>NC_143578.1:93213855-93585264 GCF_048544385.1 Mastigoproctus giganteus | reverse complement strand
ACTGGCAGAGGTGAAAGTGATTCTTGCACTGCTTCTATTGGAATGAGTAGCAGCTTGGAAAATAAGATGCAGGATATTTCAGAGACTGCTGGGAGTCATTGGGGTACAAGTAAACACATGGGTTGTGTTAGGGTAGCTAAGAAAAAGAACAGGTGCATGTATACTTGCGTGTACACCAATGCTAGGAGTTTGGTAAATAAATTTGATGAATTTGAGGTATTGCTCAAAGCGTCAAAGGCGGATATTGTTGGGATATCAGAGACGTGGTGTCACACAGATATAAGTAATGCAGAACTGGAATTTGGGGAGTACAATATCTACAGAAAGGATAGGAAGGGAGGAGGGGTTATGCTATTAGTTAAGAAATACATAAAATCCAAGGAAGTGAAGCCAGTCGAAATTGCTGGACAGTGCAGTGTCGAGTCAGTTTGGTATGACATAAGCATTGGGAGATCAAAATTGAGAGTAGGAGTGTGCTATAGGCCTAATGACTCTGATGAGTATAATAAGAAACTGTACAGGGAAATAGAGTGTGCCAGTAAATCAGAGAGTCTTATAATGAGGGGGGGATTTTAATTTCCCAGATATTGACTGGAATTTGGGGGCTGGTCACTCACACACTAGCAAGGCTTTTGTGGATTTATTGGATGATTGTTTTCTACATCAGCATATTCGGGAGGCAACTAGAGGGAGTAATATTCTTGATTTGATTATCAGTAGTGATTCTTCATGCATTAAGAATCTGCAGATAAATGAACCACAAGGTGGCAGTGATCACAGTGTGCTGAAGTGGGATTTACTCAAAGAGGTAACTACCATTAGGGGTAAAGGGAAGGGTTATTGCTTTTGTAAAGGCGACTACAATGGACTGAGACAGTATTTAAATTCTATACAGTGGGACCAACTGATGATGTTACCAACAGCAAATTCAAAATGGGAAGCATTCACAGAACTTATCTTGGAAGCTACTAGGCTTTACGTACCAATTAAGAAATTGTTCAAGCTTTAGGCTTAAATGGATGTCAGATGAACTAATGAGACATATGGCAGAGAAGAAAAATGCATGGGATACATACAAATTAACACGTGACACAGAAGCCTATGATAGATACAAGTTGATCTGTAACCAAGTTACAAAGGAGGTTAGGCAGGCGAAGGCAGATTACGAGAAATCTTTGGCAAGGGATGCAAAGAAAAACAGCAAAGAGGTCTTTACTGTTTTCATCTAGGATGAATCAGATTGGTCCACTTGAGATCGATGGGTCAACTGTTGATGATCCTGCTCAGGTAGCTAACAAACTAAATTAATATTTTGCATCGACATTCACACATGAGGAGTTATTCAGTGAGGGGAATGCCAGAGATTCAACTCTGGCAGTAAGCTAGAGAATCTTGTAATCTCTGAGAGTAAAGTGGAGGACAAATTGTTGAAGATAAACACAAGACAGGCACCTAGGGTGGATGGGATCTATCCAGTTATATTAAAGGAAGCAGCAAAGGAAGTAAGCAAACCCTTAGCCATAATTATGAGAGCTTCCTTGGACTCAGGGGAGGTACCCATAGACTGGAGTTGTGCAAATGTGACCCCAATTCACAAAGGAGGATCAAAGGCTGACAAGTAATTATAGACCTGCGAGTGTAACTTCTGTTCCCGGAAAATTAATGGAGGCACTGGTTAAAGGAGCACTGCAGGATCATCTAGACAAGACTTCAGTTATAGCTCGGACACAGCATGGTTTTGTTAAGGGGAAGTCTTGCCTGACCAATTTGATTGGATACTATGATGCAGTCACAAAAGAACTGGATGCAGGGAATAACTTTGATATTATATACTTGGATCTTAGAAAGGCTTTTGATACTGTTGCACATGGAAGATTGCTGCACAAATTAGAGCAGTGTGGATTGGAGGCAAATTGCTGCTATAGATAAAGGGGTGGTTGAGGGGGAGAAGACAGAGTGGTAATCAATGGACACTGCTCATCGTGGACTAATATTATTAGTGGAGTCTTTCAGGGTTCAGTATTGGGTCCATTATTGTTTTCTGTATTTATAAATGATATTGATGATGGTATATCAAGCTTAATGTCCAAGTTTGCAGACGATACGAAGGTTGGCAGGGTTGTCAAGGACACTCCGCTGCTGTAACAGGATCTGGAAAGGTTGAGCAGATGGACTGAGAGGTGGCAAATGAAGTTTAACATTACATTTCTCAAAGTACTACATATGGGAAGCAGCAACCCCAGAGCAACGTATCAACTCTGTGGTACTACACTGACAGTGGAAGAGAATGAAAGGGACCTGGGGGTGGTTGTGCAGGCAGATATGAAGTTCTCTGAGCAGTGCAGACAGGCTGCAAGAGTAGCTCATGGTGTATAGTCAATGATATATAGGAATTTTTCTAGCAGTGATTATTCCCTTGTATAAGGCAATGGTCAGGCCACACCTAGAGTACTGTATACAAGCCTGGAGGCCTCATTTCAAGAAGGATGTAGAGCTGCTGGAACGAGTACAGAGAAGGGCAACAAGATTGGTGAATGGAACAAAGGGGTGCTCTTACGAAGAAAGGCTTAAGTTTTGCAAATTACAGTGTCTGGAGACAAAGCACCAGCGAGGTGATCTGATAGAGGTGTATAAAGCCTTGAATGGTTTGAGCATGCTCAATGCTGATGGGATTCTTCCTCTTGCTCAGAATAATCACCTGAGAGGGCATAAATTCAAATTGAGGAAAGAGATGTAGGATAGATGTGCAGAAATTTGCCTTTAGCCAGTGGGTGGTTGGTTGGTGGAACAGACTTCCATCCCTTGTCATGGAAGTTGATAGCCTAAATAAGTTTAAGGCTCAGCTGGACAGGTATTTCGAACGAACAGTGGGATGAAGTGGAAGTGGTTATTTTTTATTTATTTTTTTTTTTTGGCTGATGCTGCATAAGCTTGCATCAAATGCCTCTACTAATGCTATTACCAGAAATTGCAAGACCCAGGTTTCAGCTTGAATGGGACCTTATTTATTGGCTTGCATTTACTGTCTTTCTACTTTAATTTTGTGCAGGTACATTGTGGGGTCACTAGTGGGCTTCTGATGGCATTGATTCTATTTGGATGAAAGTTTTTTCCTTAATCTATATTAAATTTATTTTATAAAATTGTCTTCATTCTTTTATTACAAGTGCGTAGCATAAAATTCCTTTATTAATTAGCAAACACATTTGATGTCACTGGTGTGTATCGTTTGGGGAGGTATTTGATTTTGGTAGCTTCTAGACTCACCCTCAGCATGTGATTCATTTTCAGCATATTATTGAAGATTAAATGCACAAGGCATAATTTCAACCCATATGTTATGGGTTGAAATTAACTACATAATATTGGTGTAAATACACCATAGTTTACCCATAAATTTAACTACATGAGTAGAGTAACAGCATCATTTGATTATGTCATATTGTGGCTGCCTTCACAACGAGATACCAGGTATTGCACTACTTCGAATAAATAACGCTTCTCTAATAGAGAAGACTACTGTTATTTATTCTCAGTGGGCACCACCACCCAGACGTGTCTCGGAGCTTGTTGGCTCACTCATTGGTGGGCATTAATAATATTATCATCATTATCATTTGGCATCTCTCATATTGTGGAATTAACTTCGCAACCGTGATGGCATGTCTACATTATCAGGGTACCTGTCTGCCCACCGATGAATGAGCCAACAAGCTCCAAAACACGTCTGGATGGTGCCCACTAAGAATAAATAACAGTAGTCTCCTCTACTAGAGAAGCATTATTTTTTCGAAGTAGTGCAATACCTGGTATCAAGTTGTGAAGGTAGTCACAATATAAGATATAAACAAACAATGTTGCTATTATGTAGTTAAATTTATGGATAAACTATGGTGTATTTACACCAATATTATATCAGCATATTATGTAGCATATGTCAGGAAAGGATTGGCCCACCCCTGCCATAAGCAGTTACATTAAAGGTGTAAATGCCTTTCACCCCTGGGGGCCATATAAGATTATGAAAAGAAATCTGTATATCAGTTTGTTATTAAATGCAAGTAGAAATGTTAAACTGTTATGCTATGACTAAAATGGGATTTATTTTCAGCAAGAAAATTTAAACACACCTGTTTGCCAGAAGCGTAAGTTGCACACATTTTTACCCTCCCCAGAGGCAAGTCCAGAAAGCGATTATGTTGGCCAGCATTCCCAGGGCATTGGAGGTCATTATGCAGATTCATATATACTAAATAAAAAACACAAGTCATGCATGGAATAAATCCTGTTCCTGTAAATATATATGAAGATTGTTATATAAGAGTTAACTGTTTTTAGTTTACTTTTCCTCCCCACCCCCTAAATGTAAAAAAAAAATAATAAATGAATAAAACAAATATGGAACATATCCCTGGAATTATTTACTATTGGTATTTATGAACTATATTTCCTTATAAGCCAGTACTAAAGTTAACTGATTATTTAACATGCCATAATCAGTCATTTAACTATAAACTTTCTATATTTTTGCATGATTTTATAACAAAAGACAAGGATTTTCTTGTTATTGTTTTTAATATTTTTTCACCATTGTTGTCCATGCAGAATTTTATTGTCAAAAATTTTAAAGTTTTTCCCTGTAAACTGGGCTGTATGTATTTAAATAGGTATTTTCATTAAATTATTCATAAAAATAAGATGAAATATATTTGAATATCAGTATATCTTTCGTTGTAAATCAGTTTTTAAATAAAATTTTGAAAAGTTCATTATTGTTCCTCTCTTAATACTGACGTAAACATAAAATAAAATGAAATAAAGTTAAATTACCAGTGTACACTGCTCTAGCTGGAATAGTAGCAAAATTGTTGTTAATCATAACAATTTTGCTCTTGATATTAATATATGGATTTGTTTATATTAAAGAAATCCAATCCATATGTTTGAAGTTTAATATGATACAGTTGCAAGACATGCATAAGAACAAAAGATAAATTTGCTTGCTTAGTCTAAAAATTGGTGTGACTAATATAGTAGGTTTCATGGTGTCCTTTAAAACTCACGTTATATCGCACCCCCCACAAGAAAAGGAACACAACTCAAAAACTGCTACGACACTATTTCCATTTGTCTCCATTGCATTATCAGTAATGCCAAAGTGACACATTGTGCAATCTAGCAGATTTTAGTATTATTGTTGTGACATTTTTCCTGTTATAAGTCCAACACATAATCTTCAGATTTACGAGAAAATCTGAAAATCGAAAATTTTTGGCTGTGTCACTTTTCTTGCGGGTGTGCAAATTATTTGCAATATTTTTAAATATAAAACCTAGTTTAATTTCTATTTGTATGCTGAAATTCATAAATCACCACTTAATTACGGACATTGTGTTTCAGTTAATTTGACTTCTATACTATTGTTTCTTTAAAAATTCATTCCATCTGCATTAATACCACTTTTATGAGTCTGTTCATTATGTTCTTAGAAATATTTCAGTGGCCATAGTTGTATTCTGTAATTGCAGTTATAACATTTGGAGATAACAAGGTGACAGATTCTTGAATTATGGTGATCATTTCAACATTCATCCCAGTTTTTTAAATCTGGGGTGTCATTAGTGCTGTACAGGGCTTGCCATTATCATAAGAAATTGTCCCCTCTGTCAAGAAACCTTTTCCCATGTTTCTAATAGCCTTGTGCAAATTTCTTTATATTTGAATAACATTGTGCATTGGCTTGCTGCATTCCAGAAATTCAACAAAGTGGTCCCTTGCAGGCAAAAAACAGCATTTACAAGACTTTTTCAAGCAGTTAATGCAGGTGTGACCTTTTTTTTTGCATAGTAGAAAATCAAAATGTATCTATTGACAACTTGAAACATTGATTTTTGTTCAGCTGAATAGCATCTCAGCTATCATTAATGATGTTCAGAAATAGCTAGGTGACATGTTCTTAGACCTTGTTGGTCATTCCAGCACGCATACAAATTTGTTTGATCTTAGTTATCAATTCCTTATGATAATGGACTTGCCACTATCATAAAGGAATTGTTTCCTCCATCAAGAAACCTTTGCCCATGTTTCCAATGACCCTGCACAAATTGGTTTCTATTTGGCTAATTTTATGAATTGACTCTTTCTCTGCATTCCACTAATTCAACTTAGTGGTCCCTTGAACTCAAAGGACAACTTAGCAAGACTTTTTCAAGCAACTAATGCAGGCTTGATCTTCTTACATAGTAGAAGATCAGAGTGAATCCTTTGTGACTCATCAGTTCTATTACTAGAAACATTGCGATTCAGCAGTTTTACTAGGAACAAATACTTGAAGATAGCAGCTTTTGCAGTGTGTTGTCACACTGCTGTTGTTGTTATTTGGTTTTTAGGAGCATTAGCAACTAAGGCCATATTGCTCCGGGGATATGCAGTGGTCATTCCCTGACCTTTCTGCATCCTCCGTATTTAGTGGTAACTGGTCAAACCCCAGTCTAATCAAGAAGCATGTGCTACGCAATGCTGCTCCTGCCCGCCTGGCTACGGAGGCACCTGTTGTCACACTGCAAAAGCTGCTATCTTCAATGTAATATAGTAAATATATCAATAGTAATGTCAATGCCAAACCTTGACATAAAATGAAAAACTCACATCTTTGTATAATAGTGCTTAGGAGTACAGTTAATAAATTTTGAATTCCAGGTACTGGTTCAATCAACTAATGCTGGTGTAATAGGAATGCACCTAACTTCCAACTAACATATGCAGTGTACTCCTGGTAAACCACATGTTGACCAAACAAATTCCCATATAATTCAGGTATGGAAATTGTAACAGTGATACCTGGTAATGTTTCAATAATAATTTTGTTAATTTTTACAATAACAGCAATTCATATATTACATTATAATATCAGTACCACTTCATTATAACAATATCATAAAGGATGTATTGTCCAAGGGTTGCATTTCCACTTGGAACATGCTGCATCCACTACATCATGGTCCAACATGGTAGTCATCTGAAATTCACACAGTATTTAATCCATATGGCTAAATCTTACTAACTAATGATTCCAATTCTGATGGCTTAATTTAAATTTGGAAGCATTTAGAGTTAACTAATATAATAAATGAGTTATACAGCTGCTTCAAATGGACTTCACTCAATGGTCAGATCATCTGTTTATTTTGTAGATTCTGTAAATCAACTCTCAAGGTCACAAAAAGAGATGACAGGAGCAATGCTACTCTTTTAAGTTTGATTTAATGTTTGCCAATGTAGGCTAGAACCTGTTATTATATCCAGAGGCATGACTAGGATTTTTGACACTGATGACCAAATATCAAAAATGCCCCTTTGGTTTTCATTCATTTTTACTAAATTATTATTTAATAACTTAACATAACTTATTTAATTATTAAATAATGGATTGATAAAAATTGATACAGTAAATTCTAAAATCTTGGCATAGAGGTACCACATTTAAATTTAAAATTTTTCAGATTTTAAAGAGATATATCCAGTGGTTTAGCAGTTTTAGAGGAAAATGTTTCAATCAATATTAAGCACAAACAACTGAACTTATTTATATCTGTAAATATTTATGACTGTCTTTCCTTTCATATGTTTCTGCAGACAGTAGGATTTAAACTGTATGGATATAATGCAGTGATCTCAATTCTCACCTCACACAGAATAAACTTTCCTTTGTAACTAATTACCCTGAATTGCACTACTTTCAACAGATACTTTAGCCATCTGTTGAAAGCATTGCAGTTCAGGGTAATTAGACTTTAACTACAACTTTGAAAATTGATTTTTTGTATACCACATGGCAACTCACATCAAACAACTGATAGATTAACTATTTTGTTTGCATAGTGTCTCCAGAAACTCTGCTATCTAACAGGACCAGTCAGTTCTAACGCTGTCATATCAGTTTCATCTTTTAAATAAATGGCCAGTTAACCTCTTTGTGTGGCCATCTACTTGAAAGTAGTGTACTATCACATTATGGCAACTTGTTGCAGAAGCAAGTTCATTCAATTATGAGAATTAAGACCATTGCATTATCTATGATGTACAGTTAGGTCTCCATGTTTGTGGGAGTTACATGTCAACACTTTCTGAAAAAACGTGAAATTCCGCAAAAATCTGTACTCTCGCCCAAATAGCCCCAGATGTTTTCTGCGTATGCCTAAACACTTATGCAACCATTTACAATTAACATAAAAATGTTTAAATGTTTAGAAGGTTTTAATTGTGTTTTACAATAATGAGTAACACTTTAGACCCATGTTTTGAAACTACTGTATCAAAACTCTATTACATAGTTAAGAACAAACAAGGCATGTACCAGGGTATTCACCACAGGATTCAGTACTCCTCAGTAGTAGGGATCTCAGAAGCTGGAGAAGAAGCAGGGTTGGCTGATGTCGAGACTTCCAGTTTGGGGGTACGAGGAGTTTTAGGCATCGATGTAGACGTTGTCCTTTTCAGGAACATTGTGATGGGAAGCTGATTCTTTTGTTTGAACTCATCGAACATGGCTGTGTATGGTGTTAAAATATCAGAGGCTTTCCCTGAACTTCATTGCATGGATCACGTTGTCTTATTCATAGAAGAAGTCCGCAAGGCTTTTGGCATCATGCATTGCCTGAGTTAGGTTTTCCAAGTCAAACTTCTTTTGGCATTGTTCTTCCTCAATGTCGTCTCCATCATTAGAGTTGGAACAAACAAGCTCCTCTAGTTCATCTGTTTGTGTTGTTTGCCCACCTGTCCACCAATTAAATTGGTATATGTGCTCTTCCTCTAAGTCCTCAAAACCTATGCCCCCTATTCTCCTGGCCAACTCCTTTCTTTCTGCATTGGTTTTCTTGTGCTGTTCGTCTGGACTGAAGCCCTGCACAACCTCAGGCCACAAGTTCTTCCAACAGGCATTTACAGACTTGTCCTTGATGTCTACCAGCATGTTTTATTCAACAATTCGGTCAGTACAAAACTCCTTGTTTAGTTGGCCTTAAAGGCCTTGATTACCCCCTGGTCGAGCGGCTGAATAAGGGAGGTAGTGTTAAGGGGTAGAAAGACCACCTGTACGTCTTCATTTGCATAGTCTTGTGCATCACTTGGGTGTCCTGGGACATTGTCCAGCACGAGGAGTACTCTAAATGGAAGCTCCTTTTCCTCCAGGTATTCCTCGACTTCGGGAATGAAGCAATGGTGGAACCAGTTCAGGAAGAGATTTTTCATCGTTCAAGCTTTTGCATATTGTTGGGATTTCAGAGACATGGTGTCACACAGATATAAGGAATGCAGAACTGGAATTTGGGGAGAAAAATGTCTACAGAAAGGATAGACAGGATAGGAAGGGAGGAGGGGTTATGCTATTAGTTAAGAAATACATAAAATCCAAGGAAGTGAAGCCAGTCAACATCGCTCGACAGTGCAGTGTCGAGTCACTTTGGTGTGACATAAGCATTGGGAGATCAAAATTGAGTAGGAGTGTGCTATAGGCCTAATGACTCTGATGAGTATAATAAGAAACTGTACAGGGAAATAGTGGGCCAGTAAATCAGAGAGTCTTATAATGGGGGATTTTAATTTCCCAGATATTGACTGGAATTTGGGGGCTGGTCACTCACACACTAGCAAGGCTTTTGTGGATTTATTGGATGATTGTTTTCTACATCAGCATGTTCGGAAGGCAACTAGAGGGAGTAATACTCTCGATTTGATTATCAGTAGTGATTCTTCATGCATTAAGAATCTGCAGATAAATGAACCACTAGGTGGCAGTGATCACAGTGTGCTGAAATGGGATTTACTCAAAGAGGTAACTACCATTAGGGGTAAAAGGAAGGGTTATTGCTTCCGTAAAGGCGACTACGATGGACTGAGACAGTATTTAAATTCTATACAGTGGGGACCAACTGATGATGTTACTAACGGCAAATTCAAAATGGGAAGCATTCACAGAACTTATCTTGGAAGCTACTAGGCTTTACGTACCAATTAAGAAATTGTTCAAGCTTTAGGCTTAAATGGATGTCAGATGAACTAATGAGACATATGGCAGAGAAGAAAAATGCATGGGATACATACAAATTAACACGTAACACAGAAGCCTATGATAGATATAAGTTGATCTGTAACCAAGTTACAAAGGAGGTTAGGCAGGCGAAGGCAGATTACGAGAAATCTTTGGCAAGGGATGCAAAGAAAAACAGCAAAGAGTTCTTTACTTATGTAAACTCTAGAATGAAGGGGATGAATCAGATTGGTCCACTTGAGATCGATGGGTCAACTGTTGATGATCCTGCTCAGGTAGCTAACAAACTAAATTAATATTTTGCATCGACATTCACACATGAGGAGTTATTCAGTGAGGGGAATGCCAGAGATTCAACTCTGGCAGTAAGCTAGAGAATCTTATAATCTCTGAGAGTAAAGTGGAGGACAAATTGTTGAAGATAAACACAAGACAGGCACCTAGGGTGGATGGGATCTATCCAGTTATATTAAAGGAAGCAGCAAAGGAAGTAAGCAAACCCTTAGCCATAATTATGAGAGCTTCCTTGGACTTAGGGGAGGTACCCATGGACTGGAGTTCTGCAAATGTGACCCCAATTCACAAAGGAGGATCAAAGGCTGACACAAGTAATTATAGACCTGCAAGTGTAACTTCTGTTCCCGGAAAATTAATGGAGGCACTGGTTAAAGAAGCACTGCAGGATCATCTAGACAAGACTTCAGTTATAGCTCGGACACAGCATGGTTTTGTTAAGGGGAAGTCTTGCCTGACCAATTTGATTGGATACTATGATGCAGTCACAAAAGAACTGGATGCAGGGAATAACTTTGATAATATATACTTGGATCTTAGAAAGGCTTTTGATACTGTTGCACAAATTGGAGCAGTGTGGCATTGGAGGCAAATTGCTGCTATGGATAAAGGGGTGGTTGAAGGGGAGAAGACAGAGTGGTAATCAATGGACACTGCTCATCGTGGACTAATGTTATGTGGAGTCTCATGGTTCAGTATTGGGTCCATTATTGTTTTCTGTATTTATAAATGATATTGATGATGGTGTATCAAGCTTAATGTCCAAGTTTGCAGACGATACAAAGGTTGGCAGGGTTGTCAAGGACACTACTGACACTATGCTGCTGCAACAGGATCTGGAAAGGTTGAGCAGATGGGCTGAGAGGTGGCAAATGAAGTTTAATATTGACAAATGTAAAGTACTACACATGGGAAACAGCAACCCCAGAGCAACGTATCAACTCTGTGGTACTACACAGACAGTGGTAGAGAATGAAAAAGACCTGGGGGTGGTTGTGCAGGCAGATATGAAGTTCTCTGAGCAGTGCAGACAGGCTGCAAGAGTAGTTCGTGGTGTATTGTCAATGATATATATAGGAATTTTTCTAGCAGGGATAAGGAGGTGATTATTCCCTTGTATAAGGCAATGGTCAGATCACAACTAGAGTACTGTATACAGGCCTGGAGGCCTCATTTCAAGAAGGATGTAGAGCTGCTGGAACGAGTACAGAGAAGGGCAACAAGCGTAGTGAATGCAACAAAGGGGTGCTCTTACGAAGAAAGGCTTAAGTTTTGCAAATTACAGTGTCTGGAGACTAGGCACCAGCGAGGTGATCTGATAGAGGTGTGTAAAGCCTTGAATGGTTTGAGCATGCTCAATGCTGATGGGATACTGCCTCTTGCTCAGAATAATCACCTGAGAGGGCATAAATTCAAATTGAGGAAAGACAGATGTAGGATGGACGTGCGGAAATTTGCCTTTAGCCAGCAGGTGGTTGGTGGAACAGACTTCCATCCCTTGTCGTGAAAGTTGATGGCCTAAATAAGTTTAAGGCTTAGCTGGACAGGTATTTCGAACAAACAGAGGGGTGAAGTGGAAGTGGTTTTTTTTTTATTTATTTATTTTTTATTTTATTTTTTTTGGCTGATGCTGCATAAGCTTGCTTTCTTGCATCAAATGCCTCTACTAATGCTAATTCCACATCCAGTACACAGGCAGTATATTCTTGTTACGCCCACTAAGAGCTCTTGGGTACTCCATGTGGAAAATTAGGCCAGGCTTTGTCATATGGCCTGCTGCAAACTAGCAGCGTAACCAGATCTCATGCCACCTTGAATCCTTAGGCCTTCTCTCTACAGTTATATAGGTAGTAGTATGATGCAAGAAAGCAAGTATATGAGCTTATGCAGCATCAGCCAAAAAAAAAAAAAAAAACACACACGCACACCATTCCCTCCAAATGCCTGTCCAGTTCCTCCTTAAATTTATTCAACCTATCAACTTCCACAACGACAGATGGAAGTTTGTTCCAGCAATTAACCAACCGCTGGCTAAAGGCAAATTTCCGCAAATCTATTCTACATCTGTCCTTTCTTAATTTGAATTTATGCCCCTTTAGGTTCGTAATCTGAACAAGTGGAAGGATCCCATCAGAATTCAGCGTGCTCAACCCATTCAAGGCTTTATACACCTCAATCAGATCACCGCACAGGTGCCTAGTCTCCAGCCACTGCAATTTGCAGTACTTAAGCCTCTCTTGGTAAGAGGATCCCTTCCTTCCCCTCACCAATCTTGTTGCCTTTCTCTGTACATGCTCAATAAATCTACACCCTTCCTAAAATGAGGCCCCCAGACCTGTACGCAGTACTGAAGGCATGGCCTGACCATTGCCTTATACAGAGGGACAATCAACTCCCCCTGCTAGTAAAATTCCTGTATATCATTGATAACACCCCATGACCTACCCTGGCAGCCTGTCTACATTGCTCAGAAAACTTCATATCTGACTGCACAATTACTCCCAGGTCTTTTTCATTGTCTGCCACCTTAAGTGTAGTACCACACAGTTGGTACGTTTCTCTGGGGTTACTTCTACCCATATGCAGTACTTTGCATTTGTCAAGGTTAAACTTCAGTTGCCACTTCTTAGCCCATCTGCCCAAATTATCTAGATCCTGTTGCAGTAGCAACACTGCCATTACTGTCGTTAACAACCCTGCCAACCTTTGTATCATCTGCAAACTTCGACATTAAGCCTGATATACCTTCATCGATATCATTGATAAATATACAAAACAACAGTGGACCAACACCGAACCCTGTGGGATTCCACTAATAACATTAGTCCACGAAGAGCAGCACCCATTGATTACCACCCTCTGTCTTCTCCCACTAAACCATCCTTTTATCCATTGTAGCAACTTACCCTTAATACCATTCTGCTCCAATTTGTACAATAGTCTTTCAAGCGCAACAGTGTCAAAAGCTTTCCTGAAATCCAAATATATGACATCAAAATTAATTTTTGCATCCAGTTCCTTTGTAACCACATCATAATATCCTATCAAATTTGTCAGACAAGACTTTCCCTTAACAAACCCATGCTGTGTCTGAATTATTGCTGCAGTCTTGTCTAGATGATCCTGCAATGCATCTTTAACCAGTGACTCCATTATTTTACCCTGAACAGAAGTTAAACTAACTGGTCTGTAATTACTCGTGTCACCCTTTGATCCCCCTTTGTGAATTGGGGATAATTTGCACATCTCCGGTCTGTGGGAACCTCCCGAGTCCAAGGATGCCCTCATAATTATGGCTAAGGATTTGCTTAGTTGCTTTGCCACCTCCTTTAATATAACTGGATAGATCCCATCCATCCCAGGTGCTTTTCTTATGTTTAACTTCAACAATTTCTCCTCCACTTTGCTCTCAATTATTACAAAATCATTAAGTATCAATCTGTAACAAGGTGCACTGAGGCATCTTCTTCCAGAATAATGCCATCTCATTGGCATTGAAAACCTGTTCAGGTTTATATCCTCCTTGATGAGCTTCTGGAGTTGCACAATGTAGACCTTAACAGCCTCATGATCAGCTGAAGCAGACTTGCCCATAATCTTTCATTTTGGAGTAAATAACACCTCTTGAATTTCTGGAATCAGCCTTTGCTGTCAATGAAAGTGCTTTCTGCAGTGGTGCTAGTACATAGGAGCCCTGCTTAAATCTGTTGTAAAAAACAAGGCCTTAGCAGAAATCATACCAATATTCACAGGCAAGATTTCTTGTGCTGGTCTTTGATCTAAATGAACAGTGCATTTCTCCATTTTTAACACATTTTATCATGTACATAAGCCGCATATTTAGCAGTAATAATTCCACCAGTTTGCACTGACACTCTGGTCTCATATGATAATTTTGTTAAGGCCAAACATGCAGCCTATGGCTGCATATGTGTGAGCCCTTTTTTACATTTATCTAGAATTCACGTTCTCATTCAAAGTGATCAATTTCTTGGCCCTTTTAGGCTTTTGTCCATCATTAGATGCACTTCGTTTAGAACCCATGGGTATTCACATAAGCACAGTAACATTTTATGCACAAGTAGCCTACGCAGACACATAACCCACAAAGGTCACAAGCCA
Source organism: Mastigoproctus giganteus (assembly GCF_048544385.1). NCBI lineage: Eukaryota > Metazoa > Arthropoda > Arachnida > Uropygi > Thelyphonidae > Mastigoproctus > Mastigoproctus giganteus. Next base: position 93,570,800 of record NC_143578.1, on the reverse strand, counting down.
TCCTACTTGGATGATGCTCACTGCGAGACTGAAGATGCACATGCTCACCATCACCCAGGCTGAATGCAATGAGCAGCAGCCAGATTTTTAGTGTGATAAATTTTGCAAATTGCAACGTGAAAACATGAATCCACAAATACAGATCCTGCAAATATGGAGACCCAACTGCAGTTTAAATCCTGCTAGTCTCAGGATTTAAACTGCAGAAGCATTAAAGGATAATGCTAGTTCCACGAGAATCTTATAAAAAAAAAGAAATGTTGCTCCATGTAGTATGGATCCTTAAAGTCAAATGTGATTGATATGAGTCAGATTGCTTTCTTAATATTTTGGGTTTGTACGAGGGGTATTCAAGTTATAAGGTCTCCAAATTTATTTCTCATTAATTACACAAGATACGGAGATGACACTTGTCTCACTTTTCAACAGTCTCCTAGAAGCTGCACAAATTTTTTGCACCTATTCTTTCAAGCTGTGAAGGCCGTGGCAAAGTTTCTTTGGCCCACTGGTAAATGGCAGAAGCAGCTACTTGTTGGCTAAGAAATCTTCTGCCACAAAGAGCATCTTTCGTTGTTAGGAAAAACCAAAAGTCACTAGGTAGGAGATCAGGTAAGTATGGAAGATGTTGGATAACCTCATTGTTTTCTTTAAAAAAATTTTGCACATTTCCAGAACAATGGGGTGAGACATTATCCTGATGGAAATGAATGTGATTCAGTTATATAGATGATTTTTTCTGAAGTGCTGGGAGGAACTTTTTTTTGGACATCTTCATATGAATATCTTGTCTTTGTTCATAATAATTTCTTGTCATACTTTACTCTTCATGGAGTAAGTATGCATGGACCCAACAGGAATGGCTGTAGCTGTTGCAATTTTATCAACTGTTGATCTTCTGTCATCCAAAATCATTTCCTCAACCCAGATGTTGACCTTGGAACAACAGGTTCGGTCTTGGTTTGCATTCTTGCATGACTCCCATTTTCATGAAACTTACAGACCCAGCTATGAACATTTTTCGCATACATAAGGTCTATGGGACACACTTCTGCCATTTTCCAATGGATTTCAATTAGATTTTTACTAGGGAGATACAAAAATTGGATAACGACACGTTCATACAGTATGAAGGACACCATTTTAAGTATAATAGTATACTGTTTAGGGCACTACAATCAGTGCCCTAAACAGTATACTGCATTGTGCTGCCATTGTCTAAAAACATTCAGAACTAATTGGCAGTTACATGAAGTTTTTTTTTTGGTAGTTGTTGGTGCATGGGCTTCTGTGGCCATAATGCACCTACCAAGGTTTTTGCAGTACTTTGATCCATGCCTGAGGCGGGATTCGAACCCGTGACCTTTGGGTTGCCAGGCAGGCACTTTTCCCACCTGGCTAGCCCAGTCGGCACATGAAAAGTAAATTTGGAGACTTTCAATGCACCTTGTAAAATGTGTTGTTGGATTTTACTGTTATAATAATATAATATTGTTTTAATTAATTAGCATTAATTGAGGCATACAATGGAAGAAAGCAAACTTATGCAGCATCAGCCAAAAAAACCTTCCCATTTCACCCATCCATTCACTCCAAATGCCTGTCCAGCTTAGCCTTAAATTTATTTAAGCTATCAAATTCCACAACAAGAAATGGAACTCTGTTCCAGCAATCAACTACCTGCTGGCTAAAGGCAAATTTCTGCACATCTATTCTACAACTGTCTTTCCTCAATTTGATTCTATGTCCCCTTGAGTTCTTAATCTGAACAAGAGGAAGAAACTCATCAGCATTGAGCTTGCTCAACCTGTTTAAGGCCTTTTACACCTCAATCAGATCACCTTGCATGTGCCTAGTCTCCAGGCACTGAAATTTGCAGAACTTAAGCCTTTCTGGGCAAGATTTGGTGGTGACGGGCTCGAACCCCGGTCTAATCAAGAAGCGTGTGCTACGCACTGCTGCTCCTTCCCACCTGGCTACGGAGGCGCCTTCAAACCATCTGTCAAGTGGACTGATCTGATTCATCCCTTTCCTTCTAGAGGTTACATAAGTAAAGAATTCTTTGCTGTTTTTCTTTCCATCCTTTGCCAAACATTTCTTATAATCTGCCTTCGCTGCCTAACCTCCTTTGTGACTTGATTACACACTAGCTTATATCTGCCATAGGCTTCTGTGTTGCCTGATAATTTATATGCATCCCGTGCATTTTCTTCTCTGCCACACGTCTCATTAGTTCATTTGACAACCATTTAGGCCTAAACCTTGAACAATATTCCTTAATATGTATGAAAAGCCTAGCACCTTCCAAGATTAGGTCCCTGAAGGCTTCCCATTTAGAATTCACTATTGGTAATATCATCAGTTGATCCCACTGTATAGAATTTAAAAACAGTCTGAGACCACTGTAGTCAACTTTACAAAAGCAATAGCCCTTCCCTTTAGCCTTGATGGTAGTTACATCTTTAATTCCCACATCAGTACATTGTGATCACTGTCACACAGTGGTTCCTTTATCTGCAAATTCTTTATACATGAATAATCACTGCTGATAACCAAATGAAGATCTGGTTATCAGCAGATCTTGATAACTGCTGATAAATCACTGCTAATAACCAGATTCTTTCTAGTTGCCTCTCAAACATGCTGCTGCAGAAAACAATCATCTAATAAACCCACAAAAGTCTTGCTAGTGTGCGAGTGACCAACCCACAAGTTCCAGTCAATATCTGGAAAGTTAAAAACCCCATTATAGGACATTCTGATTTACTTGCCCACTATTTCTCTGCACAACTGTTCATTATACTCAGAGTCATTAGGCCTATAACACAGTTTTTTTCTTTCATTTTCCCTTTCCCAGTGCTTATGTCACTCCACACTGACTAAAAACATTGCATTGTCCACCAATGTCAATTGGATGCACTTCCTTAGATTTTTTGTTTCTTAACTAACTGTGTAACCCCTTCTCCCTTCCTGTCCTGTCTATCCTTCCAGTGTTACACCACTGTCTCTGATATCCAAACAATATCCACCTTTGATGTCTTGACCAGCACTTCCAACTCAAATTTATTAACTACACTGGCGTGCAAAACTTAAAGACGTCAGGTTTTCACCTGTAGGAAAACCTGACTGGTAGGTTTTCATAGGAGTGGCCTGGATATGGGAAAAGCATACCAAAAGAACCTCATGAGGTACATAAATGATTAAGGAAACAACACCGACAACAATAGAAACAAAACGGTACAGAGGACTTTATTCAAAAATGGCAACATAGCACTGGCTGCCATGATACAGATGCATCACTGCCAAAGATGGAACAAAGGGAAGAGGTGATCCTCAGTAGGAGATATGGCCACCCCTAATGTCGATGCAAGCTTTGCACTGCCTGTCCATACTTAGAACAATGTTGTTGATAAGTTCTTGCAGTATTGTTGTCCATTTCTCTGTCAGTGCCATCTTCAGCTGGTGATGGATTTTCTGGTGGGTGTGGATGTGCCACTAGGCATCTCCCCAGAGCGTCCCATATGTGTTCAATGGATTTAGATCGGCGGAACGGGCAGGCCAATCCATACGAACAATGTCCTCACTTTCCAAAAGCATATCAACAGCTGCAGTGCAATGGGGTGTGGCATTATCATCCATAAACACGAACTTGGGGCCAGTGGCACCTCAGAACAGATGCACATGAGAAAGGATTACCTCTGTACAGTAGCGTGCACCAGTTACGCCTTCCAGTATCTGGAGTTGTGTACGTCCATCCAAGATGACACTTCCCCCAGACGAGAACACCTCGACTGCCATATTGATCCCTTTCAGCGATGTTTGTGGGGTGATACTGTGTGCCAGCCTCTCGCCAGATTAGCTGACGTCCAGCATCGCTTCTGAGACTGAATCTACTGTCATCAGTAAACAGTACCTTACCCCATTGCACTGCTGTCCAGCCCTTGTGTTCGATGCACCACTGTAAATGGTGTCTCCAATGGGCAGTGTTCAAGGGAAACAGCGTACTGGCCATTGGGCAAACAGTCCACCTTTGTGGAGTTGCCTGGCACAGTAAACCAATATCCTGCGTAGCTGGTTTGCAATGGATCCCGCTGTCTGGTGTCGGTTCCTCTTCACCTGTAGTAGTATTAGCAGTCATCATTGGGCATTGTTTTTCGTGGACGACCACCACTAGTCCTTCAAACAGCTGTACCTGTCATTCTGAAGGCCGACTACGCACGTGAGACGATGCTATGGGTGATACGGAAACTCTGCAGCCACACTCCTCGCACTTCGACCTTCCTTGAGCTTCCCAATTATTCGACCCCAGGTAAAGTCATCCAGATGTTGTCTATTGGCCATTTCTTTGTCTGTAGTACTGTATGAAACCAATCGAACGTCTGTAACAATCACCATTCAGTAATTTGCACATAACTGCTGAACTGCTACTTTTAATCTATTTATATGAGTCCTCTAATTACGATTCAAATTTTTGCCTGTGCACCAGCTTTCTACTTGAACAGCCACAGTTATGCAAATTGCCACAGGATGTTTCATTTGATTTTGTGGGTGTAATCTTTAGAAATAGTGTTGATCCTTAAGTTTTGCACACCAGTGTATATTTCTATCATTGGTGTACATGCAAGTATACATGTATCTGTTCCTACGCTTATTTATCCTAACACAGCTCACGTATTTCCTTGTTCTACGATGACTCCCAGCAGTCTGGCAATCTCCATTGCCATGCTTTCCAGGCTGCTGCTCATTCTAATAGAAGCAGTGCAAGATTCACTTTTGAATATGGTGCCTCTGTAGCCATGTGGGAAGGAGCAGCAGTGCGTAGCACACGCTTCTTGATTAGACCGGGGTTCGAGCCAGTCACCACCAAATACTGAGGATGCGGAAAGGTCAGGGAATAACCACCGCATATCCCAGAGCAATATGGCCTTAGTTGCTAATGCTCCTAAAAAACCAAATAATAACAACAACAACTTTTGCCTATACCTGCGGCCACTGTTAACCTTTTGGTCTGACTGCCTTGATAGCATCAGCAAATATTCTTGCACCCTTTCTATTTAAGTGTACCCTATCCCTGTAGAAGCAGTCTCTCCTGTCAACAAGCACAGACCATGTTGAAAAAAAAAAAAATTCTACCTCATGAGCTTTGCACAATCTCTCCAGGGCCAAATTGATTGACAAGTCTCTCCATATACTCTCTACTATCGTGTCTCGTCAGAATTGCATACACTTTCAAATTCAACCCTACCTCGTGACTTTTTTTCAACATTGACCTGTACTTGTTTAGTAAATCTGCAGATCTCTTACTCTTAATGTCATTAGTGCAACAATGTCACCTTTTGTGCTCTTAAAAGATACACATGATGTATCTACACAACATCATGTGTATCTTTTAAGATACACATGATGTATCTTATGCTCTACAACATCGCCAACTTTTTCACCTTGCAGACATACCCTGGCACTGCAGGATCATCTAGACAAGACTGCAGTTATAGTTCAGACACAGCATGGGTTTATTAATGGAGGAAATCTTGTCTGACCAGTTTGATTGGATACTATCATGTGGTTACAAAGGAACTGATTGCAAAAAAAAAAAGGTGATATACTTGGATTTCAGGAGAGCTTTTGATACTGTTGCACATTGAAGACTACTGTACAAATTGATACTTATCGTAATGCATCTACAATGCAATAAAAAAAAAAACCTGAATTCAAAATGCATGTTTTGCACTTCATTCTGGTACCAATTCCTCAGGGTCTCTTCCTTTTTTGCTTTCAGTCTTCACATTGTCTGGAATCAGAATTTGGAACAAAGTTTTTTGCCATGTTTTCAAAATCATCAAATTGGTCTTCATCTTAAACATTAACCAAATAATCCAGAAGAGCACTTTAAGAACCTGGAATTCAGTTGTGCATAATTTTGCAGTTAACCACAACTCAACTCCAGATTCTTTGAGTACTTATTTACTCTGTGCATGTTTTTCAGAAGCTCTTCCTAAATTACTGTCATTGCCCTTTCTATGTTGTTCAGTTTTTTTTTAATCAAGGCTTTTACTTCATGAACTGCTATTAATTTTTGTTTGTTACATTCTGACTTATATACCAGTGTTGCACAGATTTCATTGCAATTCATCCTGATTTGCATATCCAATGCAAATCAGGATGAATCTGTCCAGTTTGATTCTAATTCTGTATTAACTTGATAATTCCTTGATCTTGCATCATTGTAACATTTTGTGTCTTATAGACTTTTGACTGAGACTATTTTCCATGATACTCAGTTGAGACCATCTTTGTGGTGAGGCTGCAAAGAATCTTAAGCGATCGTAAAATGACAAAAAAATATTTAATGGCAGCCAAGCAGCTTTCTGCATACTCCCTACTAAATTAAGGCTGTGTTCAATACATGGAACCCATACTGTCAGTTTGTTGATTTCTTTAAATCAGGCTTGGGCTCCAGAATTCCCGCCCGTATTAGTAGCATTGTCGTATGACAGATCTGCAATTTGCTTTTATTCCACGTTTGTCAAGAAATGATGCTACTGTGTCAAAAAGATATTTTGCATTGTGCTTTTCGATGAGAACAAACAGTAAGAAATGCCCCTGTACTTCTTTTGGTACATAATGAATGATGACTGACAACTGATCTGTGTGACTTACATAAAGGGTTGAATCTCTGCTGATCCCATAATATTTGGCTCTTTTAATTTCAGACGTGATCTGTGCCAGCACTTTTGAGCCGAATAAATTGATAAATCTTCATATGTGATTGAAGAAAGGTAAGAAACATTTCCGCTTCCTGGAATTCCTTATATGTTCTTTTAGAAAAAGAACAAAATCGGACAGAAGTATCCGGGGAAGTTGTCATTGTTAAGATTATTGTATATTTCGTTTTCACCACGAGGAGTCATACCTCTTTCTCTGCCAGCAATTTAAGTATCACAACTACTCTTCTTAACACTTCCGTCCAGTATTTACTTTCTTTTTCTTCTCAATTTGCAATTCAGGCAGACTTTTGGAATTGTAGCATAGTAGATATGGAAGGTGAAATGTTCTTTTGATTTTTCAAACAAAATGATTTTTGCATGTACATTTTTCCAGTTGCCAAATCCAGTTTGAAATTGATGAGATAACTAACCCCCCCCCCCCACAAATAACATACACACATAGCAATGCACTTTTCCTGCAGATTCTGAGAATAATTAGTCTGTCTTTTAACGACCTTGCAATTACTTGTTTTTCTATAGAAAATTATTTTTGTGAATCTCTTACTTTTTCTCCAAAATGTTTAGATTTTAATTTCAAATTGCATTCCAAATTTTTAGGTGGCACATTTTGTGCAAAGTAATGATTGAGATCTGCATTTATTTTTCATTTAGCTGGATCAGTGCTGAAACCTGCTAGTGAAACAGTAAGAGATGTTTTTTTGGGGGATTTAGATCACTCACAGGATCTGATTCATTCTGATTTGCATTTATATCCAATGCAAATCAGGATGAATCTGTCCAGTTTGATTCTAATTCTGTATTAACTTGATCTTTGCTTGCTCCTTCATCGGTAGAGCTAGGCCTAAGAATGCCATCACTGAAATCTGATTGACAAATGATACTGCTAGACTGCTGTGGAACATATATATATTTCAGCAATAACCTTTTAATTTTACTCAAATCATCTTTTTCCTTTTGATATAACCTGATTCGAATTTTCACTTATAGCCATCAAAAAAATCAAGTTCGGTCAACAAAGTAAATAATAGAATCAAATTTAAAATGGAGCCTGTACTTTTAAAATGTGGCACACTCTTGGGTGCCGGCAGCATGGTGTTACCTTTGGATGTCGAAGTAATACAATTTTCATTAATTTATTGAAACAATACAAATTCTACAAAAAAAAAAAAAAAAAAAAACAACCCTAAAATATTCATTCAAATAATTTATCAAAACAGAATTAGACCCTGTTAATTTTTGTCATTATCTTTAAAGACGCCTACATATCACGATTTATACAGTACATATGGAATCAAATTACATGACTCAAGAATGATTGATATAAAATTAAGTATAAAGTTAAATTATATAGAACAAGACTCACAGATGAACATTTAACTTATTTAAATAGTCCATTGCCGCATCGGTCACCATCAGGAAGTCTCCAGAGTTACCTTCGTAGGCTCACAAGGCACAGTCCTTTATTATTATTAGCTACAAAGAAGCCTGAGGCTTATGCTGCACCAGCCAAAAAAAAAATTCTAGTTACCCTGAGAGAGAGAGAGAGAGAGAGTTAAAAGTAGAAGGGAATCACCAAGAAAGAGAAGAATGATGATATCCAGCTCAAGACCCTGGGTGTGCCAAGCCCATACTCACCAGATGTAAGCCCCTGGGGTTAATTATGTATTGGATGGTCTGTCTTATCAGCTCTGCAGTCACATGTCAGGGAAGGAATTTTGCCTCACTTATAGAGAAGGTCTGCACATCTACCATGGCATTTTCGTGCCCTGTTTAATGCTAGCCCTATCCTGCGAGGCAGGTCAAAACCAGGTGGTGTTCCTGATTGTTCCGGTTATGATGCGCATGGTATTATTTAGCTGTACATCCACCTTTTTTATGTGGTTACTGTTAAGCCAAACTGGAGCACAGTACTCAGCAGCTGCATAGACAAGAGCTGTGACGAACGTAAGGTCGAAGCAAACTGAAAAGTAATGAAGCAAGGACAGAGCCTTTGGGTAGGCCATTGCTGAATTCTTTTTATTGCTCATTGTGTGTCCCATTATCACCTGGAAAGTTCTATTTGTGAGCATGTTATCAATAAGTGGCAGTTGTTTTGCAGGGTATTGTACAGAGTATTTTATATATTATGCTGTGTTTCCACAGTTTCACTGAGGTTTTCAGTTGTTTTTTAAACCCTGCCTCGAAGTGTGTTGTTAAAGCGAGGACTTGATCTACATGGTTTCAGTTTGGGTGGAATCCTGCTTGCTCGATAGGAATATTTTCAAGTATTTTGGAGCTGATTTGTAGAGTAGCCTTTCAAGTAGTTTATAAGTTACGCTTAGTAAAGCAATAAGACGATAACTTGGAGGGAGGTGGGCTGGCTTTCCTGGCTTCAAAGATGACAATTTTCACATGTTTGGGAGGTTTTGGAATATCACCCATTTGTAGTATGCTAGAGAGGAAGCGTGCTAACCATATTCTTGCATATTTTCTATAGTAAGTAGAAATTCTGGATGGATGCCATCAAATCCATGGCTTTGCCCACTCTTATATCCTTAAATGCAGCTGTGATCTCATCATCAGAAAACGGTCTGGAGTGCTCAGATTCTGGAGCACTTACATGTTTAAGGGTCTTGAGTTTCTGTTTCACTTGGATTGTGTGTTCTCGGTCGTTTGGAGCTGTAGAGGTGGATACAATATGTATTGCAATGACATTTGGTGTAATTGGAATATTATCACGAGCCGTAGGGTTGCTGTTTCCCAACTTGCATAGAAGAGACCATGCTTTCTGGCTGGACCCTCTTAAAATCAATGGTTTCAACCGTCTGTATCCATTTTTCTCGATGGCTGGCATCAAGGCTGTGTAACAGCTTATCCGCTATTTCTTGATCACCACTTTCAAGAAAGTCCCTATACAGATTCTCACTGGTCTCATTCCATCCTGGAATGTATTCCTTTTGGTACCCTCTGGGGATGTGCTTTTTAGCCGTGCTTATCAGTGCACCCACAAATCTCTTGTAGTTTTCAGGAGAGGGGCGAATCCATCCCAAACATGTGTTTGGGGTGGATTCACCACAAAGAATACCAGTTTATATGAAACAAAGTGTAATTAGCCCTACAATTAAATTATTGTACACAAGGTTATTACTACTGTATTTTGAAATATGAAGAATTGATTTAGGGAATGGTTTGTAAATAACCAAAACGTTTTGAAGAAATTGTATATTACATTTATTTTAAAATAAACTAATTGTTTTACTGGCCTTAGTTGCTAATGCTCCTAAACAAACAAACAATAGTTTTACATAGTTCCAACTATAAATCACACTTGTTTTTTTTTTTTTTTACATAAACAGAAAATTGTACACAAGAGTAACGAATCTTGGGAAGGTTTGTTTTTTAAAATATGTAATCTTGAATTTTTATTTAAAACATGGGAGATTGTATTTTTTTTCCACAGAGAGGTCTTTCATCCTTTTTAATAGCAGTATCTCTGTAGAACTGCAGTCAGACTTGCTCATACCATGACATTGCAGTTTCTAGCCAGTGAAGGCCTCCGCATGATAGGTGGAACAGGCTTCCATCTTTTGTTGTGGAAGCTAATAGCCTAAATAAATTTAAGGCAACTGGACGGGCATTTGGAACGAATGGAGGGGTGAAATTGAAGGGGGGGTTTGGCTGATGCACAAGCTTGCATTCTTGCATCGTATGCCTCTACTAATGCTAATGAATCGACCTGCTTCGTCTTCGTCATCAGAATCACCTTGGTTAAAGTCAGTACATTCTTCATCCTGGACTAATGCAACAATTTCTTCAGTTAAAATAGGATCATCAGGGATCCTTTATTTTGTAACCTTGAAATAAAGGGATCTGGGATCACCTTGTTTCAAGGAATTCCCGGAAAACCCCGGGAATACCTTGAAATAAATTACAATCTCACCAATGTCTTTCATATCTTCCACATCTCTTCAGCAGCACCCCAAAATTTATACCATGCCTTTTTCAGATTTCTCTCCAACAACATGTTCCAGCCATCTGCTAACATGTAGCAACAATCCTTGATGTTCAGCTTCTTTGAAAACTCAACCATGCTCTCTTCATCTCCCTCTGGTAGCAGCAAGAGACAAGACTTGTTTTTTGTACATCTTTTTTAGGTTTTCTTTAACATCTTGATCCAATGGCTGCAGCAGGGGTGTAACATTTGGTGGTAAAAACCTGACAGTGAAGTTCTCGTCAATTGAATTCAGTTTTTCAAGAGGTGAGCGGGATGGTGAATTACTGATAATAAGTGAAACTTGACTGGCTTTACCCTAATTTTCTTGATTCCTCTTCACACTTGGAATAAAAATCTTGGCTAAACTAATCCAAAAAAAAGTTGGTATCCAAGCATTTTTTTCTGTCTTATTTTGTACTGGTAGGCATTTTACACCTTTAAAGCAACTCGGATTTCCCAATCACCAGCAATGGTAAAACATGCTGTGCACTTGCATTTGTACACACCATAACTTAGTTGATTGATAGAGCTTCTTAATATACCGTTATTTGAAATTCGACTAAATGAGAATAATAGCAATAACAGCTTAATTGACGGTACTCGCCTCAAATAATCTGCATGGGTGTATGGTGTTTGAGGTGAGTACTGTCAATTAAGCTGTTATTGCTATTATTCTCAATGGTGCACCATAACTAACACGTTGTTTGTTAGCTTTGAAACCAGGAGCAGTCTTTTCGTGTCGTGATTTACGAGGAAGCGACTTCCAATTAAGATCAGTTTCATCTGCATTGTAAACTTCATCCTTGGAAACACCATTCTCTGCCATTTTCAGAAAAGACTTTAAAAGCTTCTGCTTCCTGAACATCACCTGATAAAGCTTCTTGAATTTAAAGCTCCGTATACCATGGCAAGATTTGGAAAATTTTTAGCCTCCTGTACTGGCTTTAAATTCAGATGGGCTTTTAAACTTTTGATTCAACTGTAATGCTTTTTTGCATAAAATAGGTTCAGAAATAGGTTCGCCTTGACTTCTATTTTGTCAATAATTTTGCCAAAAATAAACAGCATCTTCTAATTTTTCATCACTAGTTTTTTCATAGTTTTCCTTTTTTTAAGATCCATCTGTGTTGTCTAACTTTGAAGCAAAATTCAAAATTTCATATTTTCTGCTCTATGTCAGATATATAGTTGCTTTACCAGCATTAAAAATCTTAGCAAGAGATACACTGGTTTCACCCTTTTCCACTCTATAAATAATTGTTATCTTGTCTTCTATTGACAACACATTGTGGTTTATTTTGCCTGTAGACACCATCATTAACACAAACTGGGCAGCAGTATAAAATTAGAAAGCAAAATGACACAGTATTTCACTTTGAAATAGCCACAAACAAAACCTCAAACATTGAGTGATTAGAAACAAAATGCCTGCAATAACCTCACACTGTAGTGGCTCGCGGCAGACTGAGTGAAGCTAACCCCCACCCACCGTACTCCCGCGCTCACAACGTACGACTCACCAGCTCATGGGAGACTGGCCTGGGTCCACAGAGTAGCTTAAGCCAACATTTGATTTCTAACTCCGCTAATGACAAATTAAGATTTTCTATGCTGAAACAAATGCATCAAGAGGTAGGAGTAATATATCAGGATAACAACCAGTGTAGTGGTTTGAATAACTGGTCTCTCTCTCTCTCTCTCTCTCTCTCTCTCTCGTGTGTGTGTGTGACTAAGAAATTTTCTTTTGGCTGGTGCAGCAAAAGCCTCAGGCTTTTGCTGCACTATTATTATTAACCATATGGCTAATAATAATAAGGTGCAAGAAAGCCTCAGGCTTTGGCTGCACCCACAAAAAAAAAAAAAACCCTGAGTTACCCAGAAAGAGAGAGAGAGAGTGTCAGAAGTAGAAGGGAATCACCAAGAAAGAGAAGAATGATGATATCCAGCTCAGAACCCTGGTTAGTGACTAATGAAAAACGAGCTGAGACAACATGCACTCAATCGACTCTAGCAGTTTCAAAATTCAATAGGCTAGTTTCTAGAAACACCTTTAACGTGATTTGCAGTCAAAGTGCTAAAATAGAAGAAACATTTTACCTTTTTTAGCACTTTTTGGAATAAAAGTGCCTAGGGCTCACGAACTGCAAAATCTAGCCCTGCTCATGGTGCATGACTGGGAAAGTATGCTGAAGTCATCAACATGCACTGTTTACAGTTGGAGGAAGTTGCTCGGTACTGAAATTTAAAGTAATGGCAAAAAGCATAACACTTAAAACAGATCCTTGCAATACTCCCTCCTATTGGCAAAAAGGATCAAGGCAAGGTCCAAGATTCTACTCCAACTTGGAAGAAGCGACGGGATAAGAAGTGTTTTACAAAAACGGGAAGGTGACCTCTTAGATTAAGGTTATAAAGATTTTTTAAATCCCAAATATCCAAGTTGTCATACACTTTTTCCATATCAAAAAAGATGGATAGCAGGGTTCTCTCTTTTTAAGAAAGCATCTCGAATGGATGTCTCCATTCTAATTAAATGGTCCAGAGTGGATCTGTTCCTTTGGAAGCCTCATTGAATGTGTGAGAAAATATAATTTGATTCTAAGTACCATAAAAGACAAGCATTGACCATTCTGTCCAATAATTTGCATGATCAGGTAGTCTGAGCAATTTGGCAGTAATTTGTTTGAAGTTTAGAATCCTTGCCTGGCATACCAAAAGCAAGAATAATTACCTTGCTCAAGGCTTCTGGAAACTGCTCTTTAAGGAAGATGCTATTGTACAGAAGATTATGTGGTCCGTGAATTTTGGTGAAATGTGTTTGATCATTTCATAATGGATAGCGACTGGTTTAACGGCGGTAGTCTTATTAAGGGCGAGACCTATTTTCATCTTGTGGATGGTAATTGGCCCATTATATAGGTAGATGGATCTAAAATTCAAGGATGGATGTAAAATTCAATTACCTTTGGATGTAAAATTCAAGGCCTCTTTTTGAGTCTTGTGTTTAAAAACCAGAAACTGTCCGGAGTAAGTTGATGCTGCTGAGATGTTAGAAAATGTCTCACCTAGTCTATTTCAGTGGAATCTGTAATGGTACACCATTATTGTCTTGTGGCCTGATGATAAGAGACTCAATGATCGTCTGTTCTCTAGTTTTGGTTGTTTCATTTATTGTTTTTCGTGAATGGTTTACATTAAGTTATTTTGATATTTCGCATTATTTGACTTTGATGTTATTAATAGGCCGCTAGTCTAAATTTATTCCTTTGGCTTTAAATTTATGGTACATTTGCCTTTCATTTAAAATATTCAAAATTTTTGGTGCGTATTCTTTCTGCATTATTCTTTTCCTTAATTTTTTCCCCTTTCTTTTGTTAATTGGTTTTAGTTGTATTCGCTTTTTGCAGCATTTTTCCTTTTTACTGGCTTACTTTAATTTAATTTGCTTTATGTTCTAGGCAATAATTCGGACATTCTAATGCTCCCTCTTATGTTTACCTCTATTTATTTTTTTTCTTAAGTTTACTTTTAATTTAAATTATAGATATAACAAATGAAATATATATAAATATACAGCCATCCCTCTATTCTTAAAGCGTCGTGACTTACAGTCACTACAAAGTGTGGGTGTAACTGATGCGATTCATGTATGAAACTAATGTTGATCAAGTATGAATTGTCAGTCTGCATTTGTAGCAGAAATGCGCGTCTATCTCGTTTTTACCGTTCATTAGTTTTATCAAAAAGGAAATTGTTAAAAGATTGAAGAAGGTGGTGGCTTTTTCATGTTAGATAAAGTTGATAAACTTTGAAAAGGTGAGAGTTTAGTTTCAGTTGAAACCATTATAAAATAATGAATCCACTGTCTGATCCATTAAAAATTCGGAATAAAAAATACAATGCAGTGTTTCTGAGAGTGTGCCTATTGCAGCAAAAATATGTACCATAACATGCGGTTAAAATTAAAAAAATGGAAAAGGCGTTAAATATATTGCATAAAATAATTCTGTTGAGCTCGTTTATCATACGTGAAAATGCAAAAAAAGGGGCTCACATCTGGTGAGTATGGGCTTGGCACACCTAGGGTCCTGGATATCATCTCTCTCTCTCAGGGTAACACGGGAATTTTTTTTGGCTAGTGCAGCATAAGCCTCAGGCTTCCTTGCACCGTGTAGCTATTAATAATAAATAAACTATATGAATACGTTGGCGAATCTTTAGTGCCACAAGTTTTTTAGCCAGTAAACGCTGGTTGGATAATAAAAAAAATAATAATAAAAATACGTTTAAAACTGCACGTCGGCAGATTTTGAGGCACCGGAAAGTTTTCCGGACAAATTAAGGAAGTTAATTATGGATAAAGGATATCTACCCGAGCTAGTGTTTAATGCAGATGAAAGTGGCTTGTTTTGGAAGAGAATGCCTTCCAGAACTTACCTAGCAAAACAAAAAAATCTGCTCCTGGACGCCAAAGACAGGCTTACTCCCTCGTTTTGTGTTAACGCAAGAGAAGAAAAATCTGTATTGCAATGCTTAGAATGATAATTTATATAATAGTAGTTGCAACAGCCTGCACGGCACAGTGGCCAGGGGTTAATAATGTACTACAGAGACATTATTGCCTCAAAAGCCATACATTAATAAATAATAGAATGATAAATAAGAGAAATAAAGTACAGGAAAATGGAGAAATGACTTGAGTATACTACAACCATTTGTTTCGAAATACATACTATAAGGATATATGTTGTAGTGCATAAATATGTACATAGTTGGTTGGATTAAGAATATACAGGTAGTTCTCGACTTTACGAGTTAATTCGTTCCTAGCGCTCGCTCGTAAAGTGAAAACTCGTAAAGCGGGAATTTATTTCCCATAGGCTTATGCCTATGGGAAATAAAATAAATTCCCATAGGCATAAGCCTATGGGAATTTAAGTTAAAAATAATGTTACGTTCTCAACAATGAAATTAGTTAGATAATTAGTTTTTGTTTAAACAATGATTGATTTATGTAAAGAAATTTAAACGTAGCCTGTAAAATCAAGCAAATAATAATAATAAATTATTTATGACATACAAATGATAAAGAATTTTTTCTTCGTCATCATCATCGACTAAATGCACACTCGTTGATCACTTATTGACTCGGCACTCACTGGTTTGTTGCACAAGGAGTAGTCTTCTTCAGAAATGCTTTGTTTCAAGGGGCGTTTGTTTCCAAGATAATCTTCTCTTTTAATTATAAATTTCACAATTGCATGATAAGCATTTTTTACGGCGCACACAAATTGCAACTAACACGATTCGTGTGGAGTTTGTTTACGAAGCTTGGGAAAAAAAAAAGGAATGAAGAGAAGATTCTGAAAATGTATTTATGTTTTTTTATACGATTGAAGATTTCAGTGAAGGGGAAACATTTCGCCATAACACAAAAAAAACCACATAATCCAGCTATCGGTATTTTCACAAATGCAATAACATCGAGTTTACTACCCGTTTATAATTGCTTGCAGTAACAGAAAAGCCTAATAAACCAGAAAGTGCAAATTATTTTATAGTCGTGACCTCTAGAAATGTGCCTTCGAAAAATATCACAAAAGGCGTTTAAAATAGGTTCTTATAACGGGAACATATGATAACGATGAAAGTGTATATATGGCCTTAAGGTCACGCTCGTGACTTTAAAAATGACATTTTATAAGTATACTTTGAAATTTAATTATACAGTGAAAATTTCAACTTTGAGAATTTGAAACGAATTACATTACCAAAAAAAACAGTGTTATTGGGTTCATATTACGATGTTATGTCTCTGGAACTGAATAATATCGTAAAGCGGTATTTATGAATGTTTAACATTCATTTTTTGAAATTAATGTTCATATTGTGGGGGTTGTATTCGATGTTATTATCTTTTATTTATTTATTTATTTTATTATGCCTTGTCTTTGTATATCTTACAATCTAACTTTGTTCTTTATCCTTTTCACTCTATACCATTATATAATTTCCCTCTGGATCTTTATAATGTTAAATTCTATTCTTGTATTCCCTTTGAAATCTCTAGTTTACTTTCCCCTTAAGTTTATCCCCACTTTGCATCTGACTTGTCTCACAGAAGAAACTGGCTCAGAGGGAATAGCAGTGGTTATGTCCCCCTCTGTTTGTTCAGACTGGTTGTTAGAATGACAAACAGTTTCTCTACAATATATATAATTAGTTTATTATATACATACTTACAAGGAAATAAAAATAATTTAGAAAAAAATCATAATACCTTGGTCATCAAGTATTAAATACATGGCATGGACCTTGTTCCAGGTCTTGGATTTCCTATACAGCACCTTTTTACTATTGGGCCACTAACACTCTCCCCCGATCAGTTTAACCGAACTCTTTCTTAAATACAATTGACATTATTATTCATACTTATCTAGCACAATCCTATATTCTTCTTGATGGTTAATACAATTCTTCTTCTAGGATTAAATGTCCACTTTACACAATTATTCTAGGCTAGTCTCACCTTAACACAACCAAATTACTCGTTAATGAAATGTACATTGTTTGATTATTTCTTGATTTTCTCAGGTAAATTTCAGCATCTAGTGACTAATTGCGCCACTTCCCTACTTCAGTAACATTATACAAGTTAACATACAACTCTACCTGCTCTATAGATTAACCTGTCCAAAATTATTTTCCCCTGCATTAATTGATCAGTAAATAAACCATAACTATGAACATTCCTTCGTTAAACTATTTCTACGATATTTCTTTGCTTATCTATAGAATATGCATTGAATTAACTGTATGTTTCCCTAACATCCCACTTAATAATTATCTAATCTTCCCTGCAGTCCTTTGCAATTACATAAAGGTACATACGTTGGTTAATCACTTACTTCTGGGGATTTGAATCCTCCCCCTAATACAATGTTTGGCCTGTGACTTCCGGCTCATCATCGGGGGTCACCATCAATCAGAAAACACTCTTCTTCGATTCCGGAACTGCCTTCGTCTGGTTCGGGCCGTTACCTTGCTTGCACGGTTCCGCTCCGTCGGTTAAGGGGCTACTATGTTTCATCTACGGCTTTTCTCCGTCCATTCGGGCTGCTGCTCCGCCATTTGCAGCTGGCTCCGTCTATCCGGGCTACAAATTTCTCTTACGACCTTGCCACATCTATTCCGGTGGCTGCTTTCCCACTCTCAGCGTTTCTCCATCAATTCCGGTGGCTGCTTTCCAGTCGGCTCAGGGGTTGCTACTACCATCTTAAATTTTGTCAGGACTCACTCAACTAACAGGCTGCATTCTCAACCTCTATCAGGACTTACTCAACTGATTTCTGCATCTTAATCAACACTTGCTCAACTGACTGACTGACTTTTAAAACATCAAAATTTATTCAACTTACTGTTCCATCTTAAACTTGTCAACACTTGCTCAACTGACTGCCGACAATTAAAATTTAACAAAATTTATTCAACTTACTATTACATATTAAGCTTGTCAACACTCGTTCAACTGACTGACTGTCTTAAAACATATTTAAACTTTCGACTGACTGACAGACCGAGCTGTCTTAAACTTTACCGGAATTTTCTCAACTGATTACTCTGTCGTAGCCATTTCAGCACTTGCTCAACTGTCTGACTCTGACTTTTAAAACTTATCAAAAGTTATTCAACTTACTAATCCATCTTAATCTTGTCAACACTTGCTCAACTGACTGACCGTCTCTTTTCTCATGCGTTCTCCCTTTTTGTTCATCGAAATTTCACACCACCCATCTTCGCTGGCCTGCCCTTGATCGGGACTTTAACCACTCTTTTCCACTACCTTAAACTTCCCCTTGTGTTATACGATATTAAATTCTTAAAGCCGTCCCCTTTTTCCCCATGATCCAACCAATTTCCAATTCACCAATCTCATTTGCGCCTTTCACATCCCATTGTCTCAACCCACGGCTGGTAAGTCGCACTCCTTCCGGTGTAACGAGGACTTCCAGTGTCCAGAAATTTCTTTCGTACATCCGGATGTTCAGAGGTTTCTAGAACTTTCCTCGGGACCTCCAGATCCACTTTCCTCACGCCCCTACTTACAGTCAACATGAACTCCTTTAAACTGGCACTAATATTGTCTTCCTTCGTTTCGAGCAGCCCCCCCCCCTCTGCTGCTTCGCACTTCCCTTTTGCATTGAATGGGCACTGATACTTCATCTTCTTGCCACTGTTTAAATTTCACGGTATACCTCCACTTAAATAAGTTTTCTGTGTGTGTGTGTGTGTGTGTGTGTGCACGCATCGAGATAGCATCTGCTGAGGAAGCAACCGGTCCAACACAGTTTTCCCCAGAAGGAGGGGAGGAGATTAGACCGGTCACAAGTTGGGATGTGAAGTGCATTGGCCATATCGGTGGTCCAGAGCTGGGGAGGCAGGCTAAGTTTGTGGCACGCCCATTTGAGAAGCCAATACTCAGATGAGAAAACTGGTTTTGTGGTAGAGGGAGATGCAGATGCCCAAATCTCTGCAGCATAGAAGAGTGGCAGATACACTATTGTTGAAATGTATCTCAACATGGTGGATTGGTCTGTTACATGGTGCAGATGTTCCTTACATATCCATCTCAGTCTGGCAGCTTTTGTGAGGAGTACATCTACATGCTGGCCGAAAAGAAGCTTTGGGTCGATGTGATGTTGGACAAAAGACGGATGGAGGCTATTGAGGTTGTATAGATTTTTGTTGGCCGTTTCTTTAACAAGAATACCATGATTTCTGACTTGTCAGGATTGATACGCAGACCAAATTGTTTGAGGTAGATACAAATTGAGGAGAGAGTGGAAGTTAGCTCTTCTGAGATTTGTTGAGGGTCTTTGTTTGCCTTTATTGGCGTGAGTACCTTTAGATCGTCAGCATATACTAGGACATTTAACTTTTGGATTACCAGTGGAGCAATAAGGGCGGTGAAGAGGAAGACAGATATCACTGTCCTCCTCTCTTATTCGGTTATTCAGCAGAGATGTGAGGGTAGCTAATGTCGCCTCCTATCTTATAGTGATTTTCTAGTAGTTTTAGGAGAGACAAGATGTGCACGGCCTCGAATGCAGATTCAATGTCTACATAGGTGGCTGCCAGCTCATCTCTGTTCTCAAAGGCTGTGAGGATTCTGTTAGTTGTTGCTAGAAGGTTGGTCACAGTTTATCTGTGTGGGAGTGCATAGTGGATTTGTGGAGGATTGTCTGGCAGGATTTGCTCAGTTTTTTCTAGCAGTTTCAATAGGCAGGATGAGTTTGAGATCGGTCTGTAGTGTTTCACAAGTGGAACTCAAATTTTTGGCCTTTGTTTGACTAGGTATTCCTTCCATTGGTGTGGGAGGCCACATGATCAAACCGATGGTCGAGTACAAATTGCTGAATCTATGTGCATTAAAGGGGAAAAATGAACAACAGCTTTCAACTTATTGGAAACAAAATCAAAAGGCCTGGAGAACAGCTTCCTTTTTACAGAAGGGTTCCGTGATTGCTTTCTACATGAAGTAAAACTTTACTTAGCTTCGAAATCATTGCCATTTAAAGTTCTTATAATTGATAATGTTCCAGGACATCTAGAGAATCTAATGTTTGATCACCCGACCTTCAAAATTTTTTTATTCTTGCCACCAAATACATCATTACTTTTGCAACTGCTAGGACCAAGTGTGTGTGTAGATTATGTTTAGTGTCAAACGGCACCAGGGGCCCATGTCTGCATAGTATACATTGTAGGTGTGAAACAGAACACTGTCAATGCCAGAGGTTTAAAAGTGTATGGATCTTGTATATGTGTAGTGTCATGTACCGTTGTTCCTCTGATCATTTGGCCACTGGGCCCCTAATGAGATCCAACGTTGCTCACACTCCGCCCCGTGGAGGCAGACCAGGTACACTAGTATTACAATTATTTACTCTGGCAGGTCCTGCCACCTAATTTCCTGAAATTTCAGTGGCTAGGACCTTAAAAATATATATAAAAAATTTGGCATTTGGCCACTGGGCCCCTAATGAGATCCAACATTGCTCACACTCCGCCCCGTGGAGGCAGACCAGGTACACGAGTATTACAATTATTTACTCTGGCAGGTCCTGCCACCTAATTTCCTGAAATTTCAGTGGCTAGGACCTTAAAAATATATATAAAAAACAAAATAAAATAAAAACCGCTATAGACAGGGGTCAGCCAAAAGAAGTACTAGTTAAGCGATTTGATGTCATTAAGTTTTTGGGGGTAGGGCTCAAGCAATTTAACAATGATTTGAACGCTAGTAGTTGTAAGTTAGGGGGGAGAAAGACATATGGGGTCCATAGAGAAGATGACTCCAAATCAATGGAGCAGGCCTGCCCCACCAGAGCGGCAAGAGGGGGAGACCAGAGGTTGCCTCCCCCTCCCGCCCGGGGAGTGGGGGAAAAGGACAAGGTAAGGGAGCGTGTCTAGGAATGCCTAATGGCAGCAGCTGAGCTGATGGTTGTATCCCACCTGGGACAGCATGCCAGCTAGGACCAGCCAACAGCGTTGGATGACCTTGTGGTCCATAAGGTTCCCATGGCCATCCATCCATCTGGTGAAGAGGCTGGAACAGAACATGCAATTTATTTTATTCGCTCACACGCAAAAAAAAAAATTTTTTCACATTTTATAGTTTTTTTTTTTTTTTGCCTTTGCATTTTATAGTTTGTTTTTTTTTTTTTTCCTACATTTCTAGGCAACATTTTTATAGTTTTTACATTTACACAACTTTTTTATACTTTGTTTTTTTTTTTTCATTCATCGATCATTCTCACCAGGGAGGGGTGACTTAATAAACAAACAAAACTGACACCAAGCTGCAATCTCGCCTGTCCAAATTATTGATTTAAAATGATTTAATGCTTGTTTAACCATTGCTTTAAAGACAAAGCAACAATTTAAACAAGCAATAATTTAAAGAAAGCTCACACAATTAAATGACATACAAATAATAATAAAAAACACACACATTTATATAACAATTATACTAATGGCTAAGTTTTTCCTTTTTTTTTTCCTTTTCTTTTTTAAACAAACTTCCTGTCATACTTGAATATTCTGCTTTTGACATTTATACATTCAACACTATTTCTCGCATTCATTCACTCATCCAGGTTTTTACACCCTTACCTTCACACAGCCCATTTCACTCAGACTCCTAGTCATTTGCTAATTTTACTCAATTTCCACATTTACTCTTTCAGCACTCACTCCTTCTCACACATTCATCCCTCACACACCCAGAGGAATAAATTATCATTCACTCACCGTTCCTAGCATTTCCTTTCATACTGTCGCCTTTACATTCACTACAATTCTCATTCATTCAATCCTCATTCATACTAGCATACTTCAGAAACCTGCAGCTTACTAGTTTTTTTCAGCTGACAGCTAACCCTGGCTGCATGTCTATACTAGTCTCTTTAAAGTCCTTTTCGTGAGTGTTGTCATGTTTGGGAACTCAGTCTGTTTTTGGTTGGATGTATGCTATGATGAGGGCAGTACCAGCTTGCCTTTATTCCCATCAGTAACATTTAGTTACTTTCCTACCTCTATGGTCCACCGGCAATGAGCCAAAGGAGTCCCCAGGAGCAGGGCGTCAACTTTGGTAAAGTTCCGGTAATTTCTGAGTTAATTCAGGTATGTTCAGTCATGTAGAGATTTTTTAATTCACTGGGCATGGGAAAGGAAATGGGCTTATTATATATTTGGTCTATTAATTTGCTACAGGCACTGGTTGAAGAGCCTGTCTCTGCAAGGTTCGGCGGATTTCAAAAATGGTTTGAGCATACTTGGTGAAGCCCTTGTAAAAGACCTCCATGATGAATTGGTGTTCTTGCCCCCCCCCCCTAGGAAGGGGTCCAATTTCTGTGATTAACTGTCTACGTTGATTTTCATAGATTACACAGTCATATAGAACGTGTGCCCAATCCTCACTTTCGCCACTGGTACAGTGAGGGTCATCGGCCAGTCCCAACGAGTGCAATTTAGCTTTAAGGAATCCAGGACCCGTCAATAGAAATGTGGTATAAAGTCCTGGAGCATACCACTTAGGTGGTTTTGGGCTAACCATAGCCACCTGTGGAAAAAACTTCTTGGTAGTAGCACCTTTGGTCTCTTGCTCCCATTCAGTTTGCCATATATGATGTAGTCGTGTGGCAATTTGTCGTTTCTCTGCCTTGATGTCATTGGCAAAGTTTGGGATTACACTTAGGAAACCCCTGGGGATTCCTTTTTTAAATCTAATATAGCTTTTTTTCACAATTGCAAGGTGCAGTGGTAGGGTACTATCCAAAACTTGCAGGGCCGGGATACTAACTGTACCGCATGCTCTAGTTATTGTTAATAAGACTGTTCTTTGAATGCTATTTAATTTTGCTCTGTTTCTAACTATGGCTGTGCGATGGAATCATACGCCAGCACCATAGGAGATTACAGGTAAAAAACACTGTTCTGTAAATGAGTGCCAGGGTTCTGCTCTTGAGACCCCAATCGGCTCGACTGATTCTGGCAATCATTCGGCACAGTTTTGGACTTTTTTAGCCAAGTATGACAAGTGTGGATAGACCAAGGTGTGATTACGGCTTTTAAAACCTATGTCAGAAGAACATTCATTGCCTTGCTACCTAAAATGGAGGATTCTACCGCGCAGATCCAAATTTTTGCAAATTTGGCGCGCTTAACCACGCAAAAATTATAACAATGCTGATTGCCTGATCAACATAAAGGAGTCGGTTGAATTAGTAAATGAATTTACCAATAATGCGTATTGGCGGAATTTATGGCCAGTAGCGATTAATGACAGACGAATCTCCAATATGACGATGTAGTAGCAGAGATTTTAACGATCTCAAAAGGAATAGAAGGCAAAAGATTTGAAGACGTTCAGGAACTGATTGAGACTCACGCTGAAAAAGCTCATCATAGAAAAGTTAGATGAAATGATTGCAATGTCCATAGTGTTAGGGTCGGGTGCCACCTGTGGTTTTCCACATCTGCGCCATATGTACGCTGTGAAGAAATACAGAACACTAAATTCCAGAAAAGTGATATGTTGAATGCGTAGTATTATGTTTGGTTCTGTTGTGTGTCCTGGCATTTGGCCACAGGCCCCCTGATAGGACCCCACGTTGCCCGCACACACCACTAGGAGGTAGCCAGGCTGCCCATTATTGTCGCAATGTCCAGTGAGAACCAAAATGATCTTGAAGATCAAGTGCTTGACGTTGTTAGACCGGAATTTAACATCAAATCGTTAAATGAAATTTTGACGCTATCCGGACAACTTTCTGATAAAGTGTTCGAGTTGGGTCCAAATATGGACAGGATAATCAAGTTTAGGAGAGAACTTGATACGTGCTTGCACCTTATTATTATTGTTGCTCTTATTATTGTTATTAGCCATATGGTGCAAGGAAGCCTGAGGCTTATGCTGCACCAGCCAAAATAAAAAAAAAAAAAATTTCTGAACTACCCCAAGAGAGGGAGTGAGAGAGAGATGGAAGAGAAGAATGATGATGTCCAGCTCAGGACCCTGGGTGTGCCAAGTCCATACTCACTAGATGTGAGCCCCTGGGGTTAATAAAGAACTTGAAAAGAAGGAAAAAAAAAAAACAATTATGCATCAAAAATCTTAGTCTCTTCAATGCCAGGAATGCTTAGTCGATCATCATGTATCTTTTGACAATTTCAATACATTACAATAAATTATATTTGACTTATTATTTATTTTTTTAATTAGGAACTGCACATATTTATGATCCGTATTTCACTGTACTAGTTTCCCTCTTAAATTCTTATTTTAGAATGTAATCCCTGATTTCATATGGGCGCCGAACCTTGTTATTCTCGGTTTCCCTATTAGCGACATTTCTTGGGAACCGAACCCCCTCGAGCAGCGAGAGATTGCTGTACTATATACAGTATAATAAATAAATATACAGTGTGCGTGTATATATATATATAAAGAAGCCAGATGAGCAGCACATGATCCTCTACTCACACAAACCACACATTTCCATTATCCTTAATTTTATATATATATATATGATGTAATATAAAAGTTAGACAAGAGTAATAAAAATAAATAAATATAAAGCTATCATTAGAGGCAGCAAATGCAAATCCTCCACATGAAGCTTAATTATATCTGATAATTAAAATAAATCTGATATTTAAAATAAAATAAAAACATCAGCCAGTAGTACGGCAAAAAAGTAGAGCGAAAAACAACGTAAAATAATATAAAATAAACAAACAGGGAAGGGAAAGTAAGTAATAATAAGACAAAAAAGTAGTCGATAATCCCCTGTATAATTTAGTCATTAAACCCAATTAATAAAAACGATATAATTTTAAATTAATGCCAATTATAAATAATTTAGCGGTTCCTCCCCAGAAGGTACCAGTTCCAAAAGACGTGAAATATCACCAAAAATGGGGGTTAAAGAAACTACAAAAAATTAAAATATCGAAATGATAGACTGACCATCATGCCCCATATCGACAGAGGACCACGAGGAATGGTCATGGAATCGCTGCATTTCAATCGTCATACAAACCATCGCAAAGGCGGAAATATCGAAGGACCATACCACCCTACCATTCTCCGATAGATCAACCAATGCAAAGGATTTGCATGGCGGTGGTCCTTATGCAGCGAGAAATAATCTATAGAACAGACAGCACTCTAGATCAGAGCCACACCACTGACATAATGTAAGCTTAACCAGCTTATATAATAGAAAGAAAAGAATAGATGGCAGCACAGGCGCTGCTTATTAGCATATCAACCCACTACTGCCACTAATTATATGATGTAATATAAAAGTTAGACAAGAGTAATAAAAATAAATAAATATAAAGCTATCATTATCTATATATATATATATATAAATAAAAAATTGTAGGTAGAACATGTTAACGAGCTTTATGTAAAATTAAAACTGATGAATATACAGTATACCCTGGGAGCGATATGTTGTGAAATAAAGGGGGGGGGGGGGGGGTGAAATGAACAGGAAAATAAACGATAAGATTTGCACCGATTGAAACAATACCAAATAAATTTTGAAAAATTTAAAATAACTTGAAAGATTTGCAATGTTATTTCCACCTTGATTGTTCGTTCAAAATCTTAATTCATTTGGTATTGTTTCAATCGGTGCAAATCTTATCGTTTTATTTCACAACATATCGCTCCCAGGGTATACTGTATATTCATCAGTTTTAATTTTTACATAAAGCTCGTTAACATATTCTACCTACAATATTTTATATATACATGTACACATTATGGCTGTAGGGTATGTTTTGCTATAGCAGTGTCCCTGATCCATAAGTTATGTTATTGTAATTCAGACTTATCTAATTTTAAACTTAAATTTTCCTCCCATATCATATAGCTTCTCTATATCATTATCCTTGACTCTATATATATATATATATATATATATATATATATATAAACGAAAAAAAAATAATTAACTGTGTTAAGAGAATAAATATATAATAAATACGTAAACAGTAAAAATTGATATTTTAATGGGATATTACCATTTGTCCTCAGGATTAAGTGGATCTCCAAATCACTGTAGGCCTACTATATTTAAACACAAAACAAAGAGTAATTTATGATTATTTTATTGCTTGATGTCCCAGAAATGATTCATCGCAAACATGTATTGTTGAAACTGCTTTCAACAATAATTATACCTTCATTGTTACTTTGGGTGGGGAAAGTAGAAGACTGTCAAAAATCGAAAATTCAAAGAGAATCTGCTGTTTTCTTGTAAGTAGTTCATTCTTACGCTTCTATCAAAATTAACTGGCTTAATATTTTGTTGACCATGGAGTGCATATTCCAGTGGTAGAGGAATCTCTATTTATGTCTACCTCGCGAAAGGTTTGGGGGAACTATAGTAGTTTCTTAACTAGCAGTAGTCTTTAGTGAAGAACAAGAACATTTTACCTCTGTTCAGTGATGTAGCTATGGGTTACAGAGAAATGGCTACCGGCAAATATGAGTTGAGGCGACTTTTCATACGGAAACTTGCGTACAGAGCGAAAACTGGAAAACTAGCTACACGTACAACATGGCTCAAAATAAAGTTTACCTGAATTGAATAGAGAGAGTTTACTTATTTATTTCTAAATAATTTTATACAGAACACATTATATCACAAGTTTCTAACGTACGTATAAATATGCACCGTTACGCACCAAGCATGTTTCATATCGACATAGGTTTTAAACATTTTCTTAATGGAGGCTTGAAATTGA
Organism: Mastigoproctus giganteus; assembly: GCF_048544385.1. Lineage (NCBI taxonomy): Eukaryota > Metazoa > Arthropoda > Arachnida > Uropygi > Thelyphonidae > Mastigoproctus > Mastigoproctus giganteus. Next base: position 93,543,776 of record NC_143578.1, on the reverse strand, counting down.
CTGGAGCACATCTCTGATGTCTCAGCTGCATGATATTACAAAGCACTGAGTTTCTTTAGTGTGTCCCATAAATATGCTTTGGGAGTATTTGTTCAGGCGAATTCGGAAGAAAACAGATAAAAGTAAAGTGTCATATTAAAATAAAATATAAATTTTCTGCTTATACTCCGGAACGACCACACGGTCAAAAGAGTTCACAAGGTAGAGAGAACACAAGAAACAGCACCGTATTCAGCAGTCACGGGCTTGAACCCGGGTCACTCAAGGCACGTGTACCCACTCGCATGACCACTCGGCTACGGCTATCCTAGAACCAACTCATATGTTGTCATGTGTCCACAAATTGCGTGTTCTCTTGACGATTTGTTATTTTGCTGGACGAAAAATCAAAGTTTCCAGTGAGGGGAAAACTTTGATATCCGCACCTAAGATCGACTAACTTAACTATGCAGTGGGGGGAAAAAAAGCATAAAAAAAAAAAAAACCATAAAAATTCAAATTCTTCCCGTCATTGACGGGATTCGAACTCGGTCCTTTTCCATGAGATTACGTGCCCTGGAAGAGCCATTCGAGAAGCTTAAGCGTTTCCCTAACAGTGTTTGGTGTAGCGCCGTCTTGTTAGAACTGTTGTGCAATGAAAAACATTACTAGCGCGAAAAAAAATCGCACATCTTGAATAAAGGGTAAGACAGTCAGCTAGCGATATCTTTCTTGGTTCGCAGGAACTTGCCTTCTCTGATTATCTTCCACAAAATAAGGTCCGATGAAACCATGGAAATGGGCACACCAGACACCTTTCTTACTCTCTCTCTGGCAAATACATCCAACTTACATCTGCCACTTTACTCTTCACCTGTTACCACCCAACTCTTTGTCTATCCTCCTTGCGCTAACCATGATTTATTTTCCCCAACGGTTTCTCCCCAGAGAGCCCTGGCTACTCCGCTGTTGGCCCTACGTTCATGGCCCAGCTGCCCGTGCTGGTGGACTGTAACTAGGGGTCGGTGGTGGTCCACTGACCCACTAGGCAAAGAAGTCAGATGAGCAACACAATGATCCTCTACTCACACAAACCACACATTTCCCACATCATGCGTCCCAGCAATATAATATCATGGTGACAGCAGAAAAATTAACCTGTACACCAGACAATTTTGTCGCGTGTAGAGAATGCATGACACACTCAACTGGTCTTTCAAATCCGAGAAACCTGAATGGTTTCTCGGATGTTCACATAATGTCCTCTCGACATTAATCTCATCACGAAACCAAAATTGCTGATAAATGTTCACTTTCATAACATTTGCCAGGGTGCGAGCACAGAACAAACGTTATTTTCCAAATCCCGAACTGGAACCTTGTGACTCACCTGCATACGATACGATAAAGCTGCTAACAGATAAATCATTCACTGACCAGACGTTCTTTCCATACCGAGTTCTTTGGCTAGACGTCGCTGGTTTCTCCCGCATGACCGTTCAATTTTGTTAAAGACAACCCCCACATTCATGTTGTCTGTGGAGTTTCCGATTTCTTCCACTTCTGTTTTTACGCTGGAAAAAATTGAACCCATCTGCTTAGACTGTTCTCGCTTGAAGACGTTCGTGTACAATTTTCACACTTCTCTCACCTGCTTGGCTACTCCTTATGAACAGAAGTAATGTTTAACAATAAAAACCTTTATTATTATTATTAGCCATATGATGCAAGGAAGCCTAAGGCTTATGCTGCACCAGCCAAAAAAAAAATTACCCTGAGAGAGAAAGAAAGAGTCAGAAGTAGAAAGGACTCACCAAGAAAGAGAAGAATGATGATATCCAGCTGAGGACGCTGGGTGGGCCAAGCCCATACTCATCGGATGGAGCCTCTGGAGTTGTTTTTCTTGAATAGCGAGAGCCATCACGCCTTCTCAGGTAGCAAGTGGGTGGAATCCACTGTCCACCTCACACTGGGTAGAAAAGGCATGGATTCCAATCCCTTAAATGACGTGAGGAATTTTCATGCGCTTGTTTTCATAACTTAGTTGTTCAGGAGATTGCATAGATTTATCTCCTGGAAGCTGGAGTTTTTTCGCCCACCAATCGACCGTGAATACATGCAGTCAACAGACAATACACTGACGATTTATAGCTTTAATTTTTTTGGCGCTTAAACGTACGCACACTCGCACGCCATCGCCGGTAAACAAACTGCACAGCGTTTTTCAACTTTGACCAAAGTCAGACCAGCTAGTAACACAGTATTTCCGATGTCTTGGCACCAACAACAGCTAACAGAATTGCTAAACTTCGACCCCCGCGATAGTACGATATAATCACGTCCTCTCGCCATCGGATGCAAAAGGTTTGGGTTTGAATTGCCTCAGTTACGGGAGCAATTTTTATGGACCATTTTGACAACGTGGCTGAGATGAGTCACATTAGTGAGTAACACAGTATTTCCGATGTCTTGGCACCAACAACAGCTAACAGAATTGCTAAACTTCGACCCCCGCGATAGTACGATATAATCACGTTCTCTCGCCATCGGATGCAAAAGGTTTGGGTTTGAATTGCCTCAGTTACGGGAGCAATTTTTATGGACCATTTTGACAACGTGGCTGAGATGAGTCACATGAGTGAGTAACACAGTATTTCCGATGTCTTGGCACCAACAACAGCTAACAGAATTGCTAAACTTCGACCCCCGCGATAGTACGATATAATCACGTTCTCTCGCCATCGGATGCAAAAGGTTTGGGTTTGAATTGCCTCAGTTACGGGAGCAATTTTTATGGACCATTTTGACAACGTGGCTGAGATGAGTCACATGATTCCCCCCCCCCCCCGAAAACTTGAATTCCTTCCAGCATATGGGAGATTACACGTAGAACGCAGGTGGCTGCTAAAACTAAATGAATAATTTAAATTAATGGGATGCGTATAATAAGAGCGTGTGGCCACTGGCTACCGTTTTTTTGTTTAATCCACCAGTTACTTCAACAAATTAAGCTTGCTGGTTGCCAGCGGAAGTACAGATGTCACTCAACTGGGTACGCATTCCTCGTATCCAGTGCCGTAGCCAGGGTAGAATCGGCAGGTACATTGTACCCCCCCTGACGCCGAAATCTGGTATTGTGGCGCTCCTTTTTTTTTTTTTTTTTTTTCTTGTGAATGTACCTGCTGACAAAAATCCTGGCTACTCCACTGCCCGAACGTCTGGCCTTTTGGCAATTATAAGAACTGCGTTTGCTACAGAAAGCAAAAATTAATGGGAAGAAAATAAAATTTGTAATACTTTACAAAGTTTTAAGCATGGATACTGAAAATTTAATTATTTATGGATTTATGTAAAATGCACAATATGGGACAAAAATGTCAAACTGCATTCAAACAGGAATACCATGGTTCTTTTTTCTGATATTTTTCTGTAAAGTGCTAATAAATAAGTAGCACTAAATAAGTAGTAAATAAATAATACATTTTTAATAAATAAGTAGAATTAGCCCGTTAAGTCCGTGCTTTTATTAATCGAATTTAAAACATAAGATTCTCGATTCATTCTGCTATATTTAAAATTGCCCTTCATAACCTTCCAATTCATTACATAAATTGTGATATCCAAAATTTTCTCAATTATAACGTACTGGGATGGGGTATACCCATCAGTTCCTTATTGTTTTCAAATCTTGAGAAAAAAAAATCAAAAATTTATCAGTATGACCGAAGAAAATTTTTTGGAATATGTAAAATTCAACTTTTTATTACTCCAGTTTTCAGATTTATACTTACTCTGTTTCTGAAAATTCATTTATTATTCTTGATTTTTTTTTTTTTTTTTTTTTGTAAATAAATGCTTTTTTTAAACGTTTCTTACTGTTTTGCCTTCTACAACAAATTTCAGCCTGCGCGGTGCAGAAAAAATGCATTAATATTTTAAAGCATGGCTTGAAAAAGAGTGCTAACACTCAACGGTTTCATATTTCCTAATTAATCTAAGTTTTTCCATCTGCAATTAACAATAAATGAAACAATATAATAGCGTAACTTAATTTAATTTATTATGGTACTCACCTTTTTATAATCTGCATTGATGTTAGAATAAAATGGATGATAATTTTAAATTTAAGTTAGCATGAATAAGTTAGGATTTAAATACAGAATTAAAATATGCGCAAGGAAGTAGAAGTGCACGTCTTGGTCCTTGGTTGTCAATGTTGAAATTGGAACAATTGAAGTTATGTGGTTGGAAACAGAATGCCAAAACAAGTAGCTTTCGTTTTACACGTCTTCACTTGGCAATGGTAGAATGAGAATGAACGCGTGTATTTAAAAAGACTAAGTTCCCTTGATGCTCCTGGATATCTCAGGTCCATGAGATTCCAGGCCGGTGCTATGTTATAGGGTAGTTTGGAATTTAATACTTGAAGAGTGGAATGGCGGCGAAACCATTCTATAACTGGGGCTTCGTATTGGATTATTTTTATTTTTTATTTTTTTTATGAGCATTAGCAACTAAGGCCATATTGCTCCGGGGATATGCGGTGGTCATTCCCCAACCTTTCCGCATCCTCCGTATTTGGTGGTCACGGGCTCGAACCCCGGTCTAATCAAGGAGCGTGTGCTACGCACTGCTGCTCTTGCCCACCTGGATACGGAGGCGCCTCTTCGTATTGGAAAATTTTAAAACTGGATTTTAATTTGATAATAGGAAAGGCCGAATCTACTAAGGGGGTGTGGTTATGGGATTGAACTTGTGCTGCTAATTCGGAATTGGACTGTCCCGTCCTAAAGCTATTGTAGTGGTAGTACGCACGTGTGTTGATGTTTTGATGGAACCGTATTTTGTGGTGGTGTTACCAATGTAGCAAGCATTGCAGTTATGTTGACATTTTATTAAGTAGACAATATTATTCATGTCACTAATGTGGTAATTGTGTTTGTCTTTATACGAGTTGAATAATGAACCTAGTTTATTACCACGCAGAGAGCATATCCGAAACGACAAGGCTGGAGGGATGCTTACGGTCAGCCTTGGTTAGTACCTACGGAAAGTGGTCCGAGGAGGGGGAACCCACGAACTGCCAGCGAAGTGTTAGACGACCACGGCTCGAGGTGAGCGAAGTCCTCTCCCGGATGGTACTTGGCAACAGCAGGGCGACTGTGGCGCAACTCTCCGGTAATTGGAATGGGAGTAACGTGTCACAACACACAGTACATCGAACCCTGATGAAAATGAGGTTGCATAGCCGCAGTCCGCTCAGAGATTCATCGGACCAGACGACCTTCTTCCAATCACTCCAGGTCCAATTTCGATGCTTGCGTGTCCATTATAGGCGCTGTCGCCGGTGAACCGTGGTTAGCCTGGGCACTCTGAGCGGACTGCAAAGTAATTTTTTAGTAACATACAAAATTACTTTGCAGTCCGCTCAGAGTGCCCATGCTAACCACGGTTCACCGGTGACAGCGCCTATAATGGACACGCAAGCATCGAAATTGGACCTGGAGTGATTGGATGAAGGTCGTCTGGTCCGATGAATCACATTTCCTTTTGCACCATGTGGACGGCGGGTACATGTGCGTCGTTTACCTGGGGAAGCGATGGTGCCTGGATGCACCGTGGGACGAAAACAAGCCGGTGTCATGCTTTGGGTGATGTTCTGCTGGGACACCCTGGGTTCGTCATGCATGTGCTGGGCACTCTGACGTCTATCACCTACCTAAACATCATTGCTGACCAGGTACACCCATTCATGTTAATGGTCTTCCCCTCTAGCAGTGCCATCTTTCAGCAGGATAATGCACCATGCCACACCGCCCGGATTGTTCGAGATTGGTTCGCGGAACATGAGCAAGACTTTCAGGTATTGTCTTGGCCTCCAAATTCCCCAGACATCAATCCCATCGAGCATCTATGGTTTGTGTTGGAACAGCAATTCCGATCTGCGGCATCTCAACCACAGTCCTCACAGGAGTTAAAGGATCTGCTGGTTACGTGTTGGTACCAGATACCACAAGACACATTTAGAAATCTTGTAGCGTCCATGCCTCACCGGGTACGAGCTATTTTGGCTGTACGTGCAGGACCAACATCATATTAGGTAGGTGGTCATAATGTTTTGGCTAATCGTGTACATTGGAGTGAATGGAATAATAGAGTGCATTAATCAGGATCAGGTTACAATAGTGGTGGCCTTGGCCACACACCACGGAATATTCTTTTCCTGTATTGTCGATCTTGACCAATTAGCAAATTCTAAATGGGAAGCAATCAAGGAATTAATAATAGAAGATTACAAGACTTTTCATACCAACTAAGATATACTCTTGAAGGTATATGCCACAGCGGACGTTACATTAATTGATGAGAATCGTGGCAGAGAAGAAAAATGCATGGGATGCTTATAAATTATCAAGCGACTCAGAAGCCTATGGCAGATATAAGCTAGTCTGTAATCAAGTCACAAAGGAGGTTAGGCAGGCGAAGTCAGATTACGAGAAACCTTTGGCAAAAGATGCTAAGAAAAACAGCAAGGATTTCTTTACTTATATAAACTCTAAATGGAAGGGGATGGATCTGATTGGTACACTTCATATCGATGGTTCGACTGTTGATGATCCTGTCAGATAGCAAACAAACTGAATGAGTATTTTGCATCTACATTCACACATGAGGAGTTATTAAGGTTTGAAAATGGCAGAAGGTTATCAAATTGTAGCAGGGTGCTTAATGATTTTGTAATAACTGAGAGCAAAGTGGAGAAGAAATTGTTGAAGTTAAACATAAGAAAGGCACCTGGAGTGGATGGGATCTATCCAGTTATATTAAAGGAGGCAGCAAAGCAACTAAGCAAACCCTTAGCCCTAATCATGAGAGCATCCTTGGACTCAGGGGAGGTCCCCACGGACTGGAGATGTGCAAATGTATCCCCAATTCACAAAGGTGGGATCGAAGGGTGACACGAGTAATTACAGACCAGTTAGTTTAACTTCTGTTCAGGGTAAAATAATGGAGTCACTGTTTAAAGATGCATTGCAGGATCATCTAGACAAGACTGCAGCAATAATTCAGACACAGCATGGGTTTGTTAAGGGAAAGTCTTGTCTGACAAATTTGATAGGATATTATGATGTGGTTACAAAGGAACTGGATGCAAAAAATAATTTTGATATCATATATTTGGATTTCAGGAAAGCTTTTGACACTGTTGCGCATGGAAGACTATTGTACAAATTAGAGCAGAATGGTATTAAGGGTAAGTTGCTACAATGGATAAAAGGATGGTTGAGTGGGAGAAGAGAGAGGGTGGTAATTAATGGGTGCTGCTCTTCGTGGACTAATGTTATTAGTGGAGTCCTACAGGGTTCGGTGTTGGTTCCTCTGTTGTTTTGTATATTTATCAATGACATTGATGAAGGTATATCAAGCTTAGTGTCGAAGTTTGCAGATGATACAAAGGTTGGCAGGGTTGTTAATGACAGTAATGGCAGTGTGCTACTGCAACAGGATCTAGATAATTTGGGCAGATGGGCTAAGAAGTGGCAACTGAAGTTTAACCTTGACAAATGCAAAGTACTGCATATGGGTAGAAATAACCCCAGAGAAACGTACCAACTGTGGTACTACACTTAAGGTGGTAGAAAATGAAAAAGACCTGGGAGTAATTGTGCAGTTAGATATGAAGTTTTCTGAGCAATGCAGACAGGCTGCCAGGGCAGGTCATGGAGTTTTGTCAATGATATATAGGAATTTTGCTAGTAGGGAAAAGGAGGTGATTATCGCTCTGTATAAGGCAATGGTCAGGTCAGGCCACGCCTAGAGTACTGCATACAGGTCTGGAGGCCTCATTTTAGGAAGGATGTAGATTTACTTGAGCGTGTACAGAGAAGGGCAACAAGATTGGTGAGGGGAATGAAAGGATCCTCTTACCAAAAGAGGCTTAAGTTCTGCAAATTGCAGTGGCTGGAGACTAGGCACCTGCGCGGTGATCTGATTGAGGTGTATAAAGCCTTGAATGGGTTGAGCATGCTGAATTGTGATGGGATCCTTCCACTTGTTCAGGTTATGAACCTAAGGGGACATAAATTCAAATTAAGAAAAGACAGATGTAGAATAGATTTGCGGAAATTTGCCTTTAGCCAGCGAGTGGTTAATTGCTGGAACAAAATTCCACCTGTCGTTGCGGAAGTCGATAGGTTAAATAAATTTAAGGAGGAACTGGACAGGTATTTGGAAGGAATGGCGTGATTTTTTTTTTTTTTGGCTGATGCTGCATAAGCTCATACACTTGCTTTCTTGCATCACATACCACTACTACTACATACATTGCTGTAAGAATTCTTCTTACCCTTCCAGTAACTGTTGCTTCCGCAGAGCGTAGTTTTTCGAAATTAAAACTTATAAATAAAAAAATATTTACGCTCGAGTATATTTTCTGTTTATACTCCAGCACGACAACCAAGTTAGTAGAGTTTACAATAAATCGTCAATACAAATATTTATCGTATTTAGTAGTCACGGGTTTGAACCCTGGTCCACTCAAGGAGGGCGTGCTATGCACTCTCGCTCCTGACTACTAGGCTACGTCAGGCCTGTAGCAGAGACTAGTTGGCTATCGCTAGTTGCAATTGAAAGAAACATTTGCAATGGGATGGATTTTTCACAAATTATAGATGATTTTGCAGCGAAAAAAGCACGTAGAATTAGTTTGAAATAAAAAGTATATATTATTTTGTTATTTGTTTAGAAGTATAGAAATTGTTTTGTTTAGAGGTATAGAAATTGTTTTTGTTACTTTTGCTATAAAACGTTCTGTGATTTTATTTTAATAATTATTTTTAGATTTGAAAAAACATGTATCTTTAATGAGTAAAAAAAAGTTTATTTTTTTCGGCCCCGCATTTATTTTCGCACACAGCTTCGCAAACCCCATGACTGGCTCTGCATTTGTAGCATGTCCGTCCACTACGTTTGCTTGCATATTATTGTGAGATTAATTGATTCTTACCCGATCTGTTAAAAAAAAACAAGAAGAGAGTCATATATGAGGGTTACCGAAAACAACCCTTATTCTCCCATTTCAATAAGTTGCGTGTGTTCTGTAGTCGGTCTGTCTATTTTGCTGGAAGCAAAACCGGGGTTTCCTGGAGAAAAACGCACGTCCTCGCCAGAGACCTACTAACTCTGCGTTTCCGTGCTTTATGGCTCTGCAATGAAATCTCTACCCACACACCTCATTCAAGGAAATAAAAATAAATGAAAACTGTGTATAATACTGCATATATTTACTGCAATATGCAGTATTATACTCAGGTACACTTGTTTATTTAAAACAAATACCCCCTGCTAAAAAGTATATTAGAGCTGCAAAATTTACGTATACTGTATATTCGGAGGTATTTAAAGACTACAAAATACTGTTTAAATAAGCCCTGATTTTAGTTGCATTACGAATTAGGTTCTTGTGATCTGCTAAGGACTAATCACTATTTATAACAATATGGCCTTAGTTGCTAATACTCCTAAAAACCAAATAACAAACAACAACTATTTATAACATTGACTAATGCCTATTTATAACCTGTAGAAGAAATGCATTAACAGTTGACTTAACGAACAAACTTTTTGAGATAGAAAGAACCCATTCGTAATTTGTACTGAGTCAAATGAAATAAAATTTCATTCAAAATAGAATAAAATTTCTCGAAAATTTTTGCAATGAGAAATTCGGAAATAAAGTGGGTTTTCACTGTATTTTTATGGAGGATTACTAGTGGTTGAAGAAATTTCCGCACAGGTTTGGTAAAAATTTCTTTGAATAGAAGAAACTGAAGTGAGCACAGGAACAATAGTGAGCAACAGATGGATTTGGGATGCATGACTCCTAATAATGATTTCACCACTTGAAGCGTGCAATATACTTCATATATGTCGTTTCCTTTATTATAACTGTTGACCTCTCTGTGGTAAAATAATAAGCACAATAGCTCGTTCTATCCTTCGCTCCGACACTATTGATTCTCTTCTCTACCCCTTCCCAGATCCCGAGTTAAATCCCAGCTGCATCTCCCTAGTTCTGCCACTAGCCAACTGGAACATCATTTGGAGGCTTCCAAAATTGGCCATCGGTTCTTATGGCACTGTTGAATTTAAATATTTAACCAAAGTTCCTAATTATATTAATTAATTTAGCCTTTTATGATATATATATATATCATTTAAACTATATAGTTTATTTAATTTTTTTTTAATAAATTCCAGGCAGAATAGGAGATTCCTGAGAAGATTTCTATTGCATGGAGGACATTCCAGCTGTGCAACTCTGTGGCAAGTTGCTGGATGAGTCAGATATGCATCTTACAACTTTATCTGGAAATCGCCGAGCCCCATCAGTACTAACACAAAAACATCAAGAAGTAAGTTTTAGCAAATGCTTTAGCCCGGCTATCACTACTGAATCAGCCAAGAAAATAAAAAACAGAGAAAATATCCAGCCTGTAGATGGTGAAAGACTGGGTACATGTTGCACGTATAATAACATAACACCAAACAGTACCTGTAACTCACGTTTAAAAGATAAACATAAGAGGACTGAATCAGGGTCTGATACTTTCGAGATTATGGGTGTTTTCACTGATGAAGGGTTTGTGACAACTGTTAACCTAGCAGAAGCATCATACGATAATTCTAGAAGTTCCAGTAGAAATCAGGAAGAAAACGAAGAATTCTATACTGCCTTCGATTTAACTTTAGCAGAACCTTTCCAGAAGGTAGATCGTAAGGGAAATGATTCATCCGTTGGTTATCTTCAAACTTCTACAAACTATTTGCACTCTTCTATGTCTTTCGCGGAACCCGCATTAGTTGACGGCAGCTCATCAGGAAACGGTGTTATCCAAATTTCAAGCTTGAAAAGGAGCGAAAATGGACCACTTCCCAGCGGTGAAAAGGGAGGATGTGATTATGATACTAAAATTTCTGATATGTACACTCCCGAAAACAAGGTCCATCATTTTGAGAGCACAAGGGAATGCCGAAATCCTTCGATAATGAATATCAAAGATATTAGAAATTCAGGGAGGTCTTCCTCAGTTACCTGCTTGAGTCCTACTGTTCTTGTACCAGTTCATCTTATTACCCCTTCATTTGAGAAACAGTTTCGGATGTTTGCGAAAATAGGAAATTCCAAGAAATCGGGCGTTGTCATTACGAAGAAATGCAGCGACATTTGGCTGAGGCAAGCAGGTTTAATTGGAATACATTTATGTATGTATGATACCGATGTGACGTTTACTCAGATCGCCAAGTAAGTATATCATTTTACAATTTTTCTCATGAATTTTCCTCCTCTTTTTTTTCCTTCCTGTTTCTTTTTGGAACTTTTCGGAATGACTTCTTTTGGGGTAATATTATTTGTTGCATAAACATTAATGGCTCAATGTGTGTGCGCGCGCGCGCTTTAAATGACAAGAAAATAAGGCCATACGTGTTTGGTAGATTGTATTTTTCTTAGTGTATTCCACAGACTAGTAAATATGTATATAATATCGGTGCAAATACATCATAGATAACTCTTAAGAAACTACGATGGTAGTGTGGCAAGCATCATTTGCTCTATATCTCATATTGTGCTTTTCCTTCATCACGAGTTTCCATGGTATTGCACTACCTCGAATAAGTAACGCTTCACTAATAAAGAAGACTATTGTTGCTTATTCTCAGTGAGTACAGATATTATCATTTACTCACTTACACTGAGTACAGATATCACTCACTTGTGAAGGAAGAGCACTCACTCAATATAGATATTAAACTATTACTCTTAACGTGCATTTAGTTATTTTTAAATTGTGTGATTATCTTCACAACTGGGTTGTCATGTCTGCAATATGAGGGTACCTGCCCACCCATCGATGATAGGCCAATAGCTTTGAACCGGTGCCATCTGGGTGGTGTTACTCACTGAGAATAAGCAACAGTAGTCGTCTCTATTAGTGAAACGTTACTTATTCGAGGTAGCGCAATACCATGGCAACTCGTTGTGAAGGAAGAGCACAATATGAGATACAGAGCAAATGATGCCTCCCACACTACCATCGTAGTTTCTTAAGAGTTATCTATGGTGCATCAACACCGATATTATACGAGGGTACCTGCCTCGTATTATATAGATATTAAACTCTTACTCTTAACGTATTATTTTTTTTTATGTGAACCCCAAACACGAGAGGTATTAAAACCTATAGTACTTAGTACCGTGCTTGGGCGGGAGGTTGAGAAGACGAAAGAAGGTATTTGCTGACATTGGACTTGAACTTCTGTAGATTGTAATTTTCAGGAAATCCGTATGAAGGAAGGTTGTTCCAGAAAACGGCAGTTGAATGAATAAACGAAGAACAAGAAAAGTTGGTTCTGTGAGTTTGAAGTTGGACAATAAATGGATGTTGGCTGGTGGCTGCACGTGTTCGGACTGTTTTCAAAGAGAGAGCGGGAATTATAGAAGCCAATTCAGAGGAACAGTGCCCACGGAAGTATCTGTAGAAGAGGCATGCAGCAGAAACAGTACATCTATGAGAAAGCGAGTGGAGAGACTGTTAGAGATGAATCATTAATGAACCTAACTGCCCTCTTCTGAATGGAATCAAGAAGCTGAGAGAGGTTTTGGGGGCACCACCTCAGATGTGGGAACAATATTCCATGGCAGGGCGGATTTGCGATTTATACAGAGTGAGCAGCTGTTTTGAAGAAAAGTAACGCCGAGAGCGAAAGAGAAAACAAAGTTTTTTTAGATGCAGAGGAAGCAATATTTGTAATGTGCTTGTGCCAAGAGAGAGATTAGAAATCGGAGTGTCACTAAAGATAAGCATAGGAGCAGAAGAATCCTTTTTGCGAGATATAAGACAAGACTGGGTTTTAGAAGGGTTGAAAACAACTAAGATATCTTTGCCCCACTGGAGAATTACCTGAGGATCGGCATTTAAGGAATTTGTAGCAGATTTTCGAGAAGTTGAAGCTGATTGAGTGGGACAAGGTTTCTCAAAATGGAAAGTGGAATGCAATGTGCTATCATCGTAAAAACTATGGATAGGATTTCCAGTCAATGGAAGAAGGTCGTTAATATACAAGAGGAAAAGAGTGGGGGAAAGAACTGAACCTTGGGGGATACCGGCATTAGTGGAGAAGTTAGAAGACAGAGAGCCATCTACCATCACCCTCAGTGAGCGATCAGAGAAAAAACTGGATAACCAATTACTAAAAGCAGTTGGCAACCCATAAGATGGAAGCTTGTTTAGAAGACCTTTATGCCAAACACGATCAAAAGCCTTTGAGATGTCAAGAGCAACTACTTGTGTTTCACCGAACCTTTCCATTGAATTAGTCCATAAATGGGTAACATAAGCCAGAATATCACCATTGGATCGACACTGACGGAATCCATACTGGCGATCGTTGATCAGACGGAAGGTTTCTAGGTGGTTTAAGAGTTTGCGGTTAATTGATTTCTCCATTACTTTAGAAAGAGTAGAAGTAATTGCAACGGGACGATAATTGGGTGGGAGGGATTTGTCACCCTTTTTAGGAACTGGCTGGATATGAGCAAATTTCCAAGCAGAAGGAAAAACACCTTTGGAATAAGAAAGTGAAAAAAGCGGCAAAGAATAGGAGTAAGTTCAGGAGCACAAGTTTTGAGAACAAGTGGAGAAATACCATCGGGACCTGGAGCTTTCTTAGCATCCAGATTCATCAAAATCCTTCTAATATTCTTTTGACGGAAGACCATAGGAGGCATTGAATGGAGCATGTTGGGAATGGTGGGAGGTGTTTTACCAAGATCATTAATACATGAGCTGGAAGAAAAATGGGATGCTAGCAGGTCAGCTTTATCCTTGGCTGAAGTGACAACAGAACCATCTGCTTTGGTCAGAGGTGGGAGCAGAGATGGGCAAAAGTTGTGCCCAATAGCTTTGGCAAGAGACCAGAATTCTCGGCTACCATTACGACAAGAAGCAAGTTTTCTACTCTTAGCCTGTTCAAACTCTAGTTTGGACTGATTAATAACTGCTTTACAATTGTTGCGAGCTTTGGTGTAGGCAGAAAATGAAACTGAAGAATTAGAAACAAGCCATTTACGATATGCAACCTTCTTCTCTTGGACAGCCTTAGCACATTTATTGGAAAACCAAGGTTTAGATAAAGGACGAGATTTTAAAGTGGAGTGTGGGAATTTCACTGACACGATCTGAGCAAACGTTGACATCAGAAGTTTTGAAACAGTAATCCGACCAAGGAAAAGAAGTCTCGCAAGTCATCCCATTTTACATTCTTGTAATGCCAAACAACGCGAGGTTGGGAATAGCCATGAGATACAGGCTCCATTGGAGAAGAGACAATCACCAAGTTGTGATCTGAAGTGCCTAAAGGACCTCTCACTTTGACCGTGTACTTAGAAGGGTTGTTTGTGAGAAAAAGATCAAGCTTATTGGCTGTATGATTAGGATTGTCCGGTATTCTTGTAGGAAAATGAATAATCTGAGCAAGGTCATTAGTAATTGCAAAAGCCTCAGCATCTCGACCAGCCGGGTCGGTGTGACTAGAAAATGGAAGCCAGCTGGAGTTGTGAACATTAAAATAACCAAGGAAAATTACCTCACTGTTAGGAAAGTTGGACTGAAGAAAATCAAGTTGCGAAGAGAGGAAGTCAAAGATCTCCAAGTGATTAGTGGAGTTGGGAGAATGGTAGAGACAACAGATGAATTTGACACAATGAGGTAGTGAGATTTTAAGCCAGAGAAGATCAAAGAGAGGAGATTCCAAATTGCCAAGTCTTTGACAGGGAATATCAGAACGGACATATGCACATATTTCACCTTTGAGGCGAAAGGAATCATACAGCGAATAATTTGGGCACCTGAGATGAGCAGTAGTTGAATCAACCGATAACTGAGATTCTGTAAGAAAAAGTACATGGGGTTTGGCAGACTGCAAGTGGAAATGGACATCGTTGAGATTAGAATTGGGACCACGTATATTTGTGGAATGAATTAGGAAGTGCTTGGGAGGTTTAGATCTTTTCGCAGATAAGCTTGCTCTATTAGTTTGACAATTCATGGTGTTTCAATAGTAAGAAAAATTGGGTGGGACATGCTGTATGAAGTAATGAAATTTTTGGATATGGCGTACAACAGGGTAGTAAAATACAGTGTCCAATCCCATAAGCGATAATGTTAATTCCAGTTACACGTTAAAACGCATAGAAAGTGGCTCCACCAATTGCGGACCTAAGAAACAGGCCGGAACATTGCGAAAAGTTCGTGGAGAATTTTCTATAGCTTTGTAATTGCGATGGACAATATATCAATTCACCGATTATTAGTATGAAATATTCACAATTAATTATTGTTCCAGTACAAAAAAAATATATATCTTATTACTCTGTGGTGTATTCTTTGCTTTCTCTGTTTGCTGGCGAAAAGGATCTAACGTACGTTACCATGTAGCTTTTCGTTTTTAGCTAAGAAATTTTACTTCTAGTAAGGCTATATATAACCAGTGGTAAGCTATAGTGGGCTCGCTAGAGCCTAATGTTATTTATTTATTATTTTTTTTTTGAAAATTTGCGAGCCCATTGTTGAGACGATTATTTATTTTATAAATGAAATCCTGAATGCAGTTATTGAGTATCCAGATCCGAAACTACGGTGGGGCGAGCGGTGCCTCATTCCCAGCATTTTAATGGCGCAATCGATCGGTTATGTATTTTAAAATTGCTTCATTTGTGACTTAATTACAGTCGGACCTCTGTTTAACGAACTTCTTGATAGCGTATTTTTTTATTCCACTTGGTAATTACATTTAAAATAGTTTCAGTTGAACGAAGAAAATTTACGTATAACGAACGGGTTAGGAGAGACAACTTTGTATGCACTGTTCTCACCTCTGGCCTTTAGACAATTAGAAAGCGCGAATTAATATATTTGTATATACCGTTTCACAAGGTTAGTGGTGTCCATAAAACCTATGCAGTCACTACCGAGAAGTCAAGCTCGACAATCTGCTTTCCATAGCCAGTGGATTAAGAAGATTCCCGACACGAATAACAGCCTCTGGGCAACCTGTATTGTGATTCCCCTTTACCCCTACAAGAAGTCATGTTTTTCGGAGAAGTGAGTCATCCACGCCTTCCAGTAAATTTCTCCTGTCTATGGTCACAGTAGCTATATATCCGTGTGATTCTGACATTTTGCACTGTATTCAAAGAACTAGTGAGAGTAGTAACGTAGGGGGGGGATTGAGGCAACTAAGATATTATATAAACTTTACAAAGATGAAATGTTGGCAGATTTTGAAACTTTGTCTTGCCTATCTGTGCAGAAAATGCAATAATTACAAACAAAACAAAACTGTATTACCAATCTCCAAAAAACTAGCGCGAATTAAGGATGACTGCTAAAAAACTTGATGTGGAAACTGTAAAGATCGGTCGTATGTTCGGGCCACGATGGGCAGCTTGCGGATGGCAATTGCGGGTTGGAGGAATTGTCCCGCTTTGTGCAAACATTTTGAATCAGAAGTTAAATATTCGGGATTATTAAATCGACTTTTAAATCTGGAATTTCTTAACCATTTAGCACTAATGATCGACATCCTGCAGGAGCTCTCTTATCTTTCAGAAGCTTTACAGAATCACAATGGTAAAAGCATATAAATTAATTATTCGAACTATCAATGCTATTGATAATTTGAAAAATTATGAATTTCAGGAAATTATGAAGCTAAAATTGAGAGCATGTTGAGGTGGAAAGAATTTGAAGAATCAAATTCGAAAGTAAAAAAATTACCTCGTGACAAGTTATTAAATGCATTGTTTTATCCTTAAAGGATAAGTTATTAATGCAACAGGTGATTTTAAATTAAATAAAGAAAATAATGATACCATTGAAAGAAAACATATGAAAGAACTTTCGTCTCGGTGGCAACCGAATAAAAAATTTGTTTTCTGATAAAATGTATAAAAATTAACGATTTTAGAGATTTTCTCGAAGACAGTTTATCTTTAAAATCCAGTGAAATTCTCTTTTCAATTAAGAAAGCCAGAAATATCTTTAAAACCATTGCGATTAGCGGTGCTGAAGCTGAGCACTCTTTTTCCTCTATTATACTTCCATTATGATGATCATACATCTAAATGGAAAACCATCGCTTCAGTTTGATCCGGATCGCTACGTCAAATCATTCCTCTGTAATCATCGCTCAGCTATTGAACAAAGCAGAAGATCGATAACAAATATTAATAAAGAAGATATGGCAATTTTTAGAATAAAATTTTCTTGAATATTTGGGAAATAATTTTTTTTTCATGTAATCTGATTTTTTGTGTACTTTTTCTAGAAAGTTTGTTTTTATATTGTGGAATGTTTTGTGATAGTTAATGTTATTTGTGATATGGGAAATATTTCATGCTATTTTTTATTCGCAATTTTAAAATTTTATCATGAAAAAAAAAGTATCCATTATATTTCCATAGTTGTTAAAAAAAAAAAAAAGACGATTAAAATGGTTGCGCGTGTGCCGAGCACTCGTTGTAGATGGTTTATGGGAAATATTCTTCCCGTTTCTTTTAGGTATTTTGATTTGTATATATCGATTACGAAATAAAAGAGCTTTTCTATTGTAAATATTTTATTGATCATTAACACATTTTCATAATTTCTGGAAGATAAGGTACAATAGATTTATGATAACTAAAGTAAGAGACGTATACTTGCGAGTGCAACGTATCTAAATATCTTTGTAAAATAGCACCGATCTTGTAGTGAAGCGACATACGCAGCTGTTAGGGGAACCTAACGATGGAATGCAACGAAAATGCGAGACGAATAAAGAAATTGTTGACAAAGATTTGTATTGTTGCAATCGTACTTACTGCAGTAGTAGTTTCAGGAAGCATGATTGTGACGTCATACTATTCAAAAATTCTAAAAAGTTAGAGCTCCAGACACTGTCGTATCCAGTTATCATCGAAAGGCGAGGCATGACGACTTTTTTTTTTTTTTAGATAGAAGTAGGAACGTTTTACACATTCACTTATACGCATGGTTAAGGGGGTAATAAGCCGCATCTGTCCACCCCCTAAATCCACTCCTGACTAGATATATCATACCGTTCACGAAAAATGTGTCACGCGCTCTAATCACACTAGTACTGAGACGTGGGAAGCGCCTCTGGTGGAAGCCATGGATGACGTCACTGAAATGACCGATCAAATTTACTCGGTAGAAAGTCGGAAAAACTGAGAGCTCATTGTTAAAATATTCACAGCTCACCACTGGATAATAGCGATATTATTAGACGAATCAAGAATTGTTTGGACTGCTTCCTCTGTTCTATTTTCAATATTCCGTGATATTTTATATACATTCATGAGTATCAGAAACCTTTTCTTTTTTTTTTTTTGAGCATTTTACCTACCGGATTAATTTTATTTAAAACATCATGCCAAATTATAATTGAACGAAGAAACTTATAAGATGTTATTTTTAAGTCTATTGATTTTGAACGATTCCTTATATCTTTATTTTCGTCTTCAGTGATTATAGTAAAATCATAGCAAAATATTTAGCTTCTTTAGTCATTTCTAGTATTTTATCTTCTATATTTTGTGAAATTATTTCGATAATTTCATTTTATATTTGATCATCCAAATAATGCACGATATTTTTTCCATTCAGATTTCTGAATACGGGGAATATGTTCTGCCATAACTGAATCAAATTTAGCAATTCACTAAAAAGGCCTCTGTAGTCAGGAAGTCTATCCATAATTGATGCCGCCAGCTCTGACCAATTATAACTTTATAAACATAATTAAAATAAAATTACAAATAAAACATATAAAATAAATAAAATACACAGATAAAAATAAATAAATAAAATTGACTGTAAAATATAATATAAAATACAATAGATGATATAAAATT
Source organism: Mastigoproctus giganteus (assembly GCF_048544385.1). Classification (NCBI taxonomy): domain Eukaryota; kingdom Metazoa; phylum Arthropoda; class Arachnida; order Uropygi; family Thelyphonidae; genus Mastigoproctus; species Mastigoproctus giganteus. The sequence continues at coordinate 93,524,821 of NC_143578.1, read as the reverse complement.
ACTAAGAATATAAAATATATATATATTGTATTAAAAACACGTTAAACCCGTATTACTATAAAAACTTTAAAATACTATACATTAAAAGCGTTAAACTCATATTTCCGCTGCCTTGCCATCTGTTGAGGAAGGCAGCAGATGCTGCCGAAAGCTTCAGTTTTACAGTAGTATGAGTTTAATGTATGGTATTTTAAGGTTTTTATAGTAATACGGGTTTAACGTTTTTTTAATACAATATATATATTTTATATTCTTAGGAAATTTATATCATCTATTGTATTTTAAATTATATTATATTTCACAGTCGATTCTTTGTATTTTATATATTTTATATGTTTTATTTGTAATTTTATTTTAATTATGTTTATAAAGTTATGATTGGTCAGAGATGGCGGCATCAATTATGAAATTTAGCAATTGTTTCAGTAAGTTTTAAAAATTTACCATTGTCATTTTCATATAATTATTTTGAAGATCCCCTGAACGCTATACATTGCCTTGCTAAAAACAGTATCATATATATTATTCTGGCTGAATTACAGCACGTGGTACCTCCTTTGCGGGTGTGGCCGAAGAATGGAGTGATTGTTCGGTGGAGTTCTGTGATTGGCTGATTACTGAGAATGCGTAATTTACCTCATTTTGCATTTCCGATTTTTTTTTTTTTTTTTTATTATGTCTAAGGTGGCACCTAGACTTCCGTCTATCTCCACCTGATCAAGTTGACTTTGTGGAGAACCTCTGCAAAATAGACCTGTATGGAAGGTCTCTTCGACATCAGGGAGAAGCTGTCACTTGCACAGCCGCTCCCCGTTGGCGAATAGACCCTAATAGCCGCCCATATTCACTTGATGCTGGGCCTGGTCTTCTATTTTAAGTGCCTCATGCACAAAAATCCCGCACCCACCGGAAGTAGTGCTATACCGGTGGGTGCCGGCAATCCCGCTCCCAGGCCGCCCACACCTGAGAGCCAGCAAAAAAAAAAAAAAAAAAAAAAGAAAAATAAATAAAATACATATATACACACACACATAATATAAACAAACTAAAAGAAAAAAAAAAAAAAACACAAATAATCAAAATGTATATAACCAAATCTTAATTAGTAATCATTAGATTATTCCAATGTTTTCTCCGTTGAAAAAGTTACACAGAACTCTTACAGTGCTTGAAATTTATCCTGATTAGCAATAAGATCACTTTCACAGCCTCTAACTAAATTACCAATCTTCACTTTTAGCCTTTCTCTAAGTTGAACATACAAACTACAATCATATAATAAATGACTCCAAGTCTCAGGTTGACCGCAAGTGCATAAAGGAGAGCTGATTAGACCAAAGTAATGTAGTTTAAAATTTAATGAGCCATGGCCAGTTAAAATAAACGATGTTACCATAGAAGGAAAAAACCATTTGTTGTTACTATCATAAGTAAATTTAACTGTTGGAATAAACAATCTAGTCACCTCCCCAGTTACACTAAGATCCCATCTCTGTTGCCACATACCAATCAACTGTGTTAGAACATTTTTCTTAGCTTTAGCTATCTCTGTAGTGACATCAGATGTAATATTCATAAAAGAAACTCCTATGCCTTTTTTTAAATAATAACAAAGGGCCCGATACACAATGTACAAGTCTAGAGGCAAATGTCCGGCCAAAACCTGCATAGCATTCGTTGAGACTGTTCTGCACAAATTAGAAATAACATAAAGCATTCAGCGCTGAATCGATAACAATTTCTGTTTAAATTTAACGTTAGTAACTCTGAAGTACCACACTGATGCTCCGTACGCAACTATGGGTAAGAAGACTGCCTTGTAGTATAAATTTAAAACTTTCCTTTTCAAACCCCAATCTGACCGTGTTAATCGAATTATTGCTGCACTAAATTTTTTAATTTTTTCGTGTAAGTAATTTAAATGTGGGAAAAATGATAATCTATCGTCAATTCTTATACCTAGATATTTCACCTCAGATACTAGGGGAATCTGCCTCCCCTTACTTAAAGCTTTTGGCAGTCGCGCATAATTTAGTTTTCCCTTAAGAAGCATCATAACAGTTTTAGTTGTAGATATCAATAGTTTGTGCAGATCAGTCCACGACACTAGACTTTCTAATACCTGAGCCACTCTTATTTCAAGCACAGCCCTGGATTTACCAGTAATACATAAAACCAAATCATCTGCATAAGCAATCTTATGCAGATTTTCAATTGATTGTTCTAGCCATAAATTAAGTACTAGGTTCCAAAAAAGTGGGCCCAATACAGACCCCTGAGGACACCCTCTTGAAAGATTCCTATTAAACTGTAGATGCTTAGCTTTCAGTATAATTTTCCTACAATACAAATAACTCTGTATCGTCCTATACAATAAGTCTGGACATTGCATACCCCTTAATGCAGACAGAACACTCTCATGCCACACCATGTCAAAAGCTCCAGTAAAATCTATAAAGATGGCTAACACATACTTATCCTCTGCCTGGTTGGTGAAATTCATGAGATCATTAATGGCATCCTCCGTAGAATGCCCTCTCTTGAAACCATACTGATAAGGCAGGGTCAAACCATTTTTATCCATGACTTGGTTCAATCTTAAAAATAACAATCTTTCAAAAACTTTGCCAAGATTGGCCAATAACGAAATTGGTCTATACCCTCTTGGGTCATTTGGTTTTTTACCCGGCTTAACTAACAGCTTGATCAAACCAACTTTCCAGATCCCAGGAAAGGTACCTCGAAGTAAGCATTTATTATATAAGTTTAACAAGATGTTAGGATAAAGCTCAATCACTTTAAGAACAGCGATATTCTCTACTAAATCGATTCCTGGGGCTTTGGAAATGTTAATTTTCTTAGAAACGGCTCTCAATTCCTCTAAAGTACATAAGCTAATATCAACAGACCCAAGGTATGTTACATTAGAGTCCTTGATGCCTTCTTGCTCTGTTGTCCCCCCCCTTCTTCCTCACGACGAAACAACTCCGATGTTATTGCCTGCACTGTTGTAATCCAATCAGTTGTTTCCACTCCGTTGACGATTACGGTATTCATCCTTTGCGGGTGTGGCCGAAGAATGGAGTGATTGTTCGGTGGAGTTCTGTGATTGGCTGATTACTGAGAATGCGTAATTTACCTCATTTTGCATTTCCGATTGCTTGATTGGTTGCAAATTCGCTTCTGATTTTACTGTCAAATGTGAAATTATCATGTTGTTGTTTAGTCGTCGTCACACCGCTCCGCTACCTCAGTTATTGCGTGTTATTCCATTTGCAAAAGGATGGATGTAAGAGTGTAATTGAATGGTGTATGAGTGTGAATCTGATAGCTTTGGAGTACAAATGTTTTCAGTATGGATGTGTGATGAAGTGTAGCAGCTGGCATGCGAGGGCTGATGAGGTGAGTTTTTTTTTGTTTGTTTTCAAGTTATTTCTTAACCAATTGATTTTTTTTTGCAGTAATTGTACGAGTTGTTAGTATCAGGTTCTCTTTTTATTAGCAGGGTGTGGGGACAGCAGCCCCTAAAACATAAAAAAAAAAAAATGAAAGAAAAGGATTTCTGTTGACGTGCATGAGCAATTCTCGTTGTTAATGCACATGGGCGGGCAAGAAGAATGCTGTTTTCCAATTTCTTTCCCATTAGTATGATTGATGTCTTTTGAGGTTATGATGAACACCATGGTGATATCCAAACTGCCTTACATTTCGAGGGTACAGCTCTAAAACTTTCGCAGGCTGGCCGCTGGTTAGTACACCGGACCGAACCTGTTGGTAACTTTCTAGGAGGCTTCTGAAGCAACTAGTGTATAATCTTGCTGCCTCTACTCTGCCAGATAGTGACTAGAAGGAGTCCAAGTAGTGTGTATGCAATGGGGTATTGTCGAGTCCACATTATGTCAGGAATCAGGGTATATTCTTACCATGTGTATGCCATATCCAAAAAATTCATTACTTGATACAGAATCCTCGCCCACCCCAAAATTTCTTACTATTGAATACACTATGAATTGTCAAACTAATAGAGCAAACTTATCGGCGAAAAGATCTAAACCTTCCAAACACTTCCTTGTTCATTTCACAGATATTCGTGGTTTCAGTTCTAATCTTAATGATGTTCATTTCTACTTACAGTCTGCTAAATCCCATGTACCTTTTCTGACAGAATCTCAGTTATCGGTTGATTCAACCACTGCTCATCTCAGTTGCCCAAATTATTCGCTGTATGATTCCTTTCGCCTCAAAGCCGGTACTTGTACTTATGTCCGTTCCAATATTCCCTTTCGGAGATTGGTAATTTGGAATTTTCTCTTTTTGATCTTCTCTGGCTTAAAATCTCTCTACCTCATTCTGTTAAATTCATCTATTGTCTCTACCGTTCTCCCAACTCCACTAATCATTGGAACTCTTTGACTTCCTCTCTTTGCAACTTGACTTTCTCCAGTCCAACTTTCCTAACAGTGAGGTAATTTTCCTTGGTGATTTTTATTGTTCACAACTCTAGCTGGCTTCCGTTTTCTAGTCACACAGACCCAGCTGGTCAAGATGTGGAGACTTTTGAAATTACTAATGACCTCGCAGAGATTGTTCATTTACCTACCAGAATACCGGACAGTCTTAACCATACAGCCAACACGCTTGATCTTTTTCTCACAAACAACCCTTCTAAGTACATGATCGAAGTGAGTGATCCTTTAGGCACCTTAGATCACAACTTGGTGATTGTCTCTTCTCCAATGGAGCCTGTATCTCATGGCTATTCCCAACCTCATGTTGTTTGGCATTACAAGAATGGAAAATGGGATTACCCGCGAGATTTTTCTTCTTCTTTTTCTCGGTTGGATTACTGTTTCAAAATGTCTGATGTCAACATTTGCTTCGATCGTGTCAGTGAATTTTTATTCTTGTAGAAATGGAAACTTTTATTCCACACTTCACCTTAAAATCTTGTCTTTTATCTAAACCTTGGCTTTCCAATAAATGTGCTAAGGCTGTTCAAGAGAAGAATGTTGCTCACATCTGGTGAGTATGGGCTTGACACACCCAGGGTCCTGAGCTGGATATCATCATTCTTCTTTTTCTCGGTGATTCCTTTCTACTTCTCTCTCCGGGTAATAGGGAATTTTTTTTTTTTTTGGCCAATGCTGCATAAGCCTCAGGCTTCCTTGCACCATATGGCTACTAATTATAATATCATAATTGGCTTGTTTCCAATCCTTCCATTTCATTTTCTGCTTGCACCAGAGCTCGCAACAATTGTAACCAGATTTTGAACAGGCTAAGTTTAGAAAACTTGCTTCTTGCCCTAATGGTAGCCGAGCATTCTGGTCTCTTGCCAAAGCTATTGGCCACAACTTTTGCCCATCTCTGCTTCCACCTCTCTCAAAATCAGATGGTTCTATTGTCAGTTCAACCAAGGATAAAGCTCACCTGCTATCATCCCATGTTTCTTCCAACTCATGTATTAATGATCTTGGTAAAATACCTCCCACCATTCCCAGCAAGCTCCATTCAATTCCTCCTGTGGTCTTCCGTCAGAAGGATTTTGACGAATCTTGATGCTAAGAAAGCTCCAGGTCCTGATGGTATTTCTCCACTTGTTCTCGAAACCTGCGCTCTTGAACTTACTCCTGTTCTTTTTTGCTTTTTTCACTTTCTTATTCCAAAGATGTTTTTCCTTCTGCTTGGAAATTTGCTCATATCCAGCCAGTTGCTAAAAAGGGTGACAAATCCTTCCCATCCAATTATCATCCCATTGCAATTACTTCTACTCTTTCTAAAGTAACGGAGAAATCAATTAAATGCCAAGTCTTAAACTACCTAGAAGCCTTCCATCTGATCAACGATCGCCAGTATGGATTCCGTCAGTGTCGATCCACTGGTGATATTCTTGCTTATGTCACCCATCTATGGACAAATTCAATGGAAAAGTTTGGTGAAACTCAAGCAGCTGCTCTTGACATTTGAAAGGCTGTTGATGATGTCTGGCATAAATATCTTCTAAATAAGCTTGCATATTATGGCTTGCCAACTGTTTTTGTAATTGGGCATCCAGTTTTCTCTCTCAGTGATTGCTCACTGTAAGTGATGATAGATGGCTCTCTGTCTTCTAACTTCTCCACTAATGCTGGTATTCCCCAGGGTTCGGTTCTTTCTCCCACTCATTTCCTCTTGTAGATTAATGACCTTCTTCCATTGACGGAAATCCTGTCCAAAAGCTTTGCTGTTGATAGCACATTGCATTCCACCTTTCAATTTGAGAAACCTTTCCGTGCAAAACAGCTTCATCTTTTCTCTGATCTCTGTGTAATTCTGTAGTGGGGCAAAGATAACTTATTTAATTTCAATCCTTCTAAAACTCAGTCCTGTCTTATATCTCTCATAAAGGATTCTTCTGCTCCTATGCTTATATTTGGTGACACTCCGATGTCTCGGCAAGATGATATATCTCTTTTGGGGATTACCCTGACTTCTAATCTGTCTTGGCATAAGCACATTACAAATATTGCTTCCACTGCATCGTAAAAACTTGGTTTTCTCTTTTGCTCTCGGCGTTACTTTTCTTCTAAACAGCTGTTCACTCTGTACAAATTGCAAATCCACCCTATCATGGAATATTGTTCCCACATTTGGGGCAGTGCCTCGAAAACCTCTCTCTCAGGCTTCTAGATTCCATTCAGAAGAGTAATTAGGTTAATTAATGACTCATTTCTAACAGTCTCTCCACTCTGTGCCTCATAGATGTACTGTTTCTGCTGCATGCCTTTTCTACAGATAATTCCATGGGCACTGTTCTTCTGAATTGACTTCTATTATTCCTGCTCTCTCTTTCAAAACAGTCCGAACACGTGCCGCCAACATCCATTCACTGTCCAACTTCAAACTCACAGAGCCATTTTCGTCGTTTATTCATTCAACTGCCATTTTCTTGAAAAACCTTTCTTCATACCTATTTTCTGTAGATTACAGTCAACAGAAGTTGAAGTCTAATGTCAACAAATATCTTCTTTTGTCTTCTCAACCTCCAACCCATGCACGTTACTAAGTACTATAGGTTCTAATGCCTCTTGTGTTTGGGGTTCTCATAAAAAAAAAAAAATTCTTCTAATTCTTGCTTAGTAGCATGAATAAGAGTAATTGCCTGAAGACCAGAGGTTCGAACAATGCATTTTCATTTAAGGCTCTCGTAATCCGTTCATTATGTGAAATTTTCTTCATTCTACGGAACTATTTTAAATGTAATTACCAAGGGGAATTCCAAAAATATCGTCAAATAGAAAATTTCACTATAAATAAATTCGTTAAACAGAGGTTCGACTTGTATATGTCAAAATAAAATTTGGTGCCCTCAAGAACTGCCGCCCGTAAGCGACACTTACCTTGCGGTGGCCCTGTGCTCTGACGCGATAGATAAAGTGCAGCAATCCTTGCACAACACAGTATTTTTGTGCAGGAAAACTCTGCTATTATGTTGGATGCAATTTTTCAACATTTCCATTCTCTTTTGTGAATTCCTGCTTTTGACTCACTAATTGTTATGCAAAAAAAAAAATATTGGGAAATCCTCATGTTAGGTTCTGTGCTATTGAACTTGTGGAAAAATCTAGATTTTAAAGTTTTATTACTATTGGATAACGTGCCAAGCCATCCAAATGTTGAAGTAATGTTCCTACCACCTAATACAACTTCTTTAATGAGATCAAGGCTACCTTATCTACCTTTGAAACTCTACATCAGAAAATCGTTACAATGGATTTTGGAAAAAATTGATTCCAAATTGAATTTATGGAAAATTGTAGTTATGGAAGGCATGGAAACATTTTTCAATTGTGGACTGTATCAGAATCATAGCTTTATTGCTCAAAGAAGTAAAACTGTCAACATTAAATGCATTTTGGAAAAATGTATGGCCAGAGTCAGTTAATTCAGGAAATATGGTTGAACTGACAGAAAATGAAATCCATGAGATAGTAGAACTTTCTAAGTCGGTAGGAGGGGAAGGTTTTGATGATATCACTACTGAAGCCCTCATGGGTAGCACTGTTGGTAGAATTGTCGTCATCCCTACACCGGTCGAATCCTATCGATGCCAGGAGGAATTTTTACAGGTCTTTTTCACAACATGGCTGAGTTAATTGGTCTCAGGCAAGGGTAGCATGGTTTTTTCCTCCAGGAAACTCTGGTTTTTCGTCCAGAAAAATAGAAAATCGGCCACAGAACACACAGAGTAACATATCACCCAATGCTCCTAAAAAAAAAAAAAGATATGATTACTGAAGACATTCAAGAATTAGTGGTAGAAAAAGAGGCTGGCAAAGCGGATTTGGTGGAAATGGCATTGGAGGCAAATCAATTCAGAGAATGATAGCACAGATGAAAATGCTGGTCTTCCAAATTTTACACTGAAAAGTATACAGAAAGGCATAAAGTTAGCCTAGCAATTAGAATCTTATTTTTTGAATTCATATTCTTCGACTGAAAGGAGCCCAGAGTTCGAAAGGGAGCTTCAATAATGCTTAGTTCCATACAACAAAATTTGAAAGATCTATCAAGCAAAAGCAAACAAACCCAGATTAAAGATTTTTTAAAGAGAGCAGAAGATACACGAAATCTAGAATGGTGTACTTTTGTCACTCTTGTTAACAAAATGATGTATTTTTGTTGATTCTTGGAACGTAATCCCCAAGTTTTCACTGGCTCTTAGTCCTGTATAACATGGTTTTGCACTACATGAGATTTTATAGAACCTAACTACCGTGTTATTAGCATTAGCATTAGTAGAGGCATTTGATGCAAGAAAGCAAGCTTATGTAGCATCAGCCAAAAAAAAAAAAAAAAAACCCACTTCCACTTCACCCCTCTGTTCATTCAAAATACCTGTCCAGCTGAGCCTTAAACTTATTTAGGCTGTCAACCTCCACCACAAGGGATCGAAGTCTGTTCCACCAACCAACCACCCGCTGGCTAAAGGCAAATTTCCGCACGTCTATCCTACATCTGTGTTTCCTCAATTTGAATTTATGCCCTCTCAGGTGATTTTTCTGAGCTAGAGGAAGAATCCCATCAGCATTGAGCATGCTTAAACCATTCAAGGCTTTATACACCTCTATCAGATCACCTCGCTGGTGCCTAGTCTCCAGACACTGTAATTTGCAAAACTTAAGCCTTTCTTCGTAAGAGCACCCCTTTGTTCCATTCACTAATCTTGTTGCCCTTCTCTGTACTCGTTCCAGCAGCTCTACATCCTTCTTGAAATGAGGCCTCCAGACCTGTATACAGTACTCTAGGTGTGGCCTGACCATCACCTTATACAATGGAATAATCACCTCCTTATCCCTGCTGGAAAAATTCCTGTATATCATTGACAATACTCCAGGAGCTACTCTTGCAGCCCATCTGCACTGCTCAGAGAACTTCATATCTGCCTGCACAACCACCCCCAAGTCCCTTTCATTCTCTACCACTGTCAGTGTTGTACCACAGAGTTGATACGTTGCTCTGGGGTTGCTGTTTCCCATGTGTAGTACTTTACATTTATCAATGTTAAACTTCATTTGCCACCTCTCAGCCCATCTGCTCAACCTTTCCAGATCCTGTTGCAGCAGCATAGTGTCAGTAGTGTCCTTGACAACCCTGCCAACCTTTGTATCGTCTGCAAACTTGGACATTAAGCCCGATATACCATCATCAATATCATTTATAAATACAGAAAACAATAATGGACCCAACACTGAGCCCTGAGGGACTCCGCTAATAACATCAGTCCACGATGAGCAGTGTCCATTGATTACCACTCTCTGTCTTCTCCCCCCCACCACCCCTTTATCCATAGCAGCAATTTGCCTCCAATGTCACACTGCTCCAATTTGTGTAGCAGTCTTCCATGTGCAACAGTATCAAAAGCCTTTCTCAGATCCAAGTATATAATATCAAAGTTATTCCCTGCATCCAGTTTTTTGTGACTGCATCATAGTATCCAATCAAGTTGGTCAGGCAAGACTTCCCCTTAACAAAACCATGCTGTGTCTGAGCTATAACTGAAGTCTTGTCTAAATGATCCTGCAGTGCTTCTTTAACCAGTGCCTCCATTAATTTTCCTGGAACAGAAGTTAAGCTCACAGGTCTATAATTACTTGTGTCAGCCTTTGATCCTCCTTTGTGAATTGGGGTCACATTTGCACATTTCCAGTCTATGGGTACCTCCCCTGAGTCCAAGGAAGCTCTCATAATTATGGCTAAGGGTTTGCTTACTTCCTTTGCTGCCTCCTTTAATATAACTGGATAGATCCCATCCACCCCGGGTGCCTTTCTTGTGTTTATCTTCAACAGTTTCTCCTCCACTTTACTCCCAGTTATTTCAAGATTCTGTAGCTTACTGCTAGAGTTGAATACACCTCTGGCATTCCCCTCGCTGAATAACTCCTCATGTGTGAATGTCGATGCAAAATATTCATTTAGTTTGTTAGCTACCTGAGCAGGATCATCAACACTTGACCCATCAATATCAAGTGGACCAATCTGATTCATCCCCTTCCTTCTAGAGTTTACATAAGTAAAGAACTCTTTGCTGTTTTTCTTTGCATCCCTTGCCAAGGATTTCTCGTAATCTGCCTTCGCCTGCCTAACCTCCTTTGTAACTTGGTTGCATATCAACTTGTATCTATCATAGGCTTCTGTGTCATGTGTTAATTTGTATGTATCCCATGCATTTTTCTTCTCTGCCATATGCCTCATTAGTTCATCTGACATCCATTTTGGCCTAAACCTTGAACAATATTTCTTAGTTGGTATGTAAAGCCCAGTAGTTTCCAAGATAAGTTCTTTGAATGCTTCCCATTTTGAATTTGCTGTTGGTAACATCATCAGTTTTTCCCACTGTATAGAATTTAAATACTGTCTCAGTCCATCGTAGTCGCCTTTACGGAAGCAATAACCCTTCCCTTTACCCCTAATGGTAGTTACCTCTTTGAGTAAACCCACTTCAGCACACTGTGATCACTGCCACCTAGTGGTTCATTTATCTGCAGATTCTTAATGCATGACGAATCACTGCTGATAATCAAATCAAGAGTATTACTCCCTCTAGTTGCCTCCCGAACATGCTGATGTAGAAAACAATCATCCAATAAATCCACAAAAGCCCTGCTAGTGTGTGAGTAACCAGCCCCCAAATTCCAGTCAATATCTGGGAAATTAAAATCTCCCATTATAAGACACTCTGATTTACTGGCCCACTCTATTTCCCTGTACAGTTCCTTATTATACTCATCAGAGTCATTAGGCCTATAGCACACTCCTACTCTCAATTTTGATCTCCCAATGTTTATGTCACACCAAACTGACTCGACACTGCACTGTCCAGCAATGTCAACTGGCTTCACTTCCTTGGATTTTATGTATTTCTTAACTAATAGCATAACCCCTCCTCCCTTCCTACCCTGTCTATCCTTTCTGTAGATGTTGTACTCCCCAAATTGCAGTTCTGCATCCCTTATATCTGTGTGACACCACGTCTCTGATATCCCAACAATATCTGCCTTCGATGTTTTGAGCAATACCTCAAATTCATCAAATTTATTTACTAAACTCCTAGCATTGGTGTACACGCAAGTATACCTTATATACAGGTAACCCAAGTTATACAAGGGTTACCTGTATATAAATGGATATATAGATATTCAGGGTACAATTTAACACATTAAACGTTGGACATTCTCATACACTCCCCATGCTCACACATTTATTCCACTCAGTACAACAGTACCCTGAATAGGATAGGAACAGACAACTTTTTTTTTTGTTGCAGGTTAAGTGGACTCATTTCCCACCCAGCACAAACACGCAAATGATCATATATACACATACTCGCACACATTTGTACTTAACACTCACACACCCTTCTGGATACTCATACACTTTTATACATACATACCGTCGGGTGGGTAAAGTGTCTGCCTGGCAACCCAAAGGTCGCGGGTTCGAATCCCACCTCGGGCTTGGATCAAAGTACTGCAAAAACCTTGGGAGATGCATTATGGCCACAGCAGCCAATGCGCCAACTACTACCAAAAAAAAAAAGAAAAAAAAACACACATACCTATGAACAGTCATATCCTCATATGCACATACTCATGTAAATATATAGCTTATATAAGTAAATCGGGATACATTAATTTACACAAATATACAAATATGCAAGGAGATAAAGATACATTTTTACATTCAATATAGTAATTGACATTTACATATTCTGTCACATTGAGGTATGGGGACACAGTAATTTTGGGGGTGGTGATTTACATTCTCAAGTGAGAATGTAATTCTTATACACATACACTGTGTGGAAATTCAAGCCCTCACTCATGTCCTACAACATGGGCATGAGTGAGAGCTACAGCGTAGCATAAACTTTCAATACATACTAATTGGTATCCATTGTTTACACATAGAAACTCGAATTAGAACAAAGCTAAAAGCTTTAATTTTCTCAGATAAATTATCTAAATGAACTGTATAATTTAATTTATTATCTAACCAAATTCCGAGATATTTAAAAGATTTGACATACTGAATCTGCTTACTTAGAATTAAAGCTTTGGGTGTCTCCCAATATTGAAGAAGCCCTCAAATACCATCATCTTGGTCTTAGATGGTAATTGTACAGTCTGACAATAAAAATAATTAAATCATTAGTCTATGTATAAGTTAAGTGCAAATGCATCATTAATACACAGCCAATTCTAAATTAGCAAAATATCTGCAAAGGTGGCATTGTTTTAAGTTATATCTCATATTGTGAATACCTTCAAGAGTTCCCATGATATTGCACTACTTCGAATAAGTAACGCACCTAAAGGAGAAGACTAATGTTACTTATTCTCAGTGGATACCACCACCCAGACGGCACCATTTTAGGGGTATTTTGTATATGTGTGGGATAATAACTCTATTATCCAATTGTCCCTATTAGACTTAGAAAAGCAAAAAAGTAGAGGGAAAGTAATAGTAAGAGTGGAAGAGGAAAATAAACGGTGTGGAAGAATGAAAGGTGCAGTAACTCCTGACAGCCTGAGGCATTAGCCCTAAATGTATTATTGAATCATTAGTTTAAAGAAGTAATGCAAGGTCATCTTGATAGGAGTGGAGTTATAAGCGGAACCAACTGATGCTAAAAAATATAAATGCCAAATGAGAAGATCATTTGCCCGATATGAAATTCTCTATGCACTGTGAGCAAGCTGCTATAACAGAGGTTCCCAACCTTTCTCGGTTCACGGCACCCTTAGTGTCCCAGTAATATTTTCAGGGCACCCCTAGGCCAAAAGAAATACCTAATATAGTGGGTTTCAACCTTTTAATATATATACCTATATAATAATTTTATTCTTTATATAAAGGTACTAAATAAAGATCAATTATAGATAACCACAAAATTAAAAAGATACGGTACAATGGATATTGTACTGTACCCTTTATATTGTACCTTTTTTATAATGAAATAAATATATAAATTTCAAAATTATAACAATAATAACTTTAAGTAACTTAAACCCAAATTACACGGCATCCCAAGATGGTTGTTGCGGCACCCCGGTTGCAAACCACTGTGCTAGAACAATTCATGGAGTTTTTTTGTTTTTTTTTTGTCAATGATATACAGGAAATTTGCCAACAGGGACAAAGAGTTGATTATTCCATTGTATAAGGTTAGGCCACATCTGGAATACAGGTTTTGAAATCTCATTCTAAGAAGGATATATCTCTTTTGAAAAGAAGGTAAAGATGAGGGACAAGATTAATTGGGAGGGCACACAAAAGGATATGCTTACCAAGAAAGACTGGTTTTGTTAATTGCAGTCTGTGAACTAGGCATCTGCATGATGACCTAACTCAAGTTTATAAGGCTTTAAAAAGGCTAAGTAAATTAAATGTTGATGGCATCTGTGCTTTTTCTCAGATTAAACATAGAAGGGGCATAAATTTAAGTTGGGAAAAGCATAGAATAGATGTGTGGAAATTTGCTTGTAGCTAAAGCATAAAAAATTATTGGAATAAATTTCCCTATAGTGTTGTTGAGGTGGGTAGTTTGAATAAATTTAAATAAAAGTGTAGTGAATTGTTGGAAGGAAAGAGTAATTTTATTTTATTTTTTTAAGATGCTGTATAAGCCTTTGCTTCCTTGCATCATATTGCTAACATTAAAAGGAAAAAAAAATATATATTTCCAATAACTGATACTTAATATTTCAAAAAATATCCTCTATTGTTATCCCTTTTGGGTAGCCCAATTTTTATAAATACTGCCTTCCCAGTCAGTCTAGAGGGAAATGATCTGTGTTTGAATCCTGTCAATGAAGCAAAGAATATTTATGGGCTTTTTTTTTTCTCAGAGTGAATGAGTTAGTTGGTCTTGGGCATGGTTGCAATTCCCCCCCCCCCAAAAAAAAAAAAAAAAAAAACTCAGGTTATAAGTCTAGTAAACATGCAAACTGATTGAAGAATATGCACATTTACAAACACAATAATCTTAGCTGCTCTTGGTACTTAAAATACAGGTTTAGAACTTATCCCATCTTTCCACCAAAATTTTTGTATATCTTACTCTTAAAAGTCCTTTGCTTGCTGTTTATGCCATTTTTTTGTCAACTTCTTTCAGGTCAGTGTTTGTGTGCAATTGACTGCCAGATCAGTCCGATTCCTGGTACAGTTTCTGGATAGTTGACACAGTTGTGTTCATCCATGTTGTGCAGCAAAGTGACAAAATCAGGAAAATGTCTGGATCTCTTGATTTTGTGGCATATCACAGATCATCACTGAGGATTTCTATGTAATTTTGTGAGTTGGCAGTTTTCTTTGTTACTTCTGTACTTGAAATTCCATAGCTGCAGTGCCTGTGAGTTGACCAATATGAGCATAACCTTCCCACAAATTTTAAGTCTTGAAGCTCTCTGGCCGTAGTGATGACTTTGCCCTTGTACGCTGCTTTGCCTGCTCTTTGGAAGTTCCTGCATAGTCACTGTGCAACCCAAGAAGGCATTTTTTTCTCTTCATATTGTGTTAGGACCTCATTTGTAAATTTTCTATTCATTGTTGAGATCCTTGGGGATCTACTTTGCCACAGACCTTCCTGTACTATAATTTTTCATGAATTATGGGTGTAGGTTGATCCAGCCACATCAACGTACACTAATTCTCCATGAAGATGTTTCTTCCAGGGCAGTGAAGAAAACATCGTCTTGGTAGACTACATGTGAAGACATTTTATCCCAAGATGATATCTGGCTTCCTATTTGCATCATCTACTGTTCACTGATCTGCTCTGATGAGACTACAGTAAACTCTCGCTAATCTGGATTAACTGGGGGGAGAGGTCACCTGGATTAGTGAAGCAAAAGGTAGCCTTAAAAGAACAAAAATTTAGAACACAAATAAATGGAAAATTTAATAAATAAAATATAGGTAGTGCTGATGAAAGTAAATAAATAAATAAAATATCACTGTGTAAAGCCTTTACTTAAAAACTATAAAAAGACAATACATTTATTCATCGATAGATGGACAAATGTATTATCTTTTTATACATTTCCAGGTGGCGCTGGTGTTGTACTCCAATGACACTTGATCGTTGCTCTGAATACCACTTAAATACAGCTTCTTCCAGCAACACTTCTTTTGGCTTTTTTAATGTCTGTCTATTTGATACACTGCTTTTATCACTTCCCACATCGAATTTTAAAGCAAATGTCTTTATAGATTCTTTTTTGTTTTTTAATATCTGACACAGTCTGTTGGCCAATACCAAATTCTTAAGCAATTTTTTTGCAGGAACACAATTTTCAAGTTGTTCTATTACTTTGAGCTTGTTAATGATAGTTAAAATAACGTGTTTTCTTTTTATTCCACTTTTCAATTCTTTAGGACCAAAAAATATATAAAATATGTTAATTTATGTACATATATACATAGAAAGGAGTACGCAAATGAACAACACACACAAGAAGACAATGTAATGTATGTTCCATCTCTCTCTCTCTGCACAGTCAGAGTGACTTATCTGCCATCCTAAACCTCATGTGTCTTTCAAAGTACTCAAATGTGAACAGAATTTTTCATATTTGGATCCGTATTATCCAACATCCAGATTAACCTTAACCAGATTAGCAAGGGTTTACTGTATCTGGTTACTGTACTGTATCTAGGACTGTCGATATAGTGTGACAGTACCAGTAGGCAAATCATTATTCCTTCATAGTAATGATTTGCCCATTGGTACAATAACATACACCAGTGAGTTTCTGCAGGAGAGATACCTTCATAGAGTAAGAAACTGAATGTCACTGCATTGAGCTATTGTAGATGTGCCAGTGACCATTAATATCATGTTGTCCCTGCTGCTGTGTATCACTCTCCATGCATACAGGATAGCAACATGTCCCACTCTTCAGTAGAAGCATTAGTACCAATCCCTAAATCATGTAATTTTAATATAGACAGTCAAAACATGTTTTCACTACACTTTCTTTATATTTCTACATAAATAGATTAAGTTTGATTTTAATTAGTTAGTAACTACCATATTGAAAGCTACTAAATTATTGGGTTATCAAAAAGTTTGTGCAGATTTTTAGGATAAATTAAAATTAATTAAAACATATATTAAAGAAATGAACAAAAACACTTTGTACACTGTGATCGTTTGGCCATGTGTAGAAGCTCATAATGGACATAACCAGTTGTATTTCACCAGAAACACAGTAAAATCTTCTGTTGATGATGTGGGAGCTTCAGTGTGTGTGTGTGTGTGGCACAGGTTTACAGGATGATCACCAATGATGCAGTTGTTTGGTGTTGCTGTAAACAAGCAATTACTAGCAAGTAAAATTGGTTTGTTGTTGACTGTGAATTTACATGGAACTAAGTTTATATATCTTACTCAGTTGTTCCATATGAATAGCTTCATCATCCACATTGAATCTTTTTGCAAGCAACTGGGGTATTTAGCTTGGATCTGATTCATTGGGAGACCAGTTCATTGTCATCACTGGTGGTCAGTCGACCCTCACATGCTATATCATCAGTTGACTCATCTGCTGAATTCAATTTTTTGAATTATTTTTGGGCTGTGTATCTTCTTCTCCAAATGTTGTGCATACCTTATGAGCTGATTGTTGTGTAGAATTCATGCCCAGTTTATACATGTAATGTAAAAATGTTTGAATAACTATAATCGGAAAGCCATTTATTTGTCACTTTTCACTATTTTACTGGACTGTGTTTCACACTTTCTAGGCATTAACTGATTCAGTCACTTATACTTTCAGAGTGCACTGACAGATAATTGCTTTCTGGTTTCCACATAATTTTTGTCAAACCTGATAAAATCTAAACTTATGTTATCTAGATTCTACAGTAAGGTGTAGAATATTTTTTTTACTAATGAACTGTGCCCTCCTCTTTTTGCAGGAAAAGACTTGTACTCACCATCTATGATTATATCCTGTTTCTGACTCAGTTAGCTCAGAAGAAGAAGTGGAACATATGTAAAATGGTGGAAAAACTTTCCAAGTGTGGTCATCCACGAGTCACAGCAATAGTAAGTATAATTCCTTGTATATGTTTTTATTTTGTAAAAAAAAAAAATTGAATGACAAATTGCAAAGGTAGACGCTGCCTGTTTGGATGATCATTCTCGTAAGTCGTGTTTAGTAATGAAGTTTGGATTCTATCTATCTCTCTCTCACACAGCCAAGACTAACCGTGCAAGAGCTTTCTCACCCACCTCGAAAATAAAGTCTAATATATAAATACCTTTATTAAATAATTATTATTAGTGAGTAAATCATTAAAGAAAATTAATTTGGAAAACAAGAATAATAAAGAAAAAACAAAATTCATTAACTATGCTCATATCTTACACTCAAAATGGCAATATGCATGCAGTTACTAAGACTAGATGCCCTTGGCCTTAGCTTTCTTGCAACTTATTTAAGTAACCAATCATTTATAGAGCTGGTCCTTAGTGCATGTAAATTGTAACTATTCCAAACCACAAAAATAATAACAATATAATTATTACAATCAATTCTGGGTTGTCAATATCAGAAATTTTATTTTCATCTATTACAACATTGTGAATTCCAAATTTACTCCCACTATAACCATTTTAGAAGCAAACTGATATTGAAGCAGCGGCACTCATTGCTGCCTCTGTTTATAATACTTGTTGAAGTTTTAACCTTTATAGCTCCCTGCCAAATTAACAGGTTAAAATTGCATGGCTCAGTTGTACGCTGATCCTGGACCTTAAGCTGAGAAATAATGCTGTTGCAAGTATAAGAATATATGGAAAAAGTCTTGTCTATCAGCTCTAGATTTATGTCTGGAAAAGATTATGGCATGGAATTTTCATCTGGCCCATGCATGTCGGAAGGAGTATCTCTAGCAAAGAATAGGAGTCCACTTGAATAGGAGGGGTGCAAGGATTTTTGCAAAAGTGGTTGCATCAGTTTTAAAGTGTTCAGGGAACCTGTTAATTTGGCGGGAAGCTATAAAGGTTAAAACTTCAACAAGTATTATAAACAGAGGCAGCAATGAGTGCTGCTGCTTCAATATCAGTTTGCTTCTAAAATGGTTATAGTGGGAGTAAATTTGGAATTCACAATGTTGTAATAGATGAAAATAAAATTTCTGATATTGACAACCCAGAATTGATTGTAATAATTATATTGTTATTATTTTTGTGGTTTGGAATAGTTACAATTTACTAAGGACCAGCTTTGTAAATGATTGGTTACTTACAATAAGTTGCAAGAAAGCTAAGGCCAAGGGCATCTAGTCTTAATAACTGTATGCATATTGCCATTTTGAGTGTAAGATATGAGCATAGTTAATGAATTTTTTGTTTTTTTCTTTATTATTCATGTTTTCCAAATTAATTTTCTTTAAATGATTGACTCACTAATAATAATTATTTAATAAAGGTATTTATATATTAGACTTTATTTTCGAGGTGGGTGGTTACTAAACACGACTTATAAAAAAATTAAATAACATAAAACATTAAATTCCCATTTATATACAACTAAATAAAAAATTTCATAAACCTCTTGTGAATTTAGGCCTTCTATTTCTTGTAGGGATAGTTACATAAAAACACCTATTCAATGTTATCATCAATAATAGATGGTAGCTTTATCAACAATTATTAGTATCGATATTGGCAAATTATGCACAAACATAAGCTTATATAGCATATCTGAAGGCAAACTTCTACAAGGATATCATCATTCCCTTCTACTTCTAACTCTCTTCCCCCCCCCCCAAGGTAATATAAAAATTTTTTTGGCTGGTGCAGCAAAAACCTCATGCTTCCTTGCATCATATGGCTAATAATAATAATAATGGGCCAATCCCCGTCAGGAGAGGAATCTTTCAGGGAGATGCCCTGAGCACATTGTGGTTCTGTCTAGCACTTAACCCGCTATCCACCATGCCCAACAGTAGCAAGTACGGATATAACCTCAAAGAAGGAAGGAAGAACCTGTACACCCTCACTCACCTGGTGTACATGGATGACATCAAGCTCTACACGGGAACCGAGAAGTACCTCCAGCAACTCCTCCAGATCACAGAATAATTTAGCAATGATATTAGGATGGAATTTGGTCTAGACAAATGCAAGACCCACAGATTGCACCAAGCAAAATTAGTCAACTGAAACTACCAGCTGCAGACTGGTAAAGAGATTGAAGCCATGGCAGAGGGAGAGACCTACAAATACTTGGGGATGATGCAGGCTCAGCAGTTACAGCACAAGGAAATTAAGGCCTGCCTGACCGAAAAATACCATTCAGAGACACAGAAACTTGCTGAAAGCAAAGCTGAACGGAGGGAACACAATTAGACCCATAAACTGCAGTTCCAGTGCTAACACTCTTTCGGGGTCATAGATTGGACTAACACTGAGCAGGAGGATATCATGAGAAAGACAAGGACAATAATGACCAAGAGCTGCCAACACCACCTGCAATCTGCTGTGGAGAGACTGACAATTGCCCAGGAAGGAGGAGGAAGGGGCCTGAGAGACCTCATTGAGCAACAGAAGACAGCGATAGTTAACCTGAAGGATTACTTCCAGAAACACACAGCAGCACTCCACCAGGCCATAAGAAAGATAGACAAGCGGTATATCCCCACTCAACCTAACCGAGGAGTCCCCCCCCGCAACCAGGAGGTACAAACAAAACTAGAAAGATGGGAAGAGAAGACACTACAATTCTCCATCAAGATCACATAGATAAAATTGCTTCCAATGCATGGCTCATGAACGGGATGTCTTCCCTGAGACTGAAGGATTCATGCTTGCCATCCAAGACCAGGTAATCAACACCAGGAACTATAGAAAATACATCGCCAAGGAGCCTGGAGTGTTCAATGACACATGTTGACGATGCCCCCTGGCCTCAGAAACGATCCAACACATCATCGCGGGGTGCAAGGTGATCACCCAGACTGAGTATACTCATAGACACAACCAGGTAGCCAGGATAATACATCAGAAGCTACCATCAGGAAATACCAGTTGACCGAAGAAAGTGTACCATACTACAAGTACGAACACCAGGTAGTACTAGAGACCCCAACCTACAGGACCGCACCATAATAATGGATAGGACAGTCCAGCACAACTGACCGGACTTAACCCTTGTAGACAAGAAGGAAAAGGCTACCTGATTGACATAGTGGTACCCAACACTGGCAACATGCAGAAAATCCATGGAGAAAAAATCAGGGAGTACATGAACCTAAGACAAGAGATCAAAGATTGTTGATCATTATTGTTGCATATGCAACAATAATGATCATTGTGTCAACCACTGGTATGGTGCCAAAGACAGCCTACATAACAGCCTAGCAGCAATAGGTCTCAGCAAACACCTACAAGGAACTCCAGAAAGTCGCAATCCTAAACACTTGTAGGATAGTTAGAGTTCCTTGACCAACAGTAACACCAGACATAACAACAACCACCCTGTGTACTTGGTAGCAATACCCATCACAAGGTGGATCCTCCAATCAGGGAGAAATAATATAATAATATCTATCTTGCAACCATCTTTCTTCAATTTTGAATTTATGCCCCTCATGTGTAGTTTGTGCAAGAGGAATAATGACATCAGTATTGAGCCTGCTCAATCCATTCAAAGCCTTAAACACCTCAATCAGATTATCTCATAGTTACCCAGTCTCCAGACACTGTGCAGAACTGAGGCCTTTCTTGATAAGAGCACCTTTTGGTGCTCTTACTAGAGTGTCATCAGCAATCTTGTGCTCTTCTCTGCATCTCTACACCTGTTCCAAAAGATCCACATCCCTTTCTAAAATTAGGCCTGCAGACCTGTATGTAGTACTCAAGATTTGACCTAACTAGTGCCTTCTACACTGGGCTAATCATCTTTTTATCCCTGCTACCAAATTTGCCATATATTATTGACCCCATTAGCTGTCCTGGCAGCCTGTCTGCTCAGAGAACTTCATATCAGACTAAACAATTACTCCTGATCTTTTTCATTTTCCACTAAGTACTTGTGGCACCACACAGTAAGTTATTCCGGGATTGCTGGTACTCATATGCAGTATCTTTCATTTGTTAATGCATTAAACTTCAGCTGCCTAATGTTAATGCATTAAACTTAAGCCTATCTGCCTAATTTTTTTAGATCTTGTTGCAGTAGCTTACCCTCATGCTTGTCATTAACCACTCTGCCTTTGTATCATCTGTGAACCTAGATATTAAGCCTAATATACCTTCAATAATATCATTAATAAATATAGAAAACAACAGCATTGAACCCTAGTGAATTATGCTAATAACATTAGTCCATGATGAGCAGCACAGACAGACAGCAGTCTTTTATGTGCAACAGTAGTGAAAGCTTTCCTGATATTCAAATTATTTTTTACATCCAGTTCCTGCATCGTAGTATCCAATCAAATTGGTCAGATAGTATCACACCTTAACAAATCCATGCTGACTGCAGTATAAATGCACCCCAGTCCAGATGGTCCTGCATTACTTCTTTAACCAGTGATTCAGTTATTTTTCCTTGAAGAGAAGTTCTGCAATTACTCATGTCATCCTTTCATCCCTGTTTGTGAGTTTGGGGATACATTTACATATCTCCACAGGGTTCTCCCCTAAATCCAGAGATGTTCTCAAAATTATGGTTCCGGGTTTGCTTACCTTCTTTGCTGTCTCTGTTAATATAACTGAATAGGTCCCATCCACCCCAGGTGCCTTTTTTATGTTTAGCTTTAACAATTTCCCTTCCACTTTCATCTCAAATATCACAAAATAATTTCACTCTGTGTTAGAAGTTGATAAATTTCTGTCATATTTCTCATTTGTGAATGTAGATATAAAATACTTATTCAGTTTTTCAGCAACCTGAGCAGGATCATCAACAGTTAAACCATCGATAGTTGGCCAATTTGATTCATCCCCATCCTTTTAGTGTTTAGAAGGAAGAGGACTGAATTATCCTAAATACTGGACCTAACCCTCCAGTATTAGGGCTGGTCAGTCTCTTTGTAATGGTATTTACCATATTTGGCATATGTTACTTTAATAATCTGTTTACCTATATCACATGATAATAAAAAAATATTTAAATGTTAATAATGATTTTTATAAGGTTTTAAAATATGAAAAAAAAACAACAACCATGTCTTTTCAGTAATTGTCTATAATAATTAAATAAATACTCTGTTTTAAATCTGGCACAACCACATAATATCAAAACAGTTCACAAGATGGAAGTTATAGAAGTAGTGTGTACTTCTGTAACATTGCATTTGACCAATCAGCCACAACAGCTTATAGATTGTTCTTTAATAATTGAAAATAGGGAAACAGCAATGGTGGTGACCAATGTGCAGACCTTTACCTCTACCATTATGAAGTTAACCCAGACAAGAGTGTTACAACTAGAATGTTAAAAATTAGGCTGCCTAATATTTTTTTATTTTGTGAAACTGAGCCATTTCAATTTGATGCAATACTTATTCTCTGAATAGCACTGACAAATTGGTTCTCCAAATTCATTATATTGAAGTTAAATAATATTTCATGTTAGCACTTCTGAAAATTCTATTGGCAGCTTTAAAGTGCTAGCTGACAAACATAAAGGCAGGCGCCTTTATGTTTGTCAGCCAGCACTTTAAACTGCCATAAGTACATATGCACTTCAAACTATAAAAGCTCTTTCTTTGGAATAGAATTCCCCTCTGCATATTTTCTGAAAATTACAATCTACAAAGTTTCAGCATCAGAAATTATCTTCCGTCTTAACAACTTTCAGTTCACACACTCTGCTAGAGTACTGTAGGCTCCAATATCAGAACAATTTTCATGTTCTGATCACCTTTAAAAGAAACCCTGAAATATGCAATTTTAACTGCCTCTCACTGATCCTGTGACAGGAATTTTAGAAAATACTGGATTAAGAAGATTAATGTGTGACAAACCTTAAATAATTTTTGTTGAATTATAGTATCATTCTAAAAGATTTTTCTTGGCTAAATGCCTAAGAGTATGAAGTAGTTTAATTATGTATGGGTAATGCACATGCTTCATTTGGCGTGACTGAAGGTTTCCTTGTAACGAAAGCCTTTAGGGATTATACCGTGAGAATTGCGTCGGTGGGCAAACTGGAGGTGCTGCCTGTTGCGGGCCATTGATATGAAAGTTTTCTTAACAGGCAGAACTTCCGGTTTGCCCACCGATGCAAGTCTTGCGGTATAATCCCTAAAGGCTTTCATTACAAGGAACCCTTCAGTCATGGCCAAATGAAACGTGCCTATCTCAATTTCGGCCTGAAGAACCTTGCAGATTCGGATTGGCTATTTGCACCAAGAACTATGATGAGCCACCATCAATAAGTCCAGACATATCTAGGAACTCACAGAGGTTTAGTTTCTTACTTAACCTTCTCTAATGTCATTCATACTCTGTTTGCAAGTCATCCATGAGACTGAATTATACCGCTTGCGCCAACAAAATAAATTCGATGGCTTATTCTGAGATTCTCACACTGCGAACAACACTCACAGAAACCCTCCTGAGAGTAACTCTCATTTCATCTTAAACTTAAGCAGTAAACACTTATCTAGTGAGCAAATCAAACTTCCAACTTTTGAAATGAAGTTTGCCATCCTACCATGAAAACCTCCCATCATGGAGCTCGCCATGAGTGTAGAGGCATCTCTGACCCGTCTTCTTGAAGAAACCGTGAACATGATTTGCTTTAAGACCACTTCCATCCTACAATGTGCCTGCCCCATTGGCTCTAACCTAAACTGGCATCAGCCCGCATCTCTTAGTTCACTTAGAAGAGATGATATCATAGTCATTCTGCCCGTTGACAAAGGACATTGCACCATAGTTATGAATCGATCTGAATAGGGCCTTCTCCCTTCTTCTTGATCCTGACGTTTATGAACCAGTGCATGACCGGAGTCCTATCAAAGTCTTGGAGTGGTTGGAATCTAGGGTCAATAAGTTGGTTAATGGCTAGTTCAAATCTAAAAAGATCTCGAAAACCACACGGCAGCTGCACGTGACAGGCTGTCAGCTTCCCCAATTTTACGGGCTCCTAATAAGGTACACAAGCCAGGCATCCCTCTAAGGCCCATGGTCTCTTGCTGCAACTTGCCGACATACGAGCTATCAAAGTATATCGCCCCACTGTTTTTTTTAGTCTGTTTTTTTTGGTTGATGCTGCATAAGCTTACTTTCTTGCATTGTATGCCTCTACGATTGTTTGACACCCCTTGTAGGAAATATCTGCACCATTTCCAACAGTGAGGAATTCTTGCACCTTGTGAAAGACATCATCTCTGAAGACCAGATCATGACCTCCTTTGACGTCATCTCCTTGTTTACATCAGTTCTGGTGCAACAACATTTTGAGTAGCTATACCACCTTACCTAACAGAACCTCACTATCAATGGAGGATGTTTGTGCTGTGCTTGTCCAGCAGCGTGGTCATGTTTGGCAACTCCCTCGTTAAGCAAATTCATGGCACAGCCATGGGTGCACCAGTCAGCTCTGTCATAGCAAACATTGTGATGGAAGAACTGGAGGACTGCATATTTTTAAGCCTACCAGTCCCCGTCACCCTCTGGTGTCAGTACGTAGACAATGTCTTCGCAAATTATCCAGTTTAATCCTTTATCCAGTTTACAAATGAATTGGAATCAAACAACACCCTCTCCTTTCTGGTGCAACGTGCAGGCTCACATTTGAAAACTTCTGCCTACCGAAAACCCATATGCACTGGCTAGTTTACTAACTACAGGTCAGTGCATGCCCCATGCCACTTACTCAATACCGCACATGCACTATTCACCTGTGCCTGGACCCATTTCAGCTCCATGGATGACAGACATAGTGAAGTTTTGAAAATAAAGGCTGACCTTACAAATTGTGGCTATCCTGCTTATGCCCTAGAAAAATGCACATTGCAGGCTCGTGAGCTTACCACACACCCTAGGGCTTCCTCCCTGTAGAGACGATCTCTACCGCCTACAACGCATATTATCCAGGCGTTTCAGAATGCCTTTCTAAGATCCTACGTGGGTACCCGATAAAGTGCTTGCAGCTTCCTGGTTGAAAATTACGATCTCTTGTTTGGAGGGTAAAAACACCCATCCCCTCCTTTTTATGACGTGGCTCGATATACTGCATCACGTGCCATGATTGTGGCAGCTTCTATGTGAGGGAAACTGCCAGGAGATTCCATGACTGCCTCTCAGAATGTGAGAGGGCCACCCGGACTGCTGACTCTGAGTACTCTGCTGTTGAAGAACACTATTGGTCCATGTGGTATGACCTAAACCCACAGCGTGATACTGAAGTCATGGACCCCTCACATTGCTACCACCAGTGGTTGTGGCTCAAGTCACTTCATATATCCAGTTGCCATAGTGTCCTCAATCACCACAGAGGTGTGTGCATGCATCCCAATCATGGAGGCAGTTGTCTTACAATGTGACAAGTGTTGGCATACACCTCATGCACGCACCCTACATTCAGAAATACAATTACCTGGTTCTACCCAATGAATGCTCCTAGCATTATGTGCACCAACCTTGTGCACGCTTTTTGTTTGTCTGGCTTATTTTATTTTACTGTATTTTGCCTGTATTACCCCATTTTTAGTTTTCAATAAACCTTTGTCACAGTTTTCCAGGTGGACAATACATTTACTTTATTAGTATAAGGAACCCGAAACAAGAGGGTTCCTTATACTAATAAAGTATAAGGTATAATAAAGTATACCTCTTCAACTGTACATCATTTCCACTACCAAGGTAGTTTTAATGCATCATTTTGATTATATCTCATATTGTGAATGCCTTCACGAGTTGCCATGGTATTGCACACTTGAATAAGTAACGCTTCACTTATGGAGAACACTAGGGCGGTAGCGGAGGGTATATGCAGTATTCCCTCTGGATTTTTTTTAGGTGAATAGTGTATACCTTCTAGTTTTTGAAAGACTTAAAAAAACAAATATTATTAAAATATTTACTGAAAATTAAAAAAACTTATTAGAATTTGATTCTTAGGCAATACCTATAGTTTTATTATTTTTAATGTATATGTCATATATACAAGTAAGTAAATATAGTGTGTGTGTGTGCATGCAGACACAGGTATATGCCGTATACCCTCTGGAATTCGATTAATAAGCACAGTATGCTCTCTGCTTTTCGTAACATTCAGAGAGTATATCTTCTGCTAATTTTCGACTACAGCACTGGAGAAGACTATTGTTGTTTATTCTCGGCGGAGACCATCACCCAGATGGCATTGTTTCAAAGCTTATTGGCTTCTCATTTGTGGGTGGGCAGGTACCCTGTTGTTGAATAGTGACAACCCAGTTATGGGTTGTCACTATTCCAGCACAGTTGTGAAGGTATTCACAACTGTGTTGCAATATGTTGTCATCTGTGTTGTGAAGGTATTCACAATGTGAGATATAATTAAAATGATGCATTAAAAAAACTACCTTGGTAGTAAAAATGATATGTGTGTGCATTACCTGTGCATAATTAAACTCCTTCATAACCTTAGGCATTTAGCCAAGAAATATCTTTTAGATAGAACCATGCACACCATCAGGCATCTCTCATATTGTGGAGTTATACTTCATAACTGGGTTGTCACTGTTGCAACAACAGGGTATCTGCCCACCCATCGATGAGAAGTCAATAAGCTTCAAAATTGTGCCGTCTGGGTGGTGGTATCTACCGAGAATAAGTAACAATAGTCTTCTCCATAGGTGAAGCGTTACGTATTCAAGGTAGTGCGATGCCATGGAAACTAATTGTGAAGGTATACATAGTATGAGATATAATTAAAACAATGCATTAAAATTACCTTGGTAGTAGAAATGATGTGTGTGCATTACCTATGCATAATTAAACTCCTTTATAGTATCATTGTTAATATTGTTGGACGAAACTTGCTAATTGTACAGAACTAAAAATAGCTTTATTCAGAGGTTCAAATATTGAAATAGGCAATTCCAATGTTGTTTGAACACTGCATTATGAGAAGTCACACAGTGCCTGACTGTAGGTTATACTTTGACTATATTTGAATAGTTTTTAATAAATAAAATAAAATATAGTTTAAAGCCATCTGTAGAAGCTTTATGCCTGGCTTGCTTGCTGGAGAGTTTTAGCACATCAACCAGTTTAGTACATCATTTCGTATGACCTGTTATGTTTGTAGAAGTGCATGTTTATGGGCTGATTTGCATGTTGTGCTGGCTGAAAAAACCCAGAATAAATAATGGTGGGGGGAACTTACTGCCTTCACTACATTATTTTTCATAATTAGGAGAAAGCTATTTTTTTTGACAATTTATAATGAAAAATCCTAATTACATCCTAATCATAACTAAATAAATGAAACTACATGAAGTACCCAAAACTTTGTTTACCAAAAATGAGGACATTGCTTAAGCATTGCCAAAAACAAAGACTTGCCTTTTTATAAATAGCAGTAGTTTCCTTACTTCACATTGGTCACACATTGTATGTTGAAAGCCAGTGCATGTACCATATTTTGAAGTTTACTTGTACCTCAGCTTGGCTGATGATGAATTTGCAAATTCTGTTTTTAGAAATCCAATAATGAAAAGATCCAGCCAGCAGCTTGCTACAAACCAGAACGATTACTTACAGAAAATAATAGCAAACGACAGGAATGGCTATATTTAGGACAAAACAGCCACCACATAAGAGCTACTCTGCGTGAGAACTTTGAAGGCAAGCAGGTACTTAAGAGAAAGAGCACAGTCAAAGCAGCCTAAACAGTCAGATTTACCTGCCACATGTGTCATAGTGCTGTAGCATTTTTGACTACTCTGAATTTAAAAGCATTAAGCTACGCCAAAATACTGTTATGTTCTTTCACTGTTTGAAATAAATATAATTTTCTTTGTAAGTACTTTGTCCTTAGTTCCTTTCAAATTAAAATAAGTGAGCATATATCAGTGATAGTTGTTTATAAAGTGACAATATTTCAGGTAATATGAGATATCTATAATAAGTTTTCTCTGTTCAGAAGTATTTTGGACTAATGGTTAGATTGTATCTAAATTTGCTGTCTGCATTTTTCAAAGAATGCATGGGGAACAAAACAGCAGTAAGTCTTCCAACAATACCACCAGGGACAGGGACAGGGAGGCTAAAAAATTCAAATAGGATTTGAAGACAGATTTTACCATAATAAAGTGGTTAAATCGAATGTAGTAAATGTCTTGTTTGAATTAAAAGGCTGTGCTACATGTAAAATTATTTCATACAGATTGAAACACTGAAGGAGTATTCAGATTTTTCAAGACTGAGTGTAAAATAACTGTGCAAAGCTAGTTAATTAGTATTCAAAGGAATTATTTATTATTCTACTTCATAATAAATAAATAAATTAAAAATAATAGGATATTCAGTATCATAATGGAACAAGAACACTAGGTATATATATATTTATGTATATGGTGATGTAGAGGCAAACTCTAATCCTAGCAGAACTATTTATGCATATATAAAAAGTAGTTAGAGTATGAAGCATAGAATATTATCATCAACTAAAATCTTCAAGGATTGGTTTTTAAATTGCTTTTGCGTCAAAACAAAAAGATATTGCCTGAAGAAGAACATAAACATTCAAAATCTTGTGCATTCTTGACAGTGTACTCAGTCATCTTGCATATTTGTCTGATCTGCACCCAACTGTGAAAGTTACCGTTCTCACAGTGAATACAAGTTCATTAATTCGGCCGATGGACCAAGGTGTTATAGCTTCATTTAAACTTTATTACGTAAGAACTTTTTTTTACAATTGGTTGAAGCTACTGATGGAGTAGGCAGTCTTTCAATTCAAGATTATTGGCTGAATTATAACATTCATGATGCTGTAAAAAATATTGAACTTGCATGGGGGTGAAGTTAAGAACTCAACAATGAATGCAGTGTGGAAAAAGCTGTGGCTACTAAGCTGCACTAAAGAAGCCACAGTCGAAATGCCGGTGGTAGTTGAGATTGTGAGAATTGGCAAGATGTTAGAGAAAGGGATTTGAAGAACTGGAACCAGCAGATATCACAGAAGGCCTTGAATCTCATAGAGAACAGTTATCAGTGGACACTATTTTTTTCACAATGTGAAGAAGATGCACACAAAAATTTCACTGCGAAGAGACTAGCTGAGTTTTTAAGACTTGCAAATCAGCTTAATCAAGAAGCTCTGGATATGGATCCTAATTTGGAAAAGAGTTTAAACTTTCACAGAACTTTATCATTAGCTTTAGTTCCTTATGAAGAAATTTATAGAGAAAAACAGCATGCTCCTAAGCAAAAAATTTTTTTCAAAAAAGTACCAGATACTGTTGCAGGTTTATCACAGAAAATCAGTGACAAAGAAGCAATGAATTTAGATTAAAAATCTAGAGGTAAGTAAGATTAATTTTATGGGCATGTTTCTAATTTTTTTCTTACCAAATGAAGATAATTATTTTTCAATTTACTTTTTTTTTTGCACTTTTTTTTTTTTTTGTGTGTACAGGTTTACCCTCATTATGTCATATAAACTATGTTTCGCATTGTGCGGATTTGGATTGCGCGGTGTTTTCCCGGAACTTAATAACCAACTCACAAATCAGGGGATACTGTTATTGTCAATAGAAAATTAGCTTGTATTTGAAATGTAAATATTTCCAACTAAACATTTTTAAAAGAACTATTTTGTCTCTATTCTGGTAATTTTTCCTCCACAAACTTTTTTTACAAGACAGTATTCAATATAAAAAAATTGTAAATGGAGACAAGTTATTGCATTGTCTTGATATAAAAACCACATCACACCGGAAAGTTCTCAATGTTTCTCATGAATGGTGCTAACTCTGAACATATAATAACCAAAATTTAACATTTTCATCTTTAAATTTTTGAATAAAAATTACTTTTATTCAAAAGTAATTTTTCAAAGGCACAAATATTTCCAAAATTCTGTTTATTGCTGGTAGCAAGGATCACCATCAGCCTCTTCGCAGTTCTGTTAAACTAACTGTATATATGTGAAAATATTTATAGATTTTTACAACTAAAGCTTCCAGTTCTATTCAGAGAGTACCACAATTTGTTTCTACTTAGTTTGATTCAGTATGCATGATAATTTATTTATTCCATGTTTATTGTTTGGG
Organism: Mastigoproctus giganteus; assembly: GCF_048544385.1. Classification (NCBI taxonomy): domain Eukaryota; kingdom Metazoa; phylum Arthropoda; class Arachnida; order Uropygi; family Thelyphonidae; genus Mastigoproctus; species Mastigoproctus giganteus. The sequence goes on along the minus strand of NC_143578.1, from coordinate 93,494,047 downwards.
CAAGATTCTACATTTGTGAATAATTCTATTATTAAGTAACGCGGAAGCCATAAATTTAGGAAGTTGGTATTAATTAATCTATTAATAAAAAATTTACTGTTGAAATAAAAATATTTTTAACCAGGACATATACTAAACTTTCCGGGACAAGTTTCCAGAACTGTCCCAGCTAAAGTAGGACATATGGTCACGCTAGTTATGAGGGACTTGTAGCTCCCTGCTTGCACATCTAGCAGACTTCCTTGGACTCCTCTCATAATTTTGTAACACAGTTACATCAGAAATAGATTGGTGGCCTTGTTGAAGATGTAACATGCACCCAGTTGCAACAAAACATGCATATCAGGATACAATAGTCTTGCACTCAGGTGATTATTTTCTATATTCTCAATGAATGTCGCCATATAGTGGTTGCAGACTGACCTTCACATACATGATGCTTGCTCACTGCCACTAAAATTAACCATCTTTACTTTTCAGAGCCATCAGCAGGAAATGCTGTAAACTGAAAATAATCAATATGAAAATTTTATGCCTCACTAAACTGAATACATCTTTTTTCTTATCTTTGTTCATTTCATAGTGATAATTTTTTTACAATAGGGACCTAACTTAGAATCATCCTGTATGTATATTTTATTTTATTATATTAATTTTTGGCTGGTGCAGCAAAAGGTTGGGTTTTTGCACGAGACTTCTTGAAGAGGAGTCTGCACTACAACTTGATTGCTGTCCTTCAAGTTTGTATGTTATCTGTCTCAGGTTAGATACACTGTCCATCCATTAATATCCTGACACCCCTCCACTGATAGTTGGTCATGTCTTACACAAGCACTACACAGTACTGACCCAAGCACATAGCGGTCACCCAGGGTGGCAAATTTTGGGGGCGTTATATGACTGTTCGATTCGTTGTCTGAAAATTAACACATGAACTGGTGTGTCCTGTCAGAGTATGCCAGGCACGGTGCTTCTCAGAAATATCAGAAACGTGGCTTATCTTACGAGGTTTAGTATTCCTTCCAGAAAGCCTACCGTATAAGGTAGTGTTGCCGTTAGAACTGTTTCTCGCTCCAGTCATCTGCAATTATGTTTCAGTGAAGTTTGCGCAGCCTGCGTAGTCAGGAAGAAGATATATTAAGAGAAATGTTATTGATTTCAGTTGATTAAAGCATTAATTAATGAAAAGATTAATTAATGATTCAATTGTGTTGTATTAAAATTTCATGTTCATTTAAATTATGAGGTCGATAGTTTTAATAAGTATATCGAAATGTGTATTGTATTCTCTTCTTGGAAATAATTAGATTGTGTGTATTGGAGTATGTTATTATAATATTACTGATATTTTTATAATCACATTCTGATCAGTAAATAAATAAAGATGAGGTAGAATATGCATTGAAAGTAGTATATTGTTCAATTACAGTTCATTATGTTATTGCAGTTTTAAAGCTTAAAAATAAATTCAATTAAAATTCCCTGTGCATTTCATTACCCATGAAGGGGAAGGGGTGCATAAAAGACTGACCTTCAACTACTAGACACACGATGCTTGCTGACTGCTAGTAAAATTCAGCTTTCTTTTCAGAGCCATCAGCAGAAAATGCTATAAACTGAAACAGTCAACATGAAAACTTTATGCCTCATTAAACCAAATGCATCTTGTTTCTTATCTTTGTTTATTTCATAGTGATAATTTTTTACAATAGGGACCTTTGGCTGGCAAGTTATCACCATTTTCTCTTTTGGGCCGGCATTGGCACCACAGGTCAGACACATATAAATATGCTCATAAGCCTTCAGGGAGACAATAGTACAATTGTAAATTCACAATGGAGTTGAGACCAGTGCAGAATGATAATGGAGTGATAATAGGGTGCCAAATAAGCATGTGACATTTCAGAGGCACTGAAGATCTCTAGTGATCGGTGAAGTGATCTGCAAATGGAAGAAGATTGCTGCAACCTTCATGAAATTAACCAAAAAGCTCTGCAGCTGATGGAATGTGACAGGAGAGTTCTGCAGAGAATTGCCCACTCAGGTGGCCTTGCATCACACACAGGCCCTCATTGAAATAATTGGGACACATTGCTACCAGTACAGAGTATGAGATACTGCATTATATGGGTTACAATGGTTGTGCAGCTGTCTGCAAGCTACTAATCAATCTCACCTAATGCTAGACACTGTCTAGTTTGGCTGAAGGTCTGCCATACTTAGACCATAGATCAATGGAAAGCTGTGCTTTGGAGTTACAAGTCACAGTACATCTGCCTGATGGTCATGCCTGGGTGTGGTGGATGCCCAGTAAAAGCTACCTGTGAGACTGTGTTGTCCTGATAATGAAGGCAGAGGCAGCATGATGGTTTGGGATTGTTTTGACCATTGTTTGGCCTGGGACCTTGGGTTGTTTTGGACCATTAGTAGTTTTTGTAAATTTCCTCATGTCCTGGACTATAATGGACAATAACGTACAATTATTGTACATTGTGGTAGCATGCTAGAGAAGACCCATACCTGTACCAGCAGGACTGTGCTCCATGTCATACAGCTCATGTTGTTGATGGATTGGTTTGAGAGCATAAGCATCAAAATGCTTATGCTCTCATCAGGGCCAATTCAGAGCCCTGATGTCAATTGTATAGAGAACCTCTTGGATGAATTGGCTCATCAGGTACATGTGAGGAGACCATCCAAAAACTGAACTGAACTAGTTTGAAGGTTGAATGGCAAAAAATATTGGAGGAAATTTACAAAAACTAGTGAAGAGTGTTCCACAGAGACTAGAAGCGGTCTTAAAAGCTAAAGGTCTCAGTGCACATTATTAGTTTTCCTGTAAATAAAGGTTATTTGTAGATATGCAGACACTTGCATATCTACAAATAACCTATGTTATTTGTATGGATGCAGTCTCTTGCCTTGATTAATGCTTTTGGGGGGGGGGGCATGAGCCTGGATCTAGATCAGTTTTGTTGGTCTCACAGTCATATCAAGGTGGCACACGAGGGATGTTTGGTCTGAACTGATTTGATGAGACTCCAAATTCTTTCCTTAAGAGTTTTTGGATGTTGATGCCCTAACTATGAGACAAAGACTCTTGTCCTGGGTTGGAACAATATGGTTATTAATGGAATAAAATCTGTATGTTTGGTTGGTTGTATACAGGTTATTAAATTACAGTGCATCAGTTCAGCTGGCTGTAGGTGGAAAACCATTAATGGTAGAAAGTTAATGGTTAAATGTGAATGTTAAATGTCATGAAGCAGCTGAATTACTGGCTGACAATGCCTGGAGGAGCCATATTCTGCATTAAAAGAGTTGCCTCTCTTCTGAAGTGCAGGAATCACAGTAAGCTCAGGGGTGCAGTGATACATGGGTTAAACCTCCTCTAAGAAAAAGTAGTTCAGTTGCAAGATTCACAGTAAATCCACACCCAACAGTAACATTTGGATAATGGAGAGGCTCTTTGTCCATAATCCTTGCACGATTATTCATATTATTCATATGGTTATTCATATTGCCTCTTAACTGGATATGAGCCTCATTGGTCCACAGGCTGTAAATTGGATATGTGCCATCACCCTCTAGCCTTGCCAGAAACCAAAGTACAAAGACTTTACACCAATTTGTTGTACCCATGTGGATCTTGTATGGGTGACAATCATAGATTGAATAACTTTATGGATGGTTAACATGGCATAATAGGCCCTGAGTGCCAAGCGATTTTTCTTGAGTAATCTTTCTAAGTGATTATTTCATTAATTTCTGGTGCCTTTCTAATCCTCAGTTCATTGTAAGTGGTTCAGTACTTAACAGATTTTGAGTAAGAACCCAGAAAGGAAAATCACCTTTCTTTTCTTAACATATTTATTTTTTTCACTAACAAACGAACTTCTACAGCTGCTGGGCCACACGGAGGCACTGCTCCTGCCTCCATGTGGTGGGGCCGGTAACCTGGGGCAAAAGTTATCCTACAGGGTAAAAAGGAGCAACCATGGATTTAAATGAAACATCCAATGATGACTTGAACAAACCTAAAAGGCTTTGAAGGCACAGTGCCACAACTTGCCAAACTTTCTGGTAATACACTCCCTATCCACCCAGCCTGTAAGTTATCACCATTTCTAATTCAAAGATATTTGGAATCCATTGTTTGGTTTTCCGAAAATGGTGAAATGACTACAATCCAGAGACCTCCTGATCGAAACAGCTACCTCAAACATTCTGAATGGCTGCTAAAAACAACAACATTTGTTGGGCTGCCAATATCCGTTACTCCCCATAATACCTTAAATTCATCAAATTCCATTATCACAGAGTGGGACCTACTTACAGTCTCTCTGAGGAAGAATTAGCAAAAGAACTTAGCAGTGAAAAAGTAATGTGACAAATGAATAATGACCATTCCTACTAGATCCATCATTTTGACATTTAGCACTCCAGAATTGCCATCCACAATAAAGGCTGGCTATTTAAATTTCTGAATCCACCTTTATATTCTGAACCTCATCCATTGTTTTAAATGCTAGAAATATGGCTACTCTTGGCAGGCATGCAGAGGTGATGTCATTTGTGGATCGAAAGACCATACACAAGCAGACTGTTCAGGCCCAATTCCCGTTTGTCCCAACCCAGCCTTTTCTAAATCATGTGAAATGTGGAAAACTGGAAAAAAAAAAAATTCAAAAATACAAAATTGAACACAATAAACAGCAGCACTTGCTGTAATTATTTTATGGCACCAGCATAAAAAAAAAAAAAAATAAATGCTGACTCGTTTGGATTATTGATGCTCTACTGTATATATAAAGAGAACTAAATTTGGTATACTTCTCTATAATCATGATTTTTAAGAGTTTTTTTTCCCTTCATGGGTAATTTCCGTTAACAGAACTATCAATTAATACACTTTTACAGAATGATTATTATCTTTGTTAACAGCACTGCATTGTGGAACTTCTGTGAGTCCTTTAGTCACATTCACTTTAACCACACACAGTCTGATTTCATCAATCACTTAGTGAATATGACCAAGGGACTTGCAAAAGTTCTGTAATGTGGTGATGTTAACAAAGATAACTGTAATATAGCAGTGTATTATGAGTAGCTAGCTTTTATTGGAATACATCATTAGGGAACACAAATTTGCCGAATAACACTGAACAACAAATTTTGGGTCATATCTTGCTACGGGCATGAAAGTAATTTTACTTTATAGGTTTTGGGGTGCTAAATATGAAAATAGTGCTTAAAATGGCAGGTTGGCTCTTGTTTTCAAAAAAAAAAGTAGTTTTTTATATTTATAAAAGGGTATTTTTTATTTGTGGCAGTAAGATGTAGCTACAAATATACCTGTATCAAACACAGGACCTGTTCACCTTTCACTTGTATTCAGCTTCGGGAGCATTCCTTTTCACCATCCAACAATAATCGGCTAACATGGCGGTACTCCATTTACTTTTGTATCTTTGTCCCATCGGTCTCGATGGAAGCACCTGCCACATTCGTCACTGACAGCATCACAGTTTGGTGGGAAAAAATCCAGGTGCGAGTGCAAGAAATGCATCTTCAATGACATGGTGCACCCCAGTTTTTCGTAAGTAATGAGATCTTCCACAAGCTGCCTATAGTTGCCAGCTTTAACATTTCCTAGAAAACAGCCGAAACATTTCAAAAGGCTCTCCACGCTGATTTCTCTCTATCACTAAGGACACATTTGAACTGTTCTCTTTGAAAAGGACCAATGAAAACACCTGCCTTAATCTTCTTTGTACTGTCTTGAGAATTTCTCTTGCAAGTATGTGAATGCAGGACTGTTTACTTCCAAAACCTTCACGATTTTTTTTTTTTTTTTTTCATGAGCTCAATTTTGATGTGTAGTGGTGGAAGCAAAACTTTATTTGGATTTACCAGAGGTTCAAATACGTTCTTCATTCCAGGCATTAATGATTTTCATTGAGGCCAACTCCTCTTCTCATAGTGCATATCCTTGGCATGACTATCCCACTTGCAGAGAAAGCAGCAATACTTAATGTGATCCATTTGTAGTCCTAATAAAATGCCAATTTCAAATTATCACATATCTGCCACTCATACTTCTGATAGTGTACACCTAAGGGGAGGTTCTCCATGTTTGTGTATGTTTCCATTCTGTAATAACATAGCATATTTCCGTAATAACACAGCCTTAAGGCTAACCTTAGAAGCGTCTATAAATAGTCACCATTCTTTGGGAACATGGCTCATGTTCATTGATGCCATTAGACTATCAACATCATTAGAACAGCGAGTTCACCTTGTTTGATAGAATTTATCATGGTCTTTATTTTGAGAACGAAACATTGTCACTTTCACAGAACGATCTAGAAGATTCCACTGTGGTAGCCTTGAGGCAAAAAGCTCTGCCTTATTCTTTGGCAGTTTGAGATCCCTGATGAGGTCATTAAACTCACTTTCTGTGATCTTATGTAGTTTAGAAGGATAAAGGTTTGGACAAAATGGTGAATCCCTTGACATAGATGGCTGCTGTACTTCTTTGTGTATATCAAGTTGATGTTCATCAGTGTCTTCATCAGAGTGTACAGAAAAACGGTCAGGTGGTTCAGGAATAGATAGTACTTCATTGTACACTTTTTCTCCATTGTCATCCCTTTTCTAATAGGAAGCACCATACAGAAGTAACAGCCTGTGATGTGATTTGTTGGCTCCTTCTGTATAATGGGCACTGCAAAAGGCATAAAATGTCTATTTCAATTCACCCATGCATTGAGTTTTGATGAACAGGTAGTGCAGCATATGTGTGGAGCCCAGTTCTTGTCCTGGTCGCCTACTTTACGCCCAAAGTACAAGAAGTAGGCCTTTTTTTTAAGGCTCGAGTTAAAAGACGCTTTCTTGAAGCTAATGTGATTTCTCCATATACGTAACAGAAGTCACCCAGGCTATTCACACAATTATGGGGCATATTAATCTTACACGACACAAATACTGTGCAAAAAGTAGGAATCTCACAGAGGACAACTGTTAACTGAGAACAAATCACCCAGTACTTAGCCACATTTGAGGATTACTGCAAGAGAGTTGAAAATGCATTTGATGCGACAACTTATCACATGACACAAAGCAAGGCGATTACATGGTAAGAGCATGGTGGTACTGAGACTGCTGTGTTGCCATGTGTTTTGAGCTATAGAGCTGTAGTTGATAATGTAGAGTAACTTGCTAATATGAGACCCCAACTGTAATTCAAAAACAAGGGTCAATCACCAAATTTGAATGTGATTTTCATGTTCAGCAGTATAAAATTAGTCAAAATTGGGTATTTCAGTTTTTGTAACATTTTACGTGTTGACAGTGTAATGAAACCTTCATTATTAAAATAATAAACTATTCTCTGTTAAGCACATTTCTTCCACCATTTCCATTGCAAACTGACTGCTAAAAGTTGTCAGTTCAAGGCCATTAACCAGGTGGGAATGACTCTTTGAGGCATGACAAAAATAATGATCAGTCACTTGCAGTGTACCATCTCATTTTCATGTGATGTTGAGATAAGAAGATTGACAAAAATTGCATACAATGTGACTGTAGCCTTATGGTGGCACATTTTTCATTCATTTTATAAAAAAATAAGTGTAACAATTAAGTTCTAGAACTAACATACAAAGAAGATGAATATTTAGCACAACCTACATAGGTCAAAATAAGTATTTAAGAATTATAAAGTTATTGTGGCTTAATATAAGCTACTGTCTGAATGCACCTGAGGTGATGTATAGATATGCTAAAGAGAATGAACAGAATTCTACTCATCATCATCATCAGCCATTTTCAATCCACTGCAGGATGAAGGCCTCTCCAGCAACTTTCCAGTTCTTTCTGTTTTGAGCACTGGCCATCCATTTACTACTCAAAAACTCATGAATTTCATCTATCCATCTCCGCCTTTGTCTTCCAGGTTTTCTTCTAGCTCCTCTTGGGTACCATTCTGTTATTTTCTTAGTCCATCTGTCATCATGTCTTCGAGCTATGTGTCCTGCCCAAGACCATTTTAGTTCTTTAGTTTTGATAAGAATGTCCTTTACTTGAGTTTGCTGCCTAATCCATGTGTTTCTCTTCTTATCTAACAGTCTGATTCCCAATATAATTCGTTCTATTCTTCGCTGTGTAGTTCGTAGCTTCTCTTCCATTCTTTTGGTGAGTGCCCAAGTTTCACTTCCATAAGTCATGGTGGGGAGTATACATTGATTCATTATTTTACGTTTCAGACAAACTGGGATATTGCTCTTCAGTATGTGACTATATTTCCTGAATGCTATCCATCCAAAATTTATTCTTCTCTTGACTTCCAGCCATTTATCATTATTCCAGCTAATAACTTGTCCCAGATAAGTATATGACTCCACCTTTTCAATTACTGCTCCTTCAATCATTATTTCCCTTTCCGTGGCATACTTGTTCATCATTACTTTTGTTTTAGCCATATTCATCTTTAGTCCAAAATCCTTACTAACTGTGCATAACTGATTAAGATTTTCCTCTAATTCTTTGGGATCGTGGCTTATGACCACAATGTCATCTGCAAATCGTAAATGGTTTAGGTACTCTCCGTTCACATTGACTCCTTTCTGCGACCAGTCTAATCTTCTGAAAGCTTCCTCAAGGGCAGCAGTAAACAGCTTCGGAGATATTGTGTCTCCTTGTCGAACTCCTTTCTCGATTTTAAATTTGCTACTGTCTTTGTCTAGTCTAATAAAGGATGTAGCACTCTCATATATTTTCTTCAAAATCATAATATATGGAGTATCTATGCCTTGTCTTTCCAGTGCCTGAAACATTGCCTTATGCTGTATAGAGTCAAATGCCTTTTCATAATCCACAAATGCCAGGCATAATGGTGTTTTATATTCATTTGCTTTCTCCATTAGCTGTGATATTACGTGAAGGTGATCCATAGTTGAGAATCCTGTCCTAAAGCCAGCTTGCTCTTTCGGTTGATTCTCATCAAGTATTCTTTCTAATCTGTTAGTAATGACCCTTGTGAACAACTTGTAGATATGGGATAACAAGCTAATTGGTCTATAATTTCCAATTTCTGATTTATCTCCTTTCTTATGCAGCAAAACTATGATTGCATTATTCCACTGCTTAGGCATCACACCTTTTCTAATGCACTTTGTGAAGAGCCTTGCCAGTTTTTGTGTTATGTCTCTTCCTCCCAATTTTAACAACTCTACAGTAACTTCATCTTCCCCCGGGGCTTTCCGATTCTTCATTTTCTTCAATGCATGTTCTACCTCATCAGGAAGAATATCGGGTATGTCGTATGTGTTGCTACTTTGCAATCCATCTTCCTCACTGCTGGTATCATTCCCTCGCTCCTTGTATAATTCTCTATAGTAGTCTTCTGCTATTTGAATTATGCCTTCTCTGCTGTTTATAAGTACACCATCGCTATTCTTCAGTTTCAGTATCATTTGTCTTTCTGTATTACTGCTCATGGCTGCTGATTTAAATCCTTTGTTTTCCCTTAATGCTTGTTCTACTTTTCTTGTGTTAAATCTTCTTATGTCCTCTCTGAGTCTCTTTCTAATGGCTGTGCATAACTCAGTATACTCAATTTTCTCCCTGTCAGTGTTTTTCTTGCTCTTCATTTGTCGTCTTTGGTTCATCATGACAAGTGTTTCTTGACTAATTTTTTCTTCTTTGGATTTCTGTTTCCCTATAGGTTTCTTGGGCTTTATCACTTTCAGAAAGTTGTAATATTCCTCGTCGATATCTTGGTCCTGAGCAGTCTGCAGAAGCTCAAACTTGTTCTTAAGTTCCAGTACATACTGCTTTTTCTCCTCCTCTGTTATTTCAAAGACCTTTGTATTATTTACTCGAGTCAGTTTTTTCCTTTCCTTTCCTACATCTATATCAAGTGTACATCTTACCATTCTGTGATCACTTCCAACATTTACCTTATTCAGGACGGTAACATCATTCACAATATATCTTCTGTTAGTGAGGATGAAGTCGATTTCATTAGTTGTTAATCCATTTGGACTCTTCCATGTCCACTTTCTGTTCACCCTTTTCTTGAAAAAAGTGTTCATTACTGACATTCCTTGAGATTCTGCAAATTCCACAAGTCTTTCACCTCTTTATTTCTTTCACCAATTCCAAAATTTCCTATAGTTCCTCTTTCTGCGCTGTTTTGCCTTTTTCCAACCTTAGCATTGAAGTCGCCCATAATAATAGTGTAGTGGGTTTTCTGCTCATCTAGAAGACTCTCAATTTCGGTGTACATTTCTTCAACCTCTTCATCATCATGGCTCGATGTTGGTGCATAAATCATTATAATCTTTAGATTGTACCTCTTAGAAATCTTGAGTATTAGTCTTGACACCCTTGGTGATGTACTTTTGAATTCCAAAATGTTGTTTTTAAGATCTTTATGAACCAGAAACCCAACTCCACCTTCACTCCTTTCACTGTTTCCATTAGTGTACAGGAGATTTCCACTTGATAAACTTATAAGTGATTCATTTCTTCTTCTTGTTTCAGCCAAACCAATGATATTCCAATTCACATTTTCTAATTCCTTTTCCAGCTCTAATATCCTGTCTTCACCGATGAGTGATCGTACGTTATAACATGCCAGGTTCAATTTCCGTGCATGGCAGCCTGGTCGTACCCAGAGATTCTTAGCACCCTCTGCTTCCACTCTGATCCTCTCGCTGCCGTAAGAGGGAGAGTGAAAGCTGCTGGGGACTGAGGGCCATTTGTATTGTTGTGCTCTCATTGCTGGAGGGTTTGGTCTTTTCCTCTTCACGCTGACCAGGCGTCTTGAAGAGAACCACTCTACACGTTCGTTGCCACCTAAGTGACGTAACAGGGCTTACCATCGAGAAGGTGTGCATGAGTGGATTTTAGGGAGGCAGGCCAACCGGACTTCTCCTAAATCTTCTGTAATAGAGAGATATTGGATCCATCAGTGTTTCAGGCTGAGTGTCTGATAACACACAGGATACCTGTTCCCCTCTAAGCCCCCTTTTCTTGAAAAAAGTGTTCATTACTGACATTCCTTGAGATTCTGCAAATTCCACAAGTCTTTCACCTCTTTTATTTCTTTCACCAATTCCAAAATTTCCTATAGTTCCTCTTTCTGCGCTGTTTTGCCTTTTTCCAACCTTAGCATTGAAGTCCCCCATAATAATAGTGTAGTGGGTTTTCTGCTCATCTAGAAGACTCTCAATTTCGGTGTACATTTCTTCAACCTCTTCATCATCATGGCTCGATGTTGGTGCAACCAACATCATGGCTCGATGTTGAATTCTACTATTAACACTTTATTTAAAGAAAACCTGTCTATTACTTTATTCTCTTATAACTTGTATTAAAGAACTATTATTAGGAAACATAAAAAAAATCCCATATCTAGGTTATTTATTTATACATTTTGTCTATAAAATTGTGAGGTAAAAGGTAGTTTCACTGAATGAAGGCAAAATTAGGTAAAAATTTTAGGATAGCAACAGACACCCTTGTCCTCAGGTGATTTAATTTACCAATTTTTGAAATAAATAATCAACAGAAAGTTAAAAATATATGAGTGAAGAATACTTTGTTTTACAGAAATATAATTTCCTGTATGCAGTAGTGACAGTGCTGGAAATTATAGTTATGGAAATATATAAGGAAAATAGTTGAATTTGGTTAGACACTATAATCTTAAATCACTTGTAGGTCACCAAAGCTAATTGCTTAACCAGAAAGAGAGGGTAACATCAGCTTAAAGATAAGGTGGTAGCAAGTCAAAAAACATTGGAAAGTAGTTTTCAGTATAACATGTGGGTTTTAGATAGTGTACTAGACCAGTGGTTCCCGAACTACTGAGATCTACAGACCCCTTCAAAAAAAAAAGTTTGCGGACCCCTATGTATGAATATTGGGTTTTCTGAAAAGAAAATTCAAAGTTTTATGTTTAAAACAACTCAACTTTATTCTTATTTTTACATAAATATATAATAACTTCATCATCAATCTGCTATACATAGAACGAATAATTTGACCAGTTGCAGAGGGTCCGTTTCGTGGACCCCCTAGGACTGGTATACGGACCCTCGGGGGTCCACGGACACAGTTTGGGAAATGCTATACTAGACCATACTAATTGGAAAACAACTTCACAGAAATTGTTTATGGGAAGGGGACAGAAACTTATCTTAATACAGTAAACCCTCGATTTAACGGACTAATAGGGGAGAAGGGGCATCCGTTAAATCGAATGTAACCTAGGGTGGGGGCATTTTTTATTGTTCTTTAATGTAAAAAAAAAAAAAAAAAAAGCTTTAATACAATATACAGTACTGTACAATATAAAATTATGTTGCAGTTTGGCCTTTGATTTACGGATATCAGAAACAGTTGTTTTTTTATGCCGTAAATTTCACAAACATATGCTACTGAGATGCCTTGTTTTAATTTCTCAATATTAGCTCTTAATTTCTGTGCCACATTTAAGTTCACACACTTTATTTTAACTCCTCTATCGCTTGATGCCATTTTAAATTGTAAGAACTGCAAAATTATTTAATAAATAAAGTCACAATTCAGAAATCACAGAAACACTCTATATACAATCCAACTGCACGATAACTTGAGGCAGACTGAGACCTAAACAAAGCGAGTCGGTAGACCTGCAGTTTAGTGTCCTGAGTCATGTTCAGCTCACAAATCACTGCCATCTGTTATCTGGGAAAACAGCTATTTGAACACATTTTCAGAAAGAATAAAAAACAATTTCCTGAATTTGATTATAAAAATAAAAGTAGGTATTTATCAAAACAATAATGGAAATAGGTAATTATTATTAATACCTAAAAAAAATATGGTCGAGATTAATATGTACATTACTGTATTATTATTTGTCCAGTCTGTTAAATCCGAAATCCGCTATATCGGGGTCTGTTAAATCGAGGGTTTACTGTGCCTATATATATATATATATATGTTTTTTAAAAGTTAATTGTATTCTATATAACGAGTTATAGAGTACAATTAGCATAAAAATATATATATATGTATATATATTTGTTTGTTATTTGGTTTTTAGGAGCATTAGCATATTGCTCTGGGAATATGCGGTGGTCATTCCCTGACCGTTCCGCATCCTCCGTATTTGGTGGTGTGTGTGTGTGTGTGTGTGTGTGTGTGTATATATATATATACTGTATATATAGTAACTTCTTTTTTCCTCCTCTTTACAGACAATTTTGAATATGTTTTCTAAACTGGATAGCCTAATATAAAAATAGTAAAAGCTACATTATACTGCATAAACTACTTCTAATGCTTTTTACTTGCTGATACCTTATCTTCAACATTCTTAAAGATTAGAGAAGTCTAATCTTTAGGAATGGAGTTGTTTCAGTGGTTATTTCTACTTCTATTGAAAATATTATTTTATATTTTTTTTTCAACCTTTCTTAGCTTCAGTTGACATTTACCTTCTATTTCTGGTTTAGCAGTTAGCCTTAGTGACCTACAAATTAATGAGATTTTAGTGTCTATCCTTATCAACTAGAATTTCCAGGCAGGACTGTCGCTTGTATTATACACTGAGTGATCACTGAATTATGACCACCCACATGGAAACTGAATGTGACCCATGTTGACCACATGAGGTATGAGAGTGCACAGTTAGTCGACCTATGTAGCATAGATAAGGTGTCAGTGGTTCAGTAGGTAGTAAAATTCCAAGTGTGATGGGTAAAAGGTTTATCGGACTTTGATAAAGGACAGATTGTGGGAGCTCAATGAGCTGGTTTCTCAATTTCCCAAACAGCTGAACTGGTGGGGTGTTCAAGAGCCACCGCTGTTAAAGTGTACCAGGACTGGCATAAAAATGGTCAAACAACGACCCGACGGCAAAACTGCAAAGGCTGATGTTAGAGGTGGGTGCTAGGTCCGATGACTCGTGCAGGCGAAAGGCACAGCACTGTTGAAAAGTTGACTACCCAATACAACAATGGCCAACCCAGAACAATATATGGCATGACCATGCATTGTGTGCTCACACGTATGGGCTATACCAGCAGACAACCTCCGCGCATCCTCTCCTAACCAAGGTTCATCAGCGTTAAAAGACTCGCCTGGTGCAAAGAGCATGCAAGTTGGACATTAGAAGATTGGAAGAAGGTGTGCTGGTCATGTATGGATTTGGCGTCAACAACATGAGGCTCTTCATCCATCATGCATAGTATCAAAAGTGCAGGCTGGTGGAAGGGGTTGCATGGTGTGGGGCATGTTTCACTGGCAGGAACTTGGACCCCTGGTACATGTGGAACAACGTATCAGTGGTCTCTGCTATTGTCAACTGCTTGCCGACAGTGTACACCCTGCTATGTTACACTTTTTCCCGAATGGCGATGGTGTCTTCCAAGATGATAAATGTGCCAAGCCATCAGGCACTTGATGTGCAGGTATGGTTTGAGGAACACAGTTCTGACTTCCAGCATATTGATTGGCTTCCGAACTCTCCCGATACCAATCCCATAGAGCACTTGTGGAACACTAGAGAAAGGCATATCATGCGTCTGGATACACCAAACACCTCCATACCTGCATTACGCACAGCTTGGTTGGCCATACCTCCCAAACGCTTACAACATCTTGTTGAATCAACGCCACATTGGATAGATGCTGTACTGAGGGCAAAAGGAGGACCTACGAAGTATTAGGTAGATGGTCATAATTCATTGATCACTCAGTGTATTCTTATTCGTATATCTAACTTTCTGCTGATCATTTAATTAATGCTCTTGGCTGTTAGGGTACCCGAGTCTGTTTTATCCTAAAATCTTTACCTAATTTTACCTTCATTCAGCAAAATAGTTAGACATTTACTTGTTAACCTATAGCCAAATTTTATAAACAAAATGAATAAGCAGAATATGAATATATGCTTACATCGCATTCTATCTTTGCTGCACTGCACAAGGCAAGGATGGTAGTTTCTGATAATGAATGCATACAGAATATACATAATTCATATATATTTGTATTCAAATAAAAAAGTAATCCTCTGAGATGTGTAAGTCACAAAAAACGTGCATAGTTCAATGTATGTGCATAGGAAAATTAATGATAAACTATTTTAAAAAGGTTTTTATATAATGCTCGTTAAAACAAATGAAGATTTTGTAAAAATATAGCATTAACAAGTACACCATTCTTTGAATACCGATTACAAAATTCAGTATCACATTGCAGAATTCTCTAACAGAAATAAAGCAAATTTCATGCCAGTATTAATTACTTTTTTAGTTGGTACACTTTGATGCTGCAAACGAAGAGCAATGTCAACTTTTTTGTCAATAGTAAGAAGTCAGCGAACAGCTAGTAGCAACATAAAATAATTAATGATGTCAGAAATTATGGTAATAGATATTTCAATAATCTATTAAGAATACAGGATGGAAAGGAGCAAGAACTAAGAAAAACAAGAGCTGCATAAGTCTAACAATTACAAATACTGTACTTTTTTTTTATAGGCCTATTTCATTTCAAAAATTGAAGTCAGAAGCACAAGATTTAAGTTTCTTAGAGTGTGTGTGTGTATGTGTGTAAAAACTTTTTACAATGTAAGAGAGCTTTTTAATGCAAATCTAATAAAATATGCATTCATGCTAGATATAAAATAACAGGGGAGACTGTTTTACCAGGGATAGAATATATTTAAATAGAAGGGTTGCAAGAATATTTGCTGATGCTATTAAGCCAGTGCTAGGTGTGTTGGAAAACTGATAGCTTTCTGTTTTTATCAGAACATGTAGCACTCTGGAAAGCTCTGCTCTGGGTCATCATGCAACAAGTAACTACATGGCTGGGTTGGGGCAACTAAGAGTAAGAACAGGTGCATGTATACTTGCTTGTACACTAATTCTAGGAGCACAGTAAATAAATTTGATGAATTTGAAGTACTGGTTAAGTCATCAAATGCAGACATTGTGAAGATACCAGAAACATCGTGTCACCCAGATACAAGGGATGCAAAATTTGAATGTCGTGAGTATAATGCGCACAGAGAGGACAGGACATGGGGGGGGAAAGGTTATGCTCTTAGTTAAGAAGTATATGAAATCTAAGGCAGTGCATCCAGTCAGCATGGGTGGCCATTGCAATGTTGGATCAGTCTGGTGTGACATATGGACTGGGAATATAAATATGAAAGTAGGAGTATGTTATATGCCTAATAACTGTGATAACATAACAAATAACCATACAGAGAAATAGAATGGGCTAATAAATCAGAATGTCTTATAATGGGAGATTTTAACTTTCCACATATTGATTGGAACTTGTGGGTTAGTCACTCACATGCTAGCAAGACTTGAGTAGATTTACTGGATGATTATTTTCTACAGCAGCAGCACATCAGAGAGACAAACAGAGGAAACAATACCCTTGATCTGATTATCAGCAGTGATTCTTTATGCATTAAAAATCTGCAGGCAAAAGTCCCTCTGGGTGGCAATTATCAGAGTGTGCTGATGCGGGATTTACTTAAAGATGTAACTACTATCAAGGGTAAAGGGAAAGGCTTTTGCTTTTGTAAGGGTGACTACAGTGATTTCAGACAGTTCTCAAATTCTATACAGTGGAACCATCTGATGTTGCAAACATCAAATTCTAAATGGGAAACATTCAGGAAAGTAATCAAAGAAGCTACTAGACTTTGAATACCAACTAAGTAATACCATTCTAGGCTTAATACATAAATGGATGTCGGATGAATTGATCTGTGGCAGAGAAGAAAAATGCATGGGATGCATATTAATTATCAGGTGATACAGAAGCCCACAATAAATATAGACTAGTCTGTATTCAAGTCACAAAGGAAATTAGGCAAGCTATGGTTAAATTAATACATGAATTAAAATCATCATGTATTCAATTCTCATATCACACCTAGCACATCGAGAAGATGCCATGGAAAGTCGGTTAACACCAACCCCCAAAAACCAATCAATATCGCATGCTACCACGAGAATTGAAAAACAAGTGTTGCAAAAATCTTAAAAACACGAAATAACACAAACTGTTTTAATTAGTAGCTATTTTTAATTTGATTTATTTAACACTAAGCATGTGGCGTGGGTTCATATAATAATATATTCATCTGCAATTGAGTGTCGAGAGAATTACAGTCCTACTGAAAAAGGTATGAGGTTTTCTCTTATAATTTAAGATTAATAATAATAGGACATATTGGGCTTCATTGCTCTTTCAAGTGTAATTAACATTAAAACAAAGCCGTTGAATCACATCAGACCATTTTATGTCAATGGTTTAACTACTGATGATCCTGCTCAGGATGCTGAAAAGCTGAGTTGCAATTCATGCATGAATTCTTTGGGGAGTGGAATGCAAAGTTCATCAAAATCTAACGAAGCTAAATTATTTTGTGTTAACTGAGAGGGAAGTGGAAGAGAAATTGTTGAAGCTTAACATAAAAAAGGCACCTGGGGTGAATGGATGGGATCTATCCAATTATAGTAAAGGGGAGCAGCAAAAGATAAACCCTTAACCACAATTATGAGAGTATATTGGATTCAGGGAAGTCCCCTATGGACTGGAGATGTGTGAATATATCCCCAATTCACAAAGAGGGATCAAAAAAGGTGACACGAGTAATTATAGACCCATTAGCTTAATTTCTGTTCCAGAGAAAATAATGCAGTCTATGGTTACAGAAGGAATTCAAGAGCATCTAGACAGGAATGCAGTTATAAAATAGATTTGTTGAGGGGCAATTCTGCCTGATCAATCTGATTGGATACTAAGATGTAGTAACAAAGAAATTGGATGCAAAAAATTATTTTGATATCATATACTTGAACTTCCGGAAAGTTTTTGATAACTGTTGCACATAAAATACTGCTGTAAAAATTGGTGCAGTGCGGCATTAAGGCGTTACTGTTACAGATAAAGGGATGGTTGAGTGGAAGAAGACAGAGTGGTTATTGGACGCTGCTCTTCATGGACTAATGTTATTACTGGAGTTGCCTCCCCCACCACACTCTGTGCAGGGGCCCCTTATTGTTTTCTTCATTTATTAATGATACTGATGAAAGTATATTAGGCTTAATGTCTCAGTTTGCATATGATACAAAGGTTAGCAGGGTTGTTAATGACAGTAATGAGCTACTATAACAAGACCTAAAAAAATTAGGCAGATGGACTGAGAAATGCCAGTTGAAGTTTAACCTTGTATTTGTCAATGTTACAACTGTGTGGCACTACACTCAGTGTAGTGGGAAATGAAAAAGACCTTGTGAGAATTGTGCAGTCAGTTACGAAGTTCTCTGATCAATACAGACAGGCTGCCAGGACAGCTCATGGGGTCAATTGCTGTGTATCATTTGTCAATAACAGCAACTTTGCTAACAGGAACAAGGAGGTTATTATCCCATTGTACAAGGCAATTGGTACAATCTTGAGTACTGCAGAGAAGGGAATGAAAGGGTGGTCTTAAGACAGGCTTCAGTCCCACAAATTGCAGTGTCTGGAGATTAGGCATGCGCAAAGTGATCTGATTGAGGCGTTTATGGCTTTGAATGGATTGGGTAAGCTCAGAAGGTGACTGATTGTTGGAAGAAATTTCCATTTGTTGTTGTAGACGTAGATAGTTTGAATAAATTCAAGGAAGAACTAGACAAATTATTGGAGGGGATGGATAGGCGATGTGGGATTTTTTATTTTTTTTTTATTTATTTTCTCTTGATGCTTTATAAGCTTGCTTTCTTGCATCATATACTTTGGCAAAGTAAAACTTACTTGACTTAAATAATCACAATGAATTTCAGAAAAGATAACAGGACTCAGTAATAAAAGTTTTATTCTCTATAAGATAGTATATATAAATAATTCTGGAAGACTTTACTGAAGAAAAATTACTATTTGTGAAAATATACCCGAAGGGGAAAAATATATATTTCTTCTAATAAAAAATAGTGTGCTAATTATTAATAACATTAATTTGATTAATTAAACACTATACAGAAATTTAATTTTTTCATTGTTGAGAGCAGTATTCAGTGCACAGTTTTAATTAGAACACTGTGTGCTGTACTGGATGATTTCTTACAAACTGCTGGCAGTCAGCAGAATCTTCATCACAGTAGCTAGTTTAATTCTATATTCTTCTGGTACTGATGTACTTTAGAGCAGGGTGGCCAACAAGTCGATCGCAGCTTTAATTTTGGTTGCTCACGATGGATTTTAAATATATATAAAAATAGATTAGTCAAAATCTAAATGTTATTATTGTTATGTGCCCCAATGCATACGCTTATTACAAATCCGTTGAACGTTGCTGCACAGCCGCTAGGCTTGTCTAGTGAAAATTCACGCAGTTACGTTGAGGAAAGCATAGCATATGTGTCGAATTCTTATTTAGCTTACTTAATATTAATAACTGGGCAGTGCTTATATGTTAATTTAATACCCTTTTATGTAAAATAAATTCTACGAAAAAGGGTAAAATGTATCATTTTCATCAAGAGGGAACTAGAATACTTTTTTGTAATGATAAAAGAAAAATGTTGTTATTTGATTTGCAATGCTTCTGTGGCTATACCCAAAAAAGGAAATGTAGAAAGGCACTTCAAAGCACTCTATGGTAAATACTAATCGGATTTTTCGTCTAATAGTGACCTTAGAAAAAATAAATTAAAAGAGCTTAAACCCAGATTATTCGCACAACATAATTTCTTCATGACATCTAATTTACAATGTAAAGCAGTAACTGTAGCGTCGTTCAAAGTAAAATGATGCTTTTTCAAAATTTTTTTCAACTTTTACAAAATATGCAAACCATTTTCTGATAGTCATCAAAAATTCATCAAAGGTGCATTTTTAGGAATAACAGATTCTCTTTTCGAAAATGTTAAGAACAAAAATGAAATTAAAAGTGCTCTTCAAGATCTGTAATTATCTCGAAATACTATGATGTGAAGCATCGAAAATAGTAAAAATGTGAATGAACAATTGCCTGCTCATATTGGTAATTGTGTGTCCTTTTCTTTACAACTGGATGAATCTACAGACGTCAGTGATATAGCTCAATTGTTCGTTGTTATTCATATGGTTTTCGATGATTCTGCAATTAGAGAAGAACTGCTGGGTATGGTTTCGTTAAAGAAAGAACTAGAGGTCTGGATATATTAACGCATTCAAAAATTTTATTGAAAAAAATAAATTACCACTATTTAAGCTCGTATCAATAACAACAGATGGAGCTAAAGCAATGACGGGACATCTTAACGGATTCATCGCATTGTGCCAAAAGGATGACGAGTTCCCAGATTTTTTTAATTACCACCATATCATCCACCAAAATGTGTTAGCCAGCAAAAGATTAAATACTAAAAGTATTATGGACATAGCTTTCAAAATCGTGAATTCCATCAGAGACAATCTCTTAAAAGGAGACTTTTCAAAATGCACCTCGATGAAAATTAAACAGATCTGATATTACACACAGATGTGAGGTGGCTGAGTCAGAGTAAGTTTCTACAGATTTCGAAAGTTGCTGAATGAAATTAAAAATTTGTTGATCAAAGGAGAGATGATTATCAGCAGCTGCAAGATACGGTGTGGTTGTGTGAGCTGGCTTTTTTTGACAGATTTTACCAGTAAATTAAGTGATCTGAATTTGGAATTGCAAGGAAAAATATAAAAATGTGGGTGACATGATTAGTAGTATTTCTGCATATAAATATCAATTTTTGGCAATGCTAAGGATCTCAAAGAAAAAAATTCGATCATTTTACAAAAATGTCCTGTTTTTGAATTTAATAGTGAGAAATATGTTTTTGAAATTGAGAAAGTTGTGGATGATTTTGAAACCAGATTCAGTGATTTTAAAACAATTGAAGACATTGTTCAATATATTTCTTGTCCATTTAAGGTCGACTTAGATACGAAACAAACTGCAGAAAAAAAATCGCTGAGATTTTTCACATGGAGAAAATATTACTTGAAAATGAAATTATTACATTGCGAAACGATATCTTCCTAAAAGCCAGGTCATCAGAAAGACTTTTGAAAATATGTTTGCCGAGAAAAGTTCTGTAAAAAAATGCAGTGAACTTTTAAATTACTGTTTTGTTCCACATATCTATGTGAATCAGCCTTTTCGTAGTTGAAACAAACAAAAAAAAAAGACGAAGAATCGCTCTACTCTTATGGACTTGCATACAGAAGATTCTTTATGGTTGGCCTTATCACAAATCACAAAATCTCTGATTCTGAAAGCTTGGCAGATGACATTAAGACACAAACTTCACATAAATTAAAAATTTAAATATGTATGAATTTAAAATAAGAATTCTGAGTTGTATTTAATTTTAAAATTTATAAACAACGTTTTTCAATATGTGTTGATTAACCTTTTTAACCATGTGCAATGAACTTCTTGAGATGGTAGATTGCGGCACATTTTGAAGGAAAAAAGTCAACTCCATCACAAATTAAGTTGGCCACCCCTGCTTTAGAGAAAAGTAATCTGTAATAATGCAGTTGAGAAAAATCTTAAAAAACCAGTTGCAACAGATTTTCACCCCAGACAAATTAATAGTTAGGAAAAGAAATATGCTAAAATGAGGCACAAGGAACAGTGAAAATTGCTATTGTATTTCATTTCTTACCTCCATCCACTTATTCTTTCACTATACATTAATTATTTTACAAATAAAAGTTTTTAAACGTCTGTGTTTGAGTTGACTGTACAGCATGAAAAGATTGAAACTGTTGAAAATCAAATCAATTTTTTGTGGGGGGGGGATGCTGTAATTCCCTCCATATCTGTTTATACACTGCATGATTTAGTTACAGATCAGAATTCCAGAGAATTTGTTCAATTTTAGCTTTTGTGTTCCCAAAAATCAGATAACTACTGCTAATAGGGACCAATTTTTCCCTCTTTCAAGGATATTTTCTTACTGCCATCTATAATATCTTTTACATTGGAAACATATATACATAGTTGCAAGCTTTTAAAAATTGAAAATTTTTAATAGAGTTCCAGCCAGAACACTGACTCACTCCAGAACACTCTTTTCTCCCAGATTAATGGGATTAATTAATGCATGTTACCATGAAATATACAACAAACTATATTTTAAAGCTTTTTTGCATTGTTTATTATTTATTTATTTATTTTTTTTTTTTTTGCCTGGTTCAATACATAGCAGAAGTGCAACATCTGAAATCCAACAACCTCAGATTGCCAGTTTTTTGGACAGTAAATCCAATGAAGTATGAATTATCAAGATAAATAGCAAATTCTGAGCAGAGATAAATGGAGAACATACTGGTGTCTTTTGCCAATTTCTCTATGTGATTTACTTATTATTTTATTTATTATTTTTCTCCCCTTGGATCATTTGTAAAGATTTGGAAATGAGAAACTCAAATGCGGTGAAGTTATTGAAGAAATTACCCATAAAATTGTTTCATAATGTTTAAAAAAAATATGAACAAGGAAAACAAATTGTACATGGAATTTTTTGCCAACAATCCAAGAAGATCTGCATATAGGAATAAAATAAAGGATTTTAGATTTTTGTTTTTTCTGTGTTTGACATATAACTTTCCAGCTCATGGGAAAAAAGCCTTTTCTGACTGCCAGATCAACTGCCCTAAAATCAGGGGGGGGGGGTTACTGAAAATTCAGTCTGACCCAGACCCTGCATTTTTATCAATCTCCCAGAGTCCTCCAGCATTATGAACAATACATATAACTTGTCTTAACTGGGGAGTACACTACTTATAATGAATAGTTTTTGAAAGATATCACTGAAACATTTTGGATGAGTATTTTGTCTATTAGAAAATTATTTTACCAAAAGAAATATATATTTTTTGACAACAGTAAATCACAATATAAGCTGTCAAAAATCATACAGAATATAAAAATGTGTCTGTCTTACACTGCAACCAAGTAAAATCATGCATGCTACTAAGTTTTTTGAAAATTCTCTTTCTTGGGGCTATATTTTATCTAGTAACAAAATCTAACAGAAAAATGTTTATTGATGATCATTATAAAAACTTCCAAAAAGTAGTGTAAAAACCAAGTAGAATAAGAGATTTTTTTTTTTTACACAACTACTAAGTAACTAATTAAGATTATAAATAAGACATTTTATAGTGTCAAAAACTACAGAGTATTAGTTATCACATAAAAAAAAATCAAAGAAATTTTCACAGGTGCTGGTGCTGTTGTGTTTTAAAAGTGAGTCTCTTCAACAGATTTGCATTGAAATGTCAGTGCAATTGGCATTGGTTGAGCGTAGGTGAAATTTTCAAGAATTAATGGTTTCTAGGTCAGCCATCTTACAAAATACTACAGAATATGGCTATGGATATGAAAAAGCAAATCTTACTTTATGAAGGAAGTCTTCAAATGGTACTGATTTCTCATGACTTGCCTCAGTATTTCACTCTAAATAAACAGTACTTCTTAAAGACAATGTTATTTATTTGTAATGTAGTATCCCTGATAAAATAAACACTAACTGTCCTTTCCCCGGTCATGTCCTACTTGTTGCAGAAACTATCTACATGTACCTATTATTTGTAAAATATGAATGAATAATTAAATTTACATACAACACTGATTACCTGTAAATCAAACATTTCTACCATCAAAATACACCCAGTCTTGGTGAGTGAGTGGAATAAAATATAGAACTAAAAGATGGGTACTTGGCATGGTACCCATGTATGTTCTTTGTTTTATTAATATAATTTTAATCATTATTTATCAAAAAACCAGATAAAAGATGCTATCTGAATATATCATTATTTATCAAAAAACCAGATAAAAGATGCTATCTGAATGTATCATTATTTATCAAAAAACCAGATAAAAGATGCTATCTGAATGTATCATTATTTATCAAAAAACCAGATAAAAGATGCTATCTGAATGTATCAAATCAAGGAAGATGCAGGCTATCAACAATATTCACCACTCTTCCCAAGAAACATATCTTGTAAGGAATTACAGGAGTCATGCCCTGCTGTTTTTGTGGCAATTTAAATAACTCAGGCAGGACTTAATTTTACATAGCTTTATGGAATAATTCTTTTTCTGAAAGTTAAGATATCTGATTTTATGTTTTTAATACTTTTAATTATTAACTTACTGCACCTTTTTTTTAGATTCATCTGACTATTGATAACATAATCAAGGATTATGAAAGACTTAATCACCAAAGTCATCTTAATAGAATTTATTTTTGTAGGAATGCAAATAGCTACCAGCCTCTGACTTTTGGAAAGCTGGAGGTTTTGTAACTTTTATCAGATAAAAGCAGATATTTTAAACGTCCAGACTGGACTTGAGGCTTTATGTGGCTATCCATCTCACGTATATGAATGTAATAAGAGATACTGATTTACCATAATAATAATGTTACTAACTGTAATTAGACATGTGTAAAGATGAATCTGTTTTATTGAAAGTGTTACAAAGTTAATTTAATGCACCTTAACAGAAGCACATATTTTTCAACAGAAACATTTCGCTCATGTTTCATGGAGTCACTGTTTTTCAAGGTCAGATTACTGAAATCAATGAGTTACTCTTGTTGGGGAAAGAGGGGATTAAAAAGATTACACATAACATTTGACCACTATATTATACTTGTAAGAGCTGGAGGGATTAGATGAGATACTCTTGGTTCTTATTGAAATATCAAGGAAGCAAATGCAGTAAATAACTAGAGAAAAGTGGCAGTTTACAGTATAAAGTACATTTACCACCTCAGAAAATAAAAAATAGAAGGCTGATCTTTTCCATTTTTTTGAGGTTAGCTATACCTCCCTCCTGTAAATTGCTGCTTTTTTGTAGTTATTTACTGCAATTCATTCCCTGTAATTTCAATAAGAACTGAGAGTACTTTATTCCAACCTTTCTGGTTCTTAGTTGATAAATGTGATTTACCTTCTTTTTCAGCACTACAACCCCCCCCCAAAAAAAAACACAGTAATTCAGTGATATTAATGTAATTACACTAATTGTAATTAATTTCTAACTTGGGCTATTATTTTTACCCACTTTAACCCACTCTATGTAGGCCTGATGATTAAAAACAGTGACTTCTCAAAACAGCCAATGTTCAATTTGGCATCATTAATTTGCCAACATTTTTAATAAAAAAATTAAATTTTTATATATTTTATTGAATCCTAAAGGGATCAAGAGAGTGCATTCCAGAACTTTTTTTACCCACTGCACATTATTATTATGCTTATTTTACATGGTTATATTGCACTTCCCACTGCTTAAAATCACATCTACATACATTATACAAAACAAATTTTTTACAGATTTTATAATACACAGAAAATCTGTTTATTTTTAAATGCTATTTCATATTTCTTAGCGATCAGTAAGATCAATATCTTACTGATCGATATTGTGAAATTAAATTTAGCTTTGCACCCCACACACACACACACACGCAAGCTTAAAGTTTATGATAATATTTAAAACAGAATAAAACTTATACTCTGCACACTAGCATATCTGACATCCAATTCATTCCCTAGATATGAGAAGAAAAAAAAAAAAAAAAAAAATTAAGCAGAAATTAACAATTTTTTAAAAAATGCAGAATTTTTTAAATGGAGCTTTAATAATATTATCGGAAAAAGATGGAGAAAAACTGTTGGCATGGTGAGCAGGACAATAAGTCAAAAAAGAAATTACAGCGGATTCCGGTTATTTGGGGCAAATCTTAAAAAACAGAACCCAATCGAGAAAATAGCCAGGATTTACTTCGCTTAATTGGGACAAAATGCTGTTTAATCGGGGCAGAAGACTGTAGCACTCAAGATTACCCTACGACTGTCCCCAACCGTACCACATAGTTCTCGGTCAAATTTCTGGAGGTCACAACCATAAAGCAATTAGCAGTCACCTGTTTATTGGGCTTTTGTGTTAGTTAATCTATCATAAACTGTTAGTAAACTTGATCTTATTGAATTTGCGATAATACTGACAGCTGGAATTCTGTTGGTTATTATGGTGAAATGTGTTTACACTTCTATGGAATCTTCAATCATATATAAAAAAATAATTTTCAGGCTCTTCTCTTCATTCCTATTTTTAAAGCTTCGTAATTTGTTACTCCGTTCTCATTTGCCTGTATCATGTTACTTGCAATTTGTGTGCGTGTGGTATTCTTTGTTATTGATTGCTTATCTTTTTACTGTTTTAAATATTAACCCCCCACCCACAAATGACATTGAACAGAAATGTCAACTAGTTTAGTTAGTATGTACATATTACAGTACGTATTAATTATTCAGATTATCACGTATATTCTTCCGAATTTCACGTATCATTTAATTTTTTAATTTGGTAAGGTAATAAAGGGTAAATATGTACATATATAATGTAAATATGTAATATATCTTTACTTTTATAGCCTATGGATAATATTCCTCCTATTTTCGCTAATTAGAATCGCTGTTTAATAGAATTAAAATTCAATTCACAAATGTGATCACAATAACCGGCGCTTATTACACATTATATAGTGAACGGTATTTTACAATGGTGACTCCATCGTAACATGATTTGATTGAACAGTGAATCAATTGTAAAGGGGTGGGGGAGTACATTGTATTGCCGCTTAATCGGGCCAAAATGCACTAGTCCCGATGTGTCCCAAATAACAGGAATCGACTGTATATCATAAATCCAAGAAAGCTGGTAGCTATGCATAATATTATCAGTGTCGACTAACCTTGGAATTGGCTTTGCTGAAGTTATATGTTAGCAATACATGAAGTTGCTATTCATATAATCAGATATGCCATTTTGTTCTCCATATATCTGAATTATTTTGATGGTGGAAATCATGGATTTACAGGTAACTACAGTATTAAGTGTACTTATTTAAAATTTAATATCAATTTTCATATAATATGCTTAGAATTTATAACACACATTTATTCATAACCAATATGTGTGCATGCAAAGCATTCTGCATAATGACTTGTTTAGGGAACCTCCAAAATAACCAGGCATAGTACCATCAGAGGGCACTTCATTATAAGCTCTTTACAACATAATAAAGTTTTATCGCCTGGTATATTTTTAAGTTGAAGAACCACGACAAATGTAAAAAAACTGTTGATTTAAAGTGCAAAACTTCTGCACAAATAAGGCTATTTCTGGTACTTCTACAAGCAGAACTTGTTAAAAGAAAAGAATGTTAAAGTATATATTTATCCATCTTGAAAGCTAAGAAAAGTAGTACAAACTTTAGATTGTTTCTAACCATCATGACGGCATAGTTTAAGCAAAGCCAAATATTTACTTAACCCTGCAAGAGTTCCATTAAGCTTAACAGACCCACCTGAAAAAATCTGTTGAGCTTTAAATGGCAGTTAGTAGCTTTTCTCGTCCAGATTTTGTTTATGCAAAGTTAAGTGAAATATCCTGATAGATGAGTCACTCCATAATGCATTTCTACTGTTGCCTTCCACAAAGTGTTATTTTCAGTTTTGGCTAATGTAAACAAATATGCTTTTCGCCAGTAGCTGTGCTATCACTATAAAAATTAGGTATTTTATATGTACTATACCATAATCTAAATTACTCCACACTGTCAGGCATCTCTGATATTGTGTATTTATGTTTCGCAACTGGGTTGTCATCACTGCAACACCAGGGTACCTCACACCCACTGATGAGGAGTCAATAAGCTCCGAAACGGTGCCGTTTCGGAGCTTATTGGGTGATGGTATCCACTGAGAATAAGTAACAATAGTCTTCTCCTATGGTGAAGCATTACTTATTCGAGGTAGTACAATATCATGGCAACTCGTTGTGAAGGTATTCACAACGTTATATACTTAATGATGCAAATGCACTAACTTGTACATTAGTAGTTGGATGTTTAATTATTGCATAATAATGATTTTTCTGTCTTTATTATTACTATTATTGGCTATGTTTCTCATCTTGCTTATTATCTATTTATTTAATATGCAGATGTGTTAGTTTGAATTTTCATAATGTTTTCATGAACTTGAAAAAGAAGTGATAATAATTTCACATTTACAGGGTGTCTATAAATTATTCACCTGATTATGAAACTAAATTAAAATTTTATTGTAATAGGCATCTTAAAATGGTTTGCTGCAATTATCCAAGCAACTCAATGAGTTGTTTTCTCATGCAGTTGGCAGCCTTAATCCCAGCAAGCATCACAACAGTACAGCATTAAAATGGTGACAGTACAGGAGAAAGTAGTGTATGTGTTGTGGCTGTCTGGTACCAAATCTCCAGTGACTGTAAAGAGATGTTTTCAATGGGTATTCAAGAACAATACCAGAAAGAAGCAGGTAGGCCTAGAGAATTTGCATATAAAGTTTTGGAAATTCAGGAAGTATTTACCCAAAGTCCTACAAAATCTATCTGCCAAGAAAGCCCGCAACTGCAGACTTGACTGGTGGATATACCACAAGCAGCATTGGCATAAGGTGGTTTGCAAGAAATTGAAACTTTATTAGTAATGTCCGCATGGTGCAAGAAAGCCTATGGCTTATGCTGTAAAAAAACGAATAAAACAATGACAACAAAAAAAAACTAATAATTAATAAAAGAAAAGGAAATTAAACCTATCATCCTATGCATTTCCCTCACCTGAAGGTACTATCCAGATGACCTTTGAATTTCCCCAAACTGTCAGCCTCTACCACCCATGTAGGCAACTTCCTGCAGTCCAATCTAAACATCTCCCCCCCCATAACTTGAATTTATGTTCCCCTATTCCCCTAGTTCTAGCAACATTTATAATCTTGAAAATTTCATCCTCATTCATTTTACTGATGCCTCTCAGAGCCTTAAACACCTCAATCAAATCTCCTCTAAGGTATCTAGTTTCCAAACTCTGCAACAGACATATTCAAAGTCTTTCTTTATAAGGATGCCCTTTTGCTGATCTCACCAGGCGAGTTACTCGTCTTTGCACCTTTCAAGAAGCTCAATGTCTTTCTTTAGGTGCGGTCTCCATACTTGAGCACAGTATTCCAAGTGTGGTCTACAAAAGCCTTATATAATGGGATTATCACGTCCCTATCTCTACTTGCAAAAGTTCAATAGATCATCGATAGGACACCATTGGCCTTCCTTGCAACCTGTTTACATGCTTAGAGAATTTCATGTCTGACCGTATCGTAACACCCAAGTCCCTTTCCTCCAGTACTGGGTTTAGTTGAACTCCACCAAGTGAATAAGTTATTTTGGGATTACTGTTTCCCAGGTGTAATTTATTACACTTTGTTGGATTAAAGCATAGCTGCCATTTTTCTGACCATTCCTGAAGTCTATCTAGGTCTCTCTGAAGAAGCTCAGCTTGTTGTTATTTGGTTTTTAGGAGCATTAGCAACTAAGGCCATATTGCACCTTGGATATACGGTGGTCATTCCCTGATCTTTCTGCATCCTCCGTATTTGGTGGTCACGGGCTCGAACCCCGATCTAATCAAGAAGCGTGTGCTATGCACTGCTGCTCCTGCCCACCTGGCTACAGAGGCACCGAGCTCAGCTTGACAGTGATCATTAACTACTCTACCAATTTTAACATCATCTGCAAATTTAGACATCACGCCCTCTATCTTCATCAATGTCGTTTATGAAAATTAAAAACAGCAGTGGTCCTAATACTGATCCTTGGGGAACCCCACTTCTTATATCAGCCCAATCTGAGGAACAGCCATTTATCACAACCCTCTGCCTTCTGTCCTGAAGCCATACTGCTCTCCATCTAAGGATTTTCCCAGTGATTCCAACCTGTTACAGCTTATAAAGCAACCGTTCATGTGGGACTGAGTCAAAAGCTTTGCTGAAATCCAAATAAACAATGTCAAAATTATTCCCGCAAATCCAGCTCATGAGTGACCCTTTCAAAATAGCAAACCAGATTTGGTAAACAAGATTTTCCCTTTACAAAACCATGCTGAGTATCCTTGAGAATTTCAATTCTATCCAAATGATCCTGAATCATGACCCTTGATCATTGCCTCCATGATTTTCCCTACCACTGAAGTCAGACTGACAGGTCGATAATTTCCCACTTCACTCTCAGAACCACCCTTATGTGTGGGAGATACATTGGCACTTTTCCAATCCAACGGTATCTCCCCGAGTCTAGTGATGCTTGCATAATTAGCCTCAATGGTTCAATGCACTCACTTGCCGCCTCCCTTAAAATTATAGGGTATATTCCATCAACTCCTGGAGCCTTACTGGCCTGTAGGCTCAAAAGTTCTTTCATTAAATAATCTTGCAAAATTTCAATATCATTAATTACATATTTTTTAACTTCGCTCCCACAATTTCCCATTGTCACAAAAGGTTTTTCATCTGTAAATATTGATGCAAAATAACTGTTGAGTTCATCTGCAATGGCAGCTGGTGTATTTAATACTATCCCCTTTCCCTACGTAAAGGTCCGATCTGGTTTGTCCTGCTCTTCTTGGCATTTATATATGCAAAGAATTCCTTATCTCCCCTTTTTGCTCTGTTTTCTAGCGATTTCTCATAAATTGCCTTTGCCTGACGAACCTTTTCTATGGCTCTATTACAGATCATCTTGTAGCTGTTATAGGCTTCAGTACTTTTTATTGTTCTGTAACTTTTCCATGCCACTATTCATCCAACTTGGAACCCTCCTCGTGGAGTATTTTTTTAATGGTAAACACACAATCAAGTTGTCTGTGATTAATGTTTTAAAAGCATACCACAGTTCAATTGTATTCATTCTCTGTGTGATATCTACCCAGTTAATAGAGGCCAGAGGCCATGTAGTACCTTAAGGCATTGTAATTTCCTTTTCTGAAATTATAACCCATTCCTTTGCCTTTTACTACTGCTACCTCTCTCTTCATCATCCACCATAGAACTCCGTGATCACTTCCTGCTACTGGTTCCTCTACTGTCAGCCCTGTTATGTCATCTGATTCATGGGTGATGATGAGGTCTAGGATATTCTTTTCTCTAGTACTTTCCCTGACATGTTGATACAAATAACAGTCATCTAGTTGATTTAAAAATTTTGTTCCCCATGTTGAGTTTCCTTCCCATTTACTCCAATCAATTAGAGGCAAATTGAAATCACCCATAATAAGACATTGATGCTTACTTGCCCATTCCATTTGCATGTAGAGGCTTTCGTCATAATCTTCACAATCACCTGGTTTGTTTGTTTGTTATTTGGTTTTTAGGAGCATTAGCAACTAAGGCCATATTGCTCCGGGATATGCGTTGGTCATTCCTGACCTTTCCGCATCTTCCGTATTTGGTGGTGACGGGCTCGAACCCCGGTCTAATCAAGAAGCGTGTGCTACGCACTGCTGCTCCTTCCCACCTGGCTACGGAGGCGCCTACAATCACCTGGTCTGTAGATTACTCCTACTCGCATTATACCTTTGTTTCCAACTATCTCACACCATACAGATTCTATACTAGCACGTGAAACGTCTGAATCTGAGAAAGCTATCGTCGCACTCAGGCTGATTCTGATAAGAAGCATTACCTCACCACCCCTTCTATCTACCCTATTCTTCCTAAATACACTGTACAAGCCATACTGAAACTCATCATCCTCCATTTCCGGGTGGCACCACATTTCTGTAAGCCCTATTATGTCCACGTTACTTGTTTTAACCAGCAGTTTGAATTCACTCATTTTATTGATGACACTTCTAACATTACTATATAAACAATTAAGACTTGTATATTTAACAACCTTTGAAGTTTTTTAGGCTTTCTTCCCTGGCATTAGCTACCCGCTCACTTGAAAAGTTTGTCCCCAGAACATCTAGATAATGTGTCCAGTTGGAGTAACAGATAAGAACTCTTGAGGTATGTGCAAGAGTTACTTTGACCAATATTATCAGATAAATGCATGTCATTATTACCCACATCCCGCCCCCCCAACTAGCAGTTTCCCTGA
Source organism: Mastigoproctus giganteus (assembly GCF_048544385.1). Taxonomy (NCBI): domain Eukaryota; kingdom Metazoa; phylum Arthropoda; class Arachnida; order Uropygi; family Thelyphonidae; genus Mastigoproctus; species Mastigoproctus giganteus. The sequence continues at coordinate 93,462,015 of NC_143578.1, read as the reverse complement.
ACCTTTAAGGTATCCTCAATAACACTGGCAAAAACTTTTGCACCACCTTTGTTTAAGTGTATCCCATCTCTACAAAACAAATTCCTTCTACCTACAAGTGTCGGCCAAGCTAATAGAAATTTCTCCCCAAAAGCCTTGCAAAGTCCTTCAAGTCTTGAGTTAATCCACAAGGCTTTTAACATATAATCCCTCCTATTGTGTCTGGGCAGAATTGCAGACACATAGACATTGTGGCCTAGCTCGCAGCATTTCCTCTGCATGGTCCTGTATTTTTCCAACAAATCGTCAGATCATGTACGTTTAATGCCATTAGTCCCCACATGAATAATAATATTCTCTTTATCCCCCTTAAAATCTGACAATCTGTTGGTGACATCATTAATAGCTGCTCCCCGCAGACATACCGTGGTTCCACTCCGCCTATCCTTATTACAAAAAATATTCCCTGTTTCACTGACAATAGAGTCTCCTAATAAAACAAGGTGCTTTTGAATCAGAGTGGTTTGCACTTGGTTTTTCTGTTTTGAGGCCTGAATCAGGAGTGCATCATTTGGTAGATTACTGGAGTCTTGAGTCCCTGACAAGCTCCCAGATGCATTATTCTCGAGGACAAGCACCCGTTTTTTCAGTGACTCAAATTGTCCCATCAGTGCACCAAATTGTAATTTAAGATTGGTGCACTCCTTACATCGATCACAAAGAAAAGAATCCCCAGGTGAGCTATGATTAGCCACCAGATCGACCCTGGAAAACATTCCACAGGTTCTGCAACAGATTAAATCATGACTCACCCGTAAATCGCCATCGGCTATTTCCGTGTGAGTCACGATACCGTGTGACGTGTTTAAGGCAGATCTCGTAATTACCATTATAAAATTACCTAAATATCAATGAAAATTAACTTTAAAAAATGATATCTATAATATTATAAAAATCAAACTGTTACAGTAAAACCTATAACAAAATAATCCAATCCACTTAACTGAGGAGCCCTGACGAAGTGTGTCTGTTATGCTTACATGAGGCTTATTTGCCTGGGCAAATTGTCCAGGCAAATAAGCCTCATGACAAACCACAAGAGGAGCACTTTCTAGAAAATGTTTTCAGTAATGAAGCAACATTTTACCTGTCTGGTAAAGTTCACATATAAAGTTGTTGCACATGCTGATCTGAAAATCCCCACTTAATTTGTGAATATGAGTGGTGATAGTCCCAAGGTAAATGCGTGGTATGCACGATCCTTCAGCAGATGATTGGGCCACTGTGAACTTTGCAAATTACCTAGATACGCTCAAATTGCATGCTGCACCTCAGCTAGAAGATATGCACCCACATGTTCTATCAGCAAGACGGGGCATCACCATACTGGAGCTGCATGGGCATAATTTCTTAACTGATGGACTGGCCTGGATGGTCCCATTCCATGACTTCCTCATTTTACCAGGTATCACCTATGAATTTCCTTGTATGGGGCCACATAAAGGACAAGGTGTATGCAAACAAAAGTAACAACATCACAGAGTTAAATGACTGGATTGAACAGGCAGTGACTTCCATTTCTCAAGGGATGCTTAAAGACACTTGGAATGAATTCAACTACTATTTTGACATTCTATACACTACCAAAAGTAGCCAGCCATATGGAGGTTTACTGAAGTGTGGTGTGATCAATTCTTTGAGTTGCTTCATTAAATAGCAAACCGTTTTACAATACCCAATAACAATAAAATTTTAATAGCTTCATAATGAGGTGAATAATTTATTTTGCAACAGAATTAAGATAAAAATATTGCTACTTTGAAAATAACAGATTTAGAAAATTGATATACTGCAAGTAGAATTTTAAAAAATAAATTGGTGTGCCTGTCAAGGCTTTTCCAACTGTGTTTGTTGGGTGCCCACCACTGTTGGTTTAATAATGACTATCTACAGTCAGTTAACAGTGAAATATATATTTTTTTTCTATAACAAATATATTTCAAAATTTATTCTCAAGACTAGTGTGGTGGAAAAATATATTTTTGAATCACTACATAGTCAATATAAGGATGCCTATACATTAAATCTGAGCAGAATTATTAAAGAAAGGTATTAAAGAAAATGTACACTTGTATTTCACTAAACAAATGAAAACTTATTAACATATAGTGCTCAATTTCTTTTTGTTGATTGTAACAGAAACATTTGCAGCTCTTTGAAATACAGTTTTTTTTTTTTTTTTTTTTTTATAAATGTAATAAGTTTTCATTAATTGTGATAATCTAAAATTATTTCTTATTTAAAATTTACTGCCTTTATGGAAGAAATTTCAATGTAGTTTTTATGAAACTAAATACAAATAATTTATTTCATTATACTATTATGTATGTTTAATGCTAATTAAACATGCATAACATGATATAATATCACAACCTGCAATATACATGCAATATAATTAAATATACACATCATATATGACAGTAGGCCATGACTCTACTGCAGCAGACTAAACTCTTGATGCATTATGATATTGTTGCTTATAAGAAATGTACCTTCTTCCTCTGATTAAAGGATATTGTATAGGTGCAGTATACCAGAAGGTTTCTTCCCCTTCTTCTGAAACACTGAATTTATATTAGTAAGTATAAAATATGTATAAAAGTAACAAGGTATTACATTTAAATGCACAGGAAAACACACCATGTAAAAGGAAGCAAAAAAAATTCTTGATGATTTAGGAGAAATCAGTTTGACTAAAATAAAGCCACTAATGAAATTCACTGACAGTAGATATGTACCTTAAAAGTGATGTTACCCATTAGTAATCCTCACGAAAAATGGTTACTGGGTAGACCTGAGAATTATAAACCAAAGTAATATAAACTATACTCACCTACTTTATCATATCTATATTACATGCCACTGATTACTATCAAAAGAGTAGTACAAAATATTTTGTTTCAACTTTCCTCTATTCACTTTTGAACAAATAAATCTATGCTCTACTTTCCTAAAAATGATATTAAGTTTACAGGTCAAGACATTTTTCTTCTCTACAACATGTAAATAAATAAATAACAAACCCTACTGAAGTGCAGCCTAACAGGTGCTTTTATGGAGTTTACAAATACAACTGAACACTTCATATACTGTACAAACTATATACACAAAAATGCACGTATCAGTGAGTGTCCACCATGTGAACTTGAACAGGAGCTAAAATGTGTCGTGGAAGCTCAGGAACAGCAGTCTGCGATAAGTCTCTATGTGAGGTTAAACCCCATGGTGGAATTCCACTTATCAGTGCTGCACTTGGATAAGGGGTTGCACTTTGGGTAAGGTAATTAATGGGTGGTGTTACACTGTGGGGATGAGGATGTGGCACAGGTGATGAAGCTCTGCTACAGCTACTCACTGATTGCTGAGAGGTAGGAATATGGTGGCGGTCCTTGCCTATTAACAAAGGTTCAATATATGGCATATGCTCAGAATCATCATGTGGAGTCATAGTACTATATCCATGATCACTGTCTCCTCCTGGTGGCCTTCGGTACGCTGTGTTCACTCGATAAGGAGAAACAGAAATGTTCTCAAAAGTAGGTAGCATCATGTTGGAATGTCCCACTAAAAGAAAAAAAGTAACTTGTTAATGATACTAAAAATTTAAAATTATACACAGCCTAAATTTCCTAACTGCATTATTCTTCCTGTTACCTGTGCTTTAAAAGTTACTTAAATATCCATACAAGGCTATATATCATATCCTGTATTTTTTTTTCTTATGAGGATTAAAATAAATATATATATATAAAAATAAATAAGAATTCAATGTTATTAATGCATTTAACAGAAAATATAAACTAGAAACTACAAGCACTTAAGAAAATAAATAGCGAACATGAAATCTTTCATGGCAAATTTTAAATAGCAAAAGCTTCATGATCCAAATTTATTTTTAGGCCTTTTGTTGGTTTATATACTATATATTCTGACATAATGATGGAGCCAGTGAGAGAGTGCAATGAACCATTAAGGTTAGTACGAGGGCATCAATGGATTTGGTTCTGGGTTGGAGAAGTACTTATAATGTATTACCAATATGTAAAGTTGATACTAAGAGTGAAGTGGGTAACTACAGACTGGTCGGTCTGACTTTAATGGTAAAGAAAATCATGGAGGAAATGATTCTGCAGGCTAAATAATTTTGTTTAAGGGAAAATTATTTAAATAATCTGGTTAGATATTTTGACATGGTTACTCACAAACTGGACGTAGAAACTAATTGACATTATTTAGGTTTTAGAAAAAAACATTTGGTTCAATTGCTAATGAGAGGTTACTGTATAAGCTGGAACAGGGTTGAATCATAGGTAAGATTCTAGATGGAGCAGGTGTGATTAATGGTTATTCTTCAGACTGGTTAAATGTTAAATGGGCAGCTTTCTTGATGAGATCTGCAAAAGGGCATCGGTATAAGGAAAGACTTGCAATATGTGGGCTGCACAGTTTGGCAACCAGGGACTTTAAAAGGAACCCCACTGAGGTCTATAAAGCTCTAAGAAGGAATCAAAGTGAAGGCAAAAGTTTCACTGTGTAAATGATTCCAGAATGGGGGGGGGGGGGGGCATAAGTTCTAATTACAGGGAAAGAGATTTAGACTGGGATTGTAAGAAGGCTTTCTTTCAGCTAATCAGTTGTTAATTACTGGAATAAGTTACATTATGTGAGGAGAGAAACTCAGGTTGTTTTTCAATTTTATGTTTATTTTTAATTTTTTATTTTTTGGCCAGTGTATTTAAAGCTTATGGCTTTTTTGCACTGTATGACTGATACTAATATAATCTATTTTTTATATTGAAAATTCACCCTTAATCACATTTTAACTATAATAAGTTGACCTCTCTCTTTTTTTTTTACCTATCATAGTAGTGTATTACATTAAAATCTGCATTTAGAACCCCCTCTACGTTCTTTCTTTTAATGTTTTAAGCACTTAAATGTCCCCTCTTTCTCTTGCATGTACTACTGAAATAATATTCAGTTATTAAAAATAATAAATTAATTTTAAGTCTGACTATAAATTTATCAGAGTAAAATAAAGTTCATTTAATGAATTTCATTTCTCCAAAGTTTAATATTTTTGCATAAAAAATTGCACACCTTTTACTATATTGACTAATTATAGACAATTATATGAAGTTTTTCTGTGTGTGTGTATATATATACTTATGTATTTTTTATTGGCAAATGTGTACATATATGCTAGTAAATATTTAATGTTTTTTTTTAGCCATTTTGGTGATGCCTTTTTAAAAACTTCTTAAAAATATATAACGATGTCCAGTCAGTCAACAACCAGCATTATTCTAGACAATCAGTTTTATTTTTGAAACTCCCTATAAAAAAAAAAATTAAAAATGGCCTTACACCCACTTACTTTGACCTAAAAGTATTACAATTATGCCTTTTCAGAATCACATATGTAAGCGCACAATACCATACAGTCAAGTCAAGCTTATTTCAAAAGCCATTTAAATAAGTGAGATTTAAATTTCTGCTTTCATTTTAAGCATTTTGTATCAAGGATGGGTTTCGTAACCAAGAATGGTTCTGTCATATAATCACTGAAATTACAATTTCTCTCAAGTAAAGCAGTTTCTCTTACCTGTGTTTACTGGTTCTTCATGTCGCTCCACATCATCTGGTTCATTATCTAACTGAGACAACCTAACCATAGTATCAGGTGCACTCGACACAAAATGTGCTGAAGTTCCTCTACGAACATGGTTACGATAACAATAAACACCAAGTGCCAGCACCACAAAACATGCCATAATACCTCCTGCTACTGGACCAACAGGAGTACTTTTAATAGTAAGGAATTCTTCTGCTGGTAGACCTAATTATAGAAATAAAATTTTTAATACGCTGAAATATTACAAAACAATTTTTCATTTCTATGTTAAGATCAAAAGGTAGTTACATATAAAAAAGCTATGCAATGTTTTTTTAATATTTGCTAACAAAAAATATATGTAGTCACCCCTCCCTCAAATCATCGCATATTATCTGTGATAGAGTAAGTTGGCCTTTTAATACCACACTGGCCAATATAATTTTTATCTCTACTTTATCTGCTGTTTGCAGTCAGTTTTTATTCATAGATTTCAAAAATAATTCTTAAAAATTCACATCACAATTTCTACATATGCAGGTTTTCGTGTTTACCCATAATATGTATGGGTGAATTTAAGGAAGCAGACATGACACTGATCTGTTGTATTACCTGAAAATAATAATGTTTGCATGTGCTTATAGATGGCAGTAATGTTGGGGAGGGTTAACATGTTAAACCTTGCCTATCTGCCTCCCACCTATCTTTAAGTTAATGGAAAGCCAGTTGTAGTGCGAGTAGTAGTAATAGTAGGAGCAGTGGCATGTGAAGCAAGAAAGCAAATGTATGAGCTTATGCAGCATCAGCCAAAAAAAAAAAAAAAATCACACTATTCCCTCCAAATGCCTGTCCAGTTCCTCCTTAAATTTATTCAAGCTATCAACTTCCACAACGACAGATGGAAGTTTGTTCCAGCAATTAACCACCCGCTGGCTAAAGGCAAATTTCCGCACATCTATTCTACATCTGTCTTTTCTTAATTTGAATTTATGCCCCCTTAGGTTTGTAATCTGAACAAGTGGAAGGATGCCATCAGAATTCAGCGTGCTCAACCCATTCAAGACCTTATATACCTCAATCAGATCACCGCACAGGTGCCTAGTCTCCAGCCACTGCAATTTGCAGAACTTAAGCCTCTCTTGGTAAGAGGATCCCTTCATTCCCCTCACCAATCTTGTTGCCCTTCTCTGTACACGCTCAAGTAAATCTACATCCTTCCTAAAATGAGGCCTCCAGACCTGTATGCAGTACTCAAGTCGTGGCCTGACCATTGCCTTATACAGAGGGATAATCACCTCCTTTTCCCTGCTAGCAAAATTCCTATATATCATTTTGACAAAACCCCATGACCTGCCCTGGCAGCCTGTCTGCATTGCTCAGAAAACTTCATATCTGACTGCACAATTACTCCCAGGTCTTTTTCATTTTCTACCACCTTAAGTGTAGTACCACAGTTGGTACGTTTCTCTGGGGTTACTTCTACCCACATGCAGTACTTTGCATTTGTCAAGGTTAAACTTCAGTTGCCACTTCTTAGCCCATCTGCCCAAATTATCTAGATCCTGTTGCAGTAGCACACTGCCATTACTGTCATTAACAACCCTGCCAACCTTTGTATCATCTGCAAACTTTGACATTAAGCCTGATATACCTTCATCAATATCATTGATAAATATACAAAACAACAGTGGACCTAACACCGAACCCTGTGGGACTCCACTAATAACATTAGTCCAAGAAGAGCAGCACCCATTGATTACCACCCTCTGTCTTCTCCCACTTAACCATCCTTTTATCCATTGTAGCAACTTACCCTTAATACCATTCTGCTCCAATTTGTACAATAGTCTTCCATGCGCAACAGTGTCAAAAGCTTTCCTGAAATCCAAATATATATGATATCAAAATTATTTTTTGCATCCAGTTCCTTTGTAACCACATCATAATATCCTATCAAATTTGTCAGACAAGACTTTCCCTTAACAAACCCATGCTGTGTCTAAATTATTGCTGCAGTCTTGTCTAGATGATCCTGCAATGCATCTTTAACCAGTGACTCCATTATTTTACCCAGAACAGAAGTTAAACTAACTGGTCTGTAATTACTCGTGTCACCCTTCGATTCCCCTTTGTGAATTGGGGATGCATTTGCAGTATGTGTACGGTTTATCTGCATATTGTTAAAATGCTTAAGCAGATGCAAAGGAAGTGTCTGACTCACTCAGACAATTTCAGCTCAGTGTGTGGATCGTTTTCAGTAAAAACTGAGGAAGAAAATCTACAGTATTACTAAATATGCAAATTCTTTATATTTTGGTTGCAAAATTGTTGATTGGGTCAAAACTTTGGTTGCAAAATTGTTGACTGGGTCAAAACTTTGGTTACAAAATTGGTGATTTGATCAAAACGTGGGCTCCACATATGTGTGGTATTACCTGTGCGACAAATCTGAGCATGTGGCTAACTGAGAAAATTAAAAGTATGTCTTCTGCTGTTCCTATAGTGGGGAAAGACCCATGCAACCATTCTGATGATTGCTATTTTTGCATGACAAAAATATCAGCAATTCCAGGAAAGCAATGTACAGCATTTATATATCCTACCATATCATCTGCAATAAGGCTTGTTCCATGTAATGAAGATTTGCTGACACCAGTCCCCTAAAATCACGGGATAAAGGAGGCAGTGATGAATATAGTGAGGATTCTAATGTTGCAGACTTTGCTGGACTATCCACCTCAACAGATTTGGACTAAAAACCAGAAATTTATAATGTGGTGCATAGAGTTGCATCGATAAGAAAATTTCCCGATCACCGATTAATCATTACAATGATTTCCCACTTTAATAGCCAGCAGCCCACTGAAAAAATTGCCTATTGCTTAATTACAGTACATACAGTCAAATATCAACTAAATAATACTAATATAAGGAATATTACAATGATTGTGTCTAAGAGTGTTCAATTACAGAATTAGTTACATATCTGTAACTAGTTTTTAGACCACCTTCTCTTCTGGTGGGCATTTTTTGCACCGGGTGACACCAATATATCATTTGCATTTCAAAGGCACTTCCCTGATACACATGGACAAATGCCAGTCACGCGACTCCTCTGTTGATAGTCTGCCCATCTCACTTAAATCCGTTAGGAAGAATTGCAACTTGTGGACAAAACACCCCCCCCCCCCCCGTGATATTTTATTATTTGCAGTATTAATAATGATGTTAGAATACAATACTGATGGTTATTTTTGTCAAACACAGGACTTGAAAAAGTTGTTTACGAGGGGGATGCTGGAAATTTGAAACGAAAGCCAACACGAGAACCACAGCAAATTATGGGAAACTTACCCAGCAAATTGCTTTGCCACTACCGCAGTTTCTCACTGCATTCTCGGTAAACAGATAATGCGTGTTATCAGTTAGTTTCCCATAGTTCTCGTGTTGGCTTTCTTTACCATCGCCCCATATTAGTATTCAGTTTGTTTGTATATCTTATTAATCCATAATGTGTTTCTAATCCTCTTAATATTTTTTCAGATTAAATTTTATTAAGATTTAAGCAGTACTGTAGATGTAAAATTAGCAGAAGGTATACTCTATGAATGTTACAAAACGCAGAATATACTGTGCATATCAGGCTTATTAACTGAATTCGCTTCGGTTGCATAAAACTATAAATATTGCCTAAGAATCAAATTCTAATAAATTTATTTTTTAATTTTCAGTAAATATTTTAATATTTGTTTTTTTCAAGTCATTCAAAAACTAGAAGGTATATGCTATTCACTTAAAAAAATTCAAAGGGTATACCCTCCACTACAGCCACGTTTAAGTAATTGTCAAGGTGACCATTATGGCATCAAGTATTGCATGGAAGAATTTTACGATAAATCCAAAGGATAAAACCAAGAGGTGGTAAAAGAGCCAAAACATTTACAACCATAAATATGATGAATCATCTCAAAAAGTTCCATCCAGAAAAAATGTCAACAGAAACAGAAGCATCGGATAAGTTGAAAAGGACATATGCTGAATATTCAGCACCATTGAACCTCCTGCTAAAGTGGAAACTACTACAGAAGCAGTTTTAACAAAGAAGAAAGCTTTGGGATATTAATGACCAAAAGGCCAAAGGGATCCATTATTTAATTGCAGAAATAGCTCTTGACCTTCAACCATATTCCATAACATGACATTGGACTCCAAAGGATATTAAAAAAAAAAAAAAAAATTTCCATATTACAATATTCCAAGAAGAAATATTTCACTGATGAAATCATTCCAGATACATTTCAGGAGGTAAAAACAAAACTTCAAACATTCCTGGATAAAACCACCAACATTTCTTTAACCACTGATATTTGAACAGCTAATACAAATAATTTAAATCTTCTCAAGAATTCTCCATTTCTGAGTATTACAAGCCACTGGCTTTCAAATCAGTTTGAACAACATAGGGCTGTCCTAAGAATTCTGCCTTTTTCGTGATTTCATACAGGGATACGGATCAGCAAAAAGTTGAACAATGTGCTAGAATAATATAAGATCTCAAAAAGCAAAGTCTTCCTCATACTGTGCGATTATGGAGCAAATATGGCAGCTGGTGTCATTTGGTAGGGTTTAGAGTCACAATCATGTTTCATACACACATTACAGCTTTCAATAAATGACTCCATATTTTCCCAGCAGGCTGTAAGGACTGTTGTCAATAGGAATATTGTTTTTTTCTTTTTTTTTTTTTTTATTTGGTAGTTGGTGGCGCATCGGCTTCTGTGGCCATATTGCACCTCCCAAGGTTTTTGCAGTACTTTGATCCAAGCCCGAGGCGGGAATCGAACCCGCGACCTTTGGGTTGCCGGGCAGGTACTTTACCCGGTCGGCTAGGAATATTGTAAAATACTTCAGTCATTCTGCTTCAGCAGTTAACAAATTAATGGAAATACAGGAGCAACTAAATTTAAAGAAGCATAAATTAATTCAAGATTAATATATGCTTCGTTGGAATTCAATGTATTATATGCTGGAAAGAAACACAGAACAGCGAAAGGTTCTCCCGACATTCAGGTCATACCAATGGGGTCCTATAGAAAAAAATTGTCCAACTCCTAGATCCATTTGAAGAAATCACCAACGAAGCTAGTAAAAGAGAATCTACTACTTCAATGATAATTCTTACAATTTTGACTCTTATTTTTTATTTTTTATGCAAACCCCAAACACGAGAGGTATTAGAACCTATAGTAATTAGTACTGTGCTTGGGTTGGCGATTAAGAAGATGAAAGAAGATATTTGTTGACATTGGACTTGAACTTCTGTAGACTGTAATTTTCAGGAAATAAGTATGAAGGAAGGTTGTTCCAGAAAACGGCAGTTGAATGAATAAACGAGGAAGATGAAAAGTTGGTTCTGTGAGTTTGAAGTTGGACAGTAAATGGATGTTGGCTGGTGGCGGCACGTGTTCGGACTGTTTTGAAAGAGAGAGCAGGAATTATAGAAGACAATTCAGGAGAACAGTGCCCATGGAAGTATCTGTAAAAAAGGCATACAGCAGAAACAGTACGTCTATGAGACAGCGAGTGGAGAGACTCTGTTAGAGATGAATCATTAATTAACCTAACTGCCCTCTTCTGAATGGAATCAAGAAGCCTGAGAGAGGTTTTGGGGGTACCACCCCAGATGTGGGAACAATATTCCATGGAAGGGTGGATTTTTGATTTATACAGAGTGAGCAGTTGTTTGGAAGAAAAGTAACGCTGAGAGCAAAAGAGAAAACCAAGTTTTTTAGATGCAGAGGAAGCAATATTTGTAACGTGCTTGTGCCAAGAGAGATTAGAAGTCAGGGTAATCCCCAAAAGAGATATATCATTTTGCCTAGAAATCGGAGTGTCACCAAAGATAAGCATAGCAGCAGAAGAATCCTTTTTTGCGAGATATAAGACAAGACTGAGTTTTAGAAGGGTTGAACTCAACTAAGTTATCTTTGCTCCACTGGAGAATTAACTGAATATCGGCATTTAAGGAATTGGTAGCAGATTTTCGAGAAGTTGAAGCTGATTGAGCAGGGCAAAGTTTAGAACACCTTTATGCCAAACACAATCGAAAGCCTTTGAGAGGTCAAGAGCAACTACTTGGGTTTCACCGAACCTTTCCATTGAATTAGTCCATAAATGGGTAACATAAGTTAGAATATCACCAGTGGATCCACACTGACGGAATCCATACTAGTGATTGTTGATCAGATGGAAGGTTTCTAAGTAGTTTAAAAGTTGGCGGTGAATTGATTTCTCCATTACTTTAGAAAGAGTAGAAGTAATTGCAATGGGATGATAATTGGATGGGAGGGATTTGTCACCCTTTTTAGGAACTGGCTGGATATGAGCAAATTTCCAAGCAGAAGGAAAAACACCTTTGGAGTAGGAAAGTGAAAAAAGGCAGCAAAGAATAGGAGTAAGTTCAGGAGCACAAGTTTTGAGAACAAGTGGAGAAATACCACCGGGACCTGGAGCTTTCTTGGCATCAAGATTCGTCAAAATCCTTTTGACGGAAGACCACAGGAGGCATTGAATGGAGCATGTTGGGAATGGTGGGAGGTGTTTTACCAAGATCATTAATACGTGAGTTGGAAGAAAAATGGGATGATAGCAGGTCAGCTTTATCCTTGGCTGAAGTGACAACAGAACCATCTGATTTGGACAGAGTTGGGAGTAGAGATGGGCAAAAGTTGGGGCCAATAGCTTTGGTAAGAGACCAGAATGCTCGGCTACCATTAGGGCAAGAAGCAAGTTTTCTACTCTAGTTTGGACTGATTAATAACTGCTTTGCAATTGTTGCGAGCTTTGGTGTAGGCAGAAAATGAAACTGAAGAATTAGAAACAAGACAATTACGATATGCAACATTCTTCTCTTGAACAGCCTTAGCACATTTATTGGAAAACCAAGGTTTAGATAAAGGACGAGATTTTAAAGTGGAGTGTGGGATAAAGGATTCCATTCCTGCAAGAATAATTTCACTGACACGATCTGAGCAGACATTGACATCAGAAATTTTGAAACAGTAATCCAACCAAGGAAAAGAAAAGAAATCTCACAGGTCATCCCATTTTGCATTCTTGTAATGCCAAACAACACGAGGTTGGGAATAGCCATGAGATAAAGGCTCCATTGGAGAAGAGACAATCACCAAGTTGTGATCTGAAGTGCCTAGAGGACTTCTCACTTCGACCGTGTCCTTAGAAGGATTGTTTGTGAGAAAAAGATCAAGCGTGTTGGCTGTATGGTTAGGATTGTCCGGTATTCTTGTAGGTAAATGAACAATCTGTGCAAGGTCATTATTAATTGCAAAAGCCTCAGCATCTCCAACAGCTGGGTGAGTGTGACTAGAAAATGGAAGCCAGCTGGAGTTGTGAACATTAAAATCACCAAGGAAAATTACCACACTGTTAGGAAAGTTGGACTGGAGAAAGTCAAGTTGCAAAGAGAGGAAGTCAAAGAGCTCCACGTGATTAGTGGAGTTGGGAGAACGGTAGAGACAACAGATGAATTTGACACAATGAGGTAGAGAGATTTTAAGCCAGAGAAAATCAAAGAGAGGAGATTCCAAATTGCCAAGTCTCTGACAGGGAATATCGGAATGGACATATGCACAAGTACCACCTTTGAGGCGAAAGGAATCATAAAGCAAACAATTTGGGCAACTGAGATGAACAGTAGTTGAAACAACCGATAACCGATTCTATTAGAAAAAGTACGGGGTTTGGCAGACTGCAAGTGGAAATGGACATTGTTGAGATTAGAATTGAGACCATGTATATTTGTGAAATGAATTAGGAAGTGTTTGGGAGGTTTAGATATTTTCGCAGATAAGCTTGCTCTATTAGTTTGACAATTCAGGGTGTATTCAATAGTAAGAAAAAGTGGATGGGACATGCTGTATGAAGTAATGAAATTTTTGGATATGGCGTACAACTGGATGCATAATTCCCATTATGCATCCAGTTCTTTTGTGACTGCATCATAGTATCCAATCAAGTTGGTCAGGCAAGACTTCCCCTTAACAAAACCATGCTGTGTCTGAACTATAACTGAAGTCTTGTCTAAATGATCCTGCAGTGCTTCTTTAACCAGTGCCTCCATTAATTTTCCTGGAACAGAAGTTAAGCTCACAGGTCTATAATTACTTGTGTCAACCTTTGATCCTCCTTTGTGAATTGGGGTCACATTTGCACATTTCCAGTCTATGGGTACCTCCCCTGAGTCCAAGGAAGCTCTCATAATTATGGCTAAGGGTTTGCTTACTTCCTTTGCTGCCTCCTTTAATATAACTGGATAGATCCCATCCACCCCGGGTGCCTTTCTTGTGTTTATCTTCAACAGTTTCTCCTCCACTTTACTCCCAGTTATTTCAAGATTCTGTAGCTTACTGCTAGAGGTGAATACACCTCTGGCATTCCCCTTGCTGAATAACTCCTCATGTGTGAATGTCGATGCAAAATATTCATTTAGTTTGTTAGCTACCTGAGCAGGATCATCAACAGTTGACCCATCAATATCAAGTGGACCAATCTGATTCATCCCCTTCCTTCTAGAGTTTACATAAGTAAAGAACTCTTTGCTGTTTTTCTTTGCATCCCTTGCCAAGGATTTCTCGTAATCTGCCTTCGCCTGCCTAACCTCCTTTGTAACTTGGTTGCATATCAACTTGTATCTATCATAGGCTTCTGTGTCATGTGTTAATTTGTAAGTATCCCATGCATTTTTCTTCTCTGCCATATGCCTCATTAGCTCATCTGACATCCATTTTGGCCTAAACCTTGAACAATATTTCTTAGTTGGTATGTAAAGCCTAGTAGCTTCCAAGATAAGTTCTTTGAATGCTTCCCATTTTGAATTTGCTGTTGGTAACATCATCAGTTGGTCCCACTGTATAGAATTTAAATACTGTCTCAGTCCATCGTAGTCGCCTTTCCGGAAGCAATAACCCTTCCCTTTACCCCTAATGGTAGTTACCTCTTTGAGTAAATCCCACTTCAGCACACTGTGATCACTGCCACCTAGTGGTTCATTTATCTGCAGATAATCAAATCAAGAGTATTAGTCCCTCTAGTTGCCTCCCGAACATGCTGATGTAGAAAACAATCATCCAATAAATCCACAAAAGCCTTGCTAGTGTGTGAGTGACCAGCCCCCAAATTCCAGTCAATATCTGGGAAATTAAAATTTCCCATTATAAGACTCTCTGATTTACTGGCCCACTCTATTTCCCTGTACAGTTTCTTATTATAATCATCAGAGTCATTAGGCCTATAGCACACTCCTACTCTCAATTTTGATCTCCCAATGCTTATGTCACACCAAACTGACTCAACACTGCACTGTCCAGTGATGTCGACTGGCTTCACTTCCTTGGTTTTTATGTGTTTCTTAACTAATAGCATAACCCCTCCACCCTTCCTATCCTGTCTATCCTTTCTGTAGACGTTGTACTCCCCAAATTGCAGTTCTGCATCCCTTATATCTGTGTGACACCACGTCTCTGATATCCCAACAATATCTGCCTTTGATGTTTTGAGCAATACCTCAAATTCATCAAATTTATTTACTAAACTCCTAGCATTGGTGTACACGCAAGTATACCTGCACCTGTTTCTATTCTTAGCTACCCTAACACAACCCATGTGTTTACTTGTACCGCCAATGGCTCCCAGCAGTCTCTGAAATACCATGCATCTTGTTTTTCAGGCTTCTGCTCATTCTAATAGAAGCAGTGCAAGAATCTCTTTCACCTCTGCCAGTGGCTACTGTCAATCTATTGGTCTTTGTCTCCCCCCAAGCTAGCAGTTTTCTGACCCACCTAACACTGCCAAGGAGGCAGCAAAGGAAGTAAGCAAACCCTTAGCCATAATTATGAGAGCTTCCTTGGACTCAGAGGAGGTACCCATAGACTGGAGATGTGCAAATGTGACCCCAATTCACAAAGGAGGATCAAAGGCTGACACAAGTAATTATAGACCTGTGAGCTTAACTTCTGTTCCAGGAAAATAATGGAGGCATTGGTTAAAGAAGCACTGCAGGATCATTTAGACAAGACTTCAGTTATAGCTCGGACACAGCATGGTTTTGTTAAGGGGAAGTCTTGCCTGACCAATTTGATTGAGTACTATGATGCAGTCACAAAAGAACTGGATGCACGGAATAACTTGGATATTATATACTTGGATCTTAGAAAGGCTTTTGATACTGTTGCACATGGAAGACTGCTACACAAATTGGAGCAGTGTGACATTGGCGGCAAGTTGCTGCTATGGATAAAGGGGTGGTTGAAGGGGAGAAGACAGAGAGTGGTAATCAATGGACATTGCTCATCGTGGACTAATGTTATTAGTGGAGTCCCTCAGGGTGAGCCCTGAGGTCCATTATTGTTTTCTGTATTTATAAATATTGATGATGGTATATCAAGCTTAATGTCCAAGTTTGCAGATGATACAAAGGTTGGCAGGGTTGTCAAGGCCACTACTGACACTATGCTGCTGCAACAGGATCTGGAAAGGTTGAGCAGATGGGCTGAGAGGTGGCAAATGAAGTTTAACATTGACAAATGTAAAGTACTACACATGGGAAACAGCAACCCCAGAGCAACGTATCAACTCTGTGGTACTACACTGACAGTGGTAGAGAATGAAAGGGACTTGGGGGTGGTTGTGCAGGCAGATATGAAGTTCTCTGAGCAGTGCAGATGGCCTGCAAGAGTAGCTCATGGAGTATTGTCAATGATATACAGGAATTTTTCCAGCAGGGATAAGGAGGTGATTATTCCCTTGTATAAGGCAATGGTCAGGCCACACCTAGAGTACTGTATACAGGTCTGGAGGCCTCATTTCAAGAAGGATGTAAAGCTGCTGGAACGAGTACAGAGAAGGGCAACAAGATTAGTGAATGGAACAAAGGGGTGCTCTTATGAAGAAAGGCTTAAGTTTTGCAAATTACAGTGTCTGGAGGCTAGGCACCAGCGAGGTGATCTGATAGAGGTGTATAAAGCCTTGAATGGTTTGAGCATGCTCAATGCTGATGGGATTCTTCCTCTAGCTCAGAATAATCACCTGAGAGGGGATAAATTCAAATTGAGGAAAGACAGATGTAGGATAGACGTGCGGAAATTTGCCTTTAGCCAGCGGGTGGTTGGTTGGTGGAACAGACTTCCATCCCTTGTAGTGGAAGTTGATAGCCTAAATAAGTTTAAGGCTCAGCTGGACAGGTATTTTGAACGAACAGAGGGGTGAAGTGGAAGTGGGTTTTTTTTTTTTTTTTGGCTGATGCTGCATAAGCTTGCTTTCTTGCATCAAATGCCTCTACTAATGCTAATGCTAATTTTTTTTTTTTTTTTTTTTGATTTGGTAGTTGTTGGCGCATCGGCTTCTGTGGCCATATTGCACCTCCCAAGGTTTTTGCAGTACTTTGATCCAAGCCCGAAGCGGGAATCGAACCCGCGAGCTAATGCTAATGCTATTCTCTGTATTAATAAA
Source organism: Mastigoproctus giganteus (assembly GCF_048544385.1). NCBI lineage: Eukaryota > Metazoa > Arthropoda > Arachnida > Uropygi > Thelyphonidae > Mastigoproctus > Mastigoproctus giganteus. Next base: position 93,444,836 of record NC_143578.1, on the reverse strand, counting down.
AATAAATTGGCTATAACAGCAGCTTCAGCATTTCCAGAGTTTGGCTGTAGCAGCCAAACTCAAAAAATGTTTACTTAATCCATTTCAGTCAAAGCTGTCTGAAGAATTTCTTGGCAATGATTAACTGGCTTAAAGTTAGCAGGAAATGGCTGATTAATAAAACCGATTAATCAACAAAAAATCTGATTAACAATTAATCGGCCAAGGAGCCGATTACAGATTAATCGGTGCATCCTTAGTGGTGCACTTAAGCAAGAGTAAAACAATTTAGTTAGTGATTTAACTTAGGTAAAAAAAGCAAGCAGAACTCCTTGGTTATAATGGTGGAAGCTAATTGAAAATGTCAAAATATTTCATTATGGAAGACAGTATATGTTTCTGTAAAGATAAGTGTGGTCTTCTGAATGAACTGGACATTGTACACATTTCTAATGAATGGTGTATATTTATGAATTCCTCAATTAAGTTTAAAAGCAGTTTTACTACACAATGGAAATACAATCCCATCAGTTCCGCTGCTGGCTTGAAAGATATCGAAGTTCCCAAATGCAATAAAGTAACACAACTTTGGTTGGAATGCCTGAGATGATCTTAAGTATAGTGGATTCCAGTTATCTGGACCACCGGTTAATCGGAGCAGCCGTTTATTTGGGGCAAATCTTAAAAAACAGAACCCAATCGAGAAAATAGACAGGGTTTACTTCGCTTAATTGGGAAAACATGGCGTTTAATCGGGGCAGGAGACCACAGCACCGGAGATTACCCTACAATTGTCTCCGACTATACCACGTGGTTTGGCCGGATTTCTGGAGGTGACAATCATAAAACAATTAGCAGTCTTTGTTTATTGGGCTTTTCTGTTAGTGCAATCTATCATAAACGGATAGTAAACTCTATCTTATTGAATTTGCGATAATACAGACAGCTGGAATTCTGTGGGTTATTATGGTGAAATGTGTTTACACTTCCATGACATCTTCAATCATATAAAAAAATTAATTTTCAGAATCTTCTCTTCATTCTTATTTTTAAAGCTTAGTAACTTGTTACTCCATTCTCACTTGTGCATACCGTGTTACTTGCAATTTGTGTGTGCCGTGTTCTTTGTTATTGATTGCTTATCTTTTTACTGTTTTAAATTTTAACCCCCACCCACAAATGTCAGTGAACAGAAATGTCAACTAGTTTGTATGTACATATTACAGTATGTATTAATTATTCCGATTATCATGTGCATTCTTCCGATTTTCACATATCATTTAATTTTTTAATTGGTAAGGTAATAAAGGGTAAATCTGTGCCTAATATAACTTTACTTTTATAGCCTGTGGATAATATTCCTCCTATTTCACTAATTAGAATCGCTGTTTAATAGAATTAAAATTCAATTCACAAACGTGCTCACAATGACCGTACTACACATCGTATAGTGAACGGTACTTTACTATTGTGAGTCCAAACTAACGTGATTTGGTTGTACAGTGAACCAATTGTAAATCGGGGGTCCATTGTATTTTTTAACTATTTACGTGAAACTTCAGATAATTGGGGCAGCTGCTTAAAGGGCCAAAATGCACTAGTCCCAATGTGTCCCAAATAATCAGAATCGACTATAATTGTATTACTCATTGGTTAGAGATTTCACAAAACACTGTTGTTTTTCTATGTTTTTGGTACAGTTGCACAATAGAAACATTGTATTGTACAGTAATGGGAAAAGAGGGAGGAATTTTTACCAGAGAGAAGTAATATAAAATACGTTCCACCTTTGCATATAAAGCTTGGATTAATGAAGAATTTTGTTAAAAGTCTGGGTAAAGAAGGAATTTTCAGTAAGCCTCAAATAAAGAAGCTCTTCAAAGATGACATATCTGCAACAAAACTACAGGATATTGAATTAAAAGCTTGGGTGATTATTTGAAGCAGTTGTATATGGATTTCTTGGAAGAAGGAAAGAAGACAATTATGAATCTCTGGTGTTGCCTTCATTGCAATTTTATAAAAATGTCTTTGAAAATTCATTTCCTTCATTCCCATCTTAGTGTTTTATTTTTTATTTATTTATTTTTTTTTTAATCGAAACTTGCAAGATGCAACTGATGAGCAAGATTAATGTTTTCATCAGGACATATCCAGGATGAAAAGTGGTATCAAGGTTGCCAGGATACTGCTGGTTTCTTAAGAGGGAAAGCAAATTGGACTGTAAGAAAACTCTAAGTGGTAAACATTTATAAGAAAATAAAATTTATGTAGTACATCATATGTTTGATTAAAGCATTTTAAAATAAGACTGATTTTTAAGATAGCATATTTATCATTATCAAAATTTAATAAAAGTTTGAAATCAGATTTAAATAACCACAAACAGCTGACACTTAATCATTCTACCTGATTAGTATTGCAGGAGATTCTGAAAAATTTCACTGTTGTCATGGGCTAAAAATAATCCCACTTCTGACTTTGCAAATATCTGAAGAATATCCATTAATCACAACCCTCTGCCTTCGGTTTCCCTGCAATCCATTTTAGAATCCTTCCAGTAATCCCAACATGTTCCAGCTTATACAGTGACCTCTCATGCAAATGCCTTGGTAAAATCTAAATAAATGATGTCAAAATTGTTCCCTACATCTAGCTCATGAGTAACTGTGTCAAACTAGCCTAATAAGTTAGTTAAACATGATTTTCCCTTAACAAAACCATTTTGTGTGTCCTTCAAAATGCCATATCTATCTATATGTAGCAGGATTACACTCTTAATTTCTCTTTTCCTACCACTGAAGTCAAACTAACCAGTCTGTAGTTACCAACTTCACTCTTAGAATCACTTTTATTTATTGGCATTACATTGGCACTTCTGCAATCCAAAGGAATCTCCTGTGTCCAAAGTTTCCCCATAACTAACCTCAATGGTTTAATACACTCCCTCACGCTCTGCCTCAAAACTACAGGGTATATGCCATCAACTCTGGGAGACTTACTTGCCTTTACAGTCAAAAGTTTTTCTAATAAAAAATCATCTGTTGTAATTATACATCACTAATGTTGTAATTATACATTTCATATGGCGTCTTCTCAGCATGAAGGATCTTTCATTAGTGATGCAAAGTACCTATTCAATTCATCAGCTGAGTTATCTAAGATGTTACCACACCTACCATAGAAGGGTCTGATCTGATCCGTTTTAAATGTGGCCTTGGAAACACTACTGGTTGTCCCCTGGTTACAGGCCATGGTAAGCTGTTCCACTGTTTTCCAACCATCAGCTCACAAAAAAAAAACGAGAGAGCCAGCGTTCACCACTATCACCACGAAGGTGAGGTTTCCTATTGTATTCCTGCTGGCTCTACTCATGGAACAGCATTCACTCTTAACACAAAATCATGCTGATTAGTAGCCAAACAGCATGAAGCAGTGGGCAGAGCTAGATCTGGCCATAATTTTCTGTTGAAAAGATCCATGGGTAAGAGACTTTTTTTTTTTTTCTAAAGTTTAACCTTCCTCTCTGTCACATTTTACAGTATTCTTGTGGTTTCTGCTAACTGAAATCTTGAAGGAACTAATTTTTATTAAAAATATCAGTAAATACTAGGTGTTCTACTTTGGATTCAGGTTTTTACCAGCAGGCACAGTTTTGTCGAATGTTGTTAGGAGCTTCTAGTTTTCACTAGTAAGAACTGGTAATAACAGGATTTCAGGTTTGAACTGTAACTCCCCCCCCCCCTAATTTTTTCGTTTATAATATCACCACACACATTGGAAATGCTCAAGGCAGGTTTAATATCCAGTGATGACAACAACATTTACGATGACACTAAGCAATACCAGCTGGACATGTAACTCAGAATCTTAAATGATTTGGCAAGATTCTGAAATGAAAATTTGTCTGCAATAATATTATACCTGATGCTATCTATTTTCAATGGGGAGCAAAAGGTCATTTTAAAAGTTATCTTGGAAAATAATCTGACTGTGTTTTTATCTTCAGAAGAGGATATTACAAGTTTAGAATTTTCAGAAATTAATTCAATTTGTCTGAAAGAGCTAAGAAAAGTGTCAAGTGTAAGAAACTGTCACATTTTTAAAAATATATTTTTAAATGAGAAAAGTTCATTATACTGTTCGGAGAAAATTGTACACGTTAATGTCAATGTTTTCAGTTTAAACCAGTTGTCATTGCTATGAAGGGAAAAAAAAAAAATTTATTTGCCTGCTGCATGATAAATTCACAAATTAAAAAATTCAAAATAATTCAGTACCTCAACATTGTGCTCATGCCTGGGTCCTTAGATTGCTCAAATGGGCATTGAGTGTATTAATATTATAATTCATGTTGCATAAGCATTAAAACTTACATGATTTCATCCAAGTATTTTTACAACCCTTCCATAAATTAATATAACCATCAACTTTATAAGTTTAGGTGGTAGTTTATTCCAAATAGTTAATCACAAACATGATGGCACAGAAATCATTAGCAGTGAATGATCATAGTGCTACAAATAACTAATGAGGTTTCAGTAGTTAAGGTAAAGGCAAGAGTTTTAATTTCAAGAAAGAGGATTACTGTAGCCTAAAAAGGTTCTTGGGCTTAATCACTTGAGATGAAATATATAAGAATGAAAGTACAGTGAAACTATGGGGTACTCTGAAGACAGTCATCATCAAAGCCACCAGTGCATTCATTCCATAAAGGAGATACACAAGAAGGATGTTGAGATGGATGAAAAAAGGATTCAGCAAGTTCAGTATAGCAAAAAAAAGGCTGCATGGCACAATTAGCTGCTGTTGGCAAGATGTTCTGAGGGTAGCAACATTTCAAATGAGCAGGAATATGAAGCTAGGAAAACAAGCCTAAATTACTTCAAAGGATGTGTCAGGGTAGTAAACTATAGAATAATACTGTCTTAACTGTGTTTACAGTTAAGTCAGAAGTGCTGTCAATAAAATCGCTGAACGTGAACTTCTGATTAGGACAACTAATGCTTACATAAGGCTAACAGAAACGTAGTGCCACCAGGAAATTGGGGATGATGAGTTCCACTATGGTATGTATAATGTATTTAGAAAAGATAGGGAATATACACAGGGTGTTGGGATCATGCTTATCAGAAGCAGCCTGAGTGCAAAAGTAGCTTTTGCTGAGTCTCAAGTATTGTCTGCCAGAACAGAATCTGTGTGGTGCAAGTTAGTTGGAAGCAAAGATATAATGAGAGTGGGAGTAATCTATAGACCAGAAGATTGTGGAGAGTATGATGCAAGTCTCTACATGCAGATAGAATGGGCAAGCAAGCACAAATGTCATTATGGGTGACTTCAGTCTGCCCCAGATTGATTGGAATAAGTGGTAAGGAAACTCACCATGGAGAAAAAGTTTTTTTTAAATAAACAAGATGATTATTATTTACCAGCAAGTTACAGAAAATACTAGGGGTGAGAATATTCTTGACTTCATCATTACTAATGAAACAGATGACTCCACAGGGCTTAAAGTACAGGAACCACTGTCAGGTAGTGATTAAACAATAGTTAAAAATAAAGGCATGGGTTTTAATTTCAGATTTGGTTTGGTTTTTAATGGCGCATTGGCAGCTATGGCCATAATGCGCCAAATCAAGAAATAAAACTAATACAAAAATATTGGTCAGCCTTAGAACAGGCTACCGTGTCAAAAAAGTAAAAATGATACTGTGGTTAAAGGTTATATGAAAGGTATAAAATATAAACTTAAATCTTTGTGTATAAATTGATCGAGTGTAAAAAATTAAAAACGTCAGACATGTTGTCTCTGTCACCTAAAATCTGACTGAGTGTAAATGGTTCAGCCAGATTATTAAAAGTTCTAAGAAAAGATTGTCTAAAGACAGGACATTCAATAAAAACGTGAGAAACAGTTAAAATGACGTTACACGTTTCACACATAGGTGGGCCATCCGCCCTCAGCAAAAAGGAGTGTGTTAGATGGCTATGACCATGACTATGTGGAGCCGAGCAAGAACAACTTCCTCTTTTCGGACCCTGCGTAGACAGGACTGCCATTGCATAATTACAGGCTTAATATGCTGTAGTTTATTCGCGGTCTGTCCGTGCCAAGAGTCTTGCCATTGGGAGTATAATTTACATCGTATTATTTGCCTGTAGTCTGTATAGGGGACCGACAGGCAATGACTATCCAGGGAAATGGCTGATTTGGCAGCGGTATCAGCTAATTCATTTCCCCGGATCCCAATGTGGCTTGGGATCCAGCAGAAGTGAATGTCAAATTCTGATTCAAAGGCAGAACAAAGCATCTGCCGGATCCGGGACAGAACCGGATGAGAGTTGTACCTCATCGATACTAGAGCCTGTAACACGCTCAATGAATCACAGTAAATCATGTACCTTTGGTAATCGCTATTTATAATGAACTCAAGGGCTATTTCAATTGCATGCAACTCTGCAGTATAAATGCTAGCTTCTTGTGGGATATTGAATGATAATGTCTTCTGAGGAAATACAACAGCAGATCCCACATAAGATTCTGACTTTGAGCCATCTGTATAGACTGGCAGAAAGTCAGAGTACTGCTCTCTATGTGATGCAAAGAGTTGCTGATAGACGGCCGCCGGTGTATTAGCCTTCTCCATGATCTTGAGGGAGAAGTCACACATTGGCAAATGTGCATACCAGGGTGGAAGGAGTTGCCTTGGTGACTGGGCAACATTGTTTACTGTCATGTTTAGTTCATTTAATAGCCCTTGCATCCGAATACCAAAAGGTCTGTTGGCAGTCCGACGGGTGTTATAGAGATTTTCCCAACGTGGCTCAAAAACTGATGCCCATGTGGGATGATCAGGTTTGGTTTTTTTTTTTTTTTTTTTTAGGAGCATTAGCAACTAAGGCCATATTGCTCCGGGATATGCGGTGGTCATTCCTTGACCTTTCCGCATACTCCGTATTTGGTGGTGACGGGCTCGAACCCCGGTCTAATCAAGAAGCATGTGCTACGCACTGCTGCTCCTTCCCACCTGGCTACGGAGGCGCCCTGGGATGATCAGGCAGGGCTTTCAATTTAAAGGGGTAATGTAAAGACAACTGCTTACGTCGAAAAGATAGGGATGGTTCATTTGCTTCGATGTAAAGGCTTTGGACTGGAGATATGCGAAATGCTCCTGTGGCTATCCGAATGGCCTGATGGTGAACTGGATCTAACCACCGAAGTACACTATCTCTAGCAGAACCATATACCCGGGACCCATAATCGAGTTTAGAACGGACAAGGGCTCGGTAGAGACAAAAAAGAGTAGAGCGATCTGCGCCCCATGATGTTGACGAAAGGGCATGAAGGATGTTAAGCCCTTTAACACACCTTGTCCTAAGCTGATGAATATGTTGAAGAAATGTCAACTTTTTGTCGAAGATAAGTCCAAGGAATTTGACTTCTGCTACGACTGGGATGTTGTTTTGCCCAAGCCTTAAATCCGGTTCAGGATGAAGATTACGTTTGCGAGAGAAGTGTACACAAACAGTCTTCTGTGATGAAAATCTGAACCCATTAGCCAATGACCAAGATGTAAGGTGGTCAATGGCTTTCTGCAGTTGCCTTTCAATGACCCTCATATTGCATGAGTGACAAAATATAGTAAAGTCGTCAACATAGAGGGCATTGTTTATTGTGGGCGAAAGTTGTTCCGTGATAGTTTATTTTGATTGTAAAAAGCGTGACACTTAGAACGGATCCTTGTGGGACTCCCTCTTCCTGACAGAAATCTCGAGAGAGAGTAGATCCTAAACGCACTTGAAAATGACGATTCGAAAGGAAGTTTTTGATAAAGAGAGGAAGGTTACCCCTAAGACCAAAGTTGTAGAGGTCTTTTAATATTCCAAATCGCCAGGCTGTGTCGTACGCTTTTTCAATATCAAAGAAAACTGCTACCAGATGCTCGGATTTAATAAAAGAGTCACGAATGTATGTTTCAAGTCGGATTAAACGATCCAAAGTGGTTCTGTCTCTTCGGAAGCCGCACTGAGTCCTGGAAAGCAGATCATTTGTTTCCAAATACCACACAAGGCGGGCATTAACCATTCTTTCCAGGACCTTGCACAAACAGCTTGTCAGAGCAATAGGACGATAGTTACTTGGATATCTAGGATCCTTTCCTGGTTTTGGGAAGACAAGAACGATTGCTTTCCGCCAGGAATCCGGAAATTGTTTATCAAGAAAAATTCTGTTAAATAAAATTAATAAGTGATTTTTAGAATGTGGTGACAGATGTTTTATCATTTCGTAGTGGATGTCATCGGGCCCGACAGCACTTGCATGCGTAAGAAAGAGTGCTGCATTTAACTCTTCCTGTGTAAAGGGCTTGTTATAAGGTTCGAGCCCTTTTGAAGAGAAGTTTAATGGATGTTTCTCACGTTTTTCTTTCAAGGCCAAGAACTCTGAAGGGAATGATGTTGTTGAAGATATTTTCGCAAATGTTTCCCCTAGAGTATTTACAACTGCAGTTCGGTTTGCAATTAGACATCCATTGTGCTCGAGAATCACCGAAGGGCACGGTGGGTATTTGCCCTTCATTTTCTGGATCTTGTCCCAACTACTTTTGAGTTGGCAGTCTGGGTTATGGATGATGTAAAACGGATCCAAGATTTCCTTTGGCTCTGACATTGGATATAACGTGCTTTTGCACGTGCACGTTTAAATGATATTAGATTATCGGTCGTGGGATATCGACAGAATATCCCCCAGGCTTTGTTTTGTGCCTTTTTTGCTGTTGTGCATTCTGAATTCCACCAAGGTTTAGGAAATAGTGGAAATCGGCTGGATGTTTTTGGGATTGCAATTGCAGCTGACTGGACAATACTTTCTGTAACGTACGCGACTGCATCATTGATATGTTCCCGACTGACTGTAGCGATGTCAATATTTGCCAGATGTTGAAAGGCATTCCAGTCAGCCTGATCAATCTTCCACCGCGGTAAACTAAATGGCTGACACGGTCTACCACTAGTTAAGGTGGTTATCACGGGGAAGTGATCACTTCCATATGGGTTTTCTTCCACCTCCCATATAGCTGAAGGAAGGAGGGAAGGGGAGCAGATAGAAAGATCAATGGCAGAAAAAGTACGGGTAGGCATGTGGAAGAAAGTGTGTTCCCACATTGAGAAGGGAGAGGTCATTGTCAGTGAGCATACGCTCTATGACTCGTCCCCTTCCGTTAATGTTAGTACTACCCCACAGAGTGTTATGTCCATTAAAGTCCCCAAGAAATAATAAAGGGGGAGGCAATTGCATGACGAGATCATCAAGGTCTTCCTGGAGGATGTCAATACCAGGTGGTAAATAAAGAGAGCAAACAGTTAATAAGAACCCCACTTTAAGGCGAATTGCTACAGCCTCTACGTTGGTTGTAAGTTGCAAAGGCTGAAAGGGAATCTGGTTGCTCACGAGGATTGCAACTCCTCCATGAGCAGGACCGTCCCCAATTCTGTCTTTACGAATGATCGTAATGTTACGTATGGTGGGGTCATCATTCGCCTTTAAATAGGTTTCCTGTACACAAAAGCACGATGGCTTGTACTTTTGCAGAAGTGCCTTGATGTCATTAATGTTTCGTCGGAATCCACAACAGTTCCACTGTAGGATTTTAGCCATTATTTTGGCTTGGTGGGTCCATCAGGCGGCTTTCGAGGTGCTGAGGGCTTACTTTTATCAGTCTTGGATTTGTCTTTTTTGGGGAAGAAAGGGCGCTGTCCTGTGTCCATCTCTTCCTCCGTAAAGACTTCCAAGACTGAATCATCATGTACCTCCTTGGTTTCGACATCCATTTTTTCCTGTCCTGGCATGGGCTCTTGATTTTTTTGTACTGTTACTTTAGTGCTCGCTTTTGATAGTGCTTGAGCACTGGGAGGTACCGATATTGGAGTGGCAGCTGACTGAGATTTCTGTGCTGGTTTTACTTAACTTAATAGATAGCGGGCGATGGGCGTGAATGACTCTTTTGGTGGCACAGTCATATCCGTTTGGGTGCCAATCGAGCATTTATTGGATACCTTTTCGGCGTATGTTGCTTTGCCGCTACTTACTGGTTTAACTGCTTTCCTGGCCTCTTGGTATGAGATGTTAAGTTCTACCTTTAGTCATTGTATTTCCTTTTCTTCCTTCCACCGCTGGCAAGCTCTTGAATATGCAGGGTGTTCTCCATTGCAGTTAACACATGCGGCTTTTGTAGCTGAACATCCAGTTATTTCGTGGTCCTTTGCACCACATCGAGCGCATGCAAGGGAACCACGGCAGGCCATTTGCGAGTGTCCATATTTCTGGCATTTGAAACACCATAAAGGGTTTGGAACATATGGACGCACGGGGCAGTTTATGTATCCAGCTTTAATCTCATCAGGAGATTTAGGTGAATTGAATGTCAGGATAATATTTCTGGTTTTAACCAGTTTCCCATCCCTATGTGCACTAATTCTTTTGACGGCAATAACTCCCTGGGACTTCAATTCCGAGCAGATTTCCTCCTCGGTAACGTCGAGAAGGTCCCACTCTGAAATTACACCTCTCGATGAATTTAGTGTTCTGTGTGGTGTCACGGTTACAGGGATTCCTCCGATTGATGTTACTCGGAGTAGGTGTTCAGATTGCCTGTCATTTTTAGTTTCAATCAAGAGATCCCCAGAACGAAGCCTCTTAACTGATTTGGGTGAACCAGCTAACCCATCTAACCCTTTCTGTATAAAGAAAGGTGATATTTTACCAATCGGTTTTTCATTGGTGGAGTGCATGATTAAAAACCGTGGGATAGGCCCTGATGGTAGTTCAGTCCGCTGCCTCTTTGACGCAATAGTGCTGTCATTGTCTATATTTTCAGATAGGGACCGGGTTGGGGCCCCTGAAGAAATAAGTTTATCAGGATTCATGGAGATTTTTAAACTGTTCAGTGCCCGGGCTCCCCACCCACCACGGAGCCCAAAGGGACGCCCACTACCCGGCATGCAATAAATGCGCTCGGGAGTGGAACGCCAGGGCTACCCAGACACTATACCCGCACCGCTGCCAGCCTGAATCCTGTCCCTCGGACCATGAGGGTAGGGGCATGGCATTGACACGGCTGACCCTCGCAGGCGAGCCTACTAGCCGATTGATCCTAGCCGGGCCTTCCAGGACCACCCGTCTTGTCGAAGCAGGGGCCAAAGTGGTGTATTGAAGCTGGGCCCCTCAACCACCAGGATCCCCCTTTCCGAATTTCCACGGGTCGCAGCGCACGGCAAACACGCCGGATTCCATTGATGTACGCCTGGAACCTGGGTTTAATTTCAGAAGAGGGAACTTTGTCAGTTTAAGGGGCTTTTTGGCATCTATTAATTGGTCATACCACAGAGCAAGGGCAAATACATTTGAATTATGGAATACCTTTAAAACAAAAATCATAGAAGCAATGGATGAATGCAGAGCTGGGCGGTCAAATAAAGCAGAAAAAAGATAGCATGGGATAGTTACAGAGTGCCAAAAAGTGTTGAAGCATATAACAGGTGCATGAAGATCTGTAATAGTACCACAAATAAGGTTAGGGAGGCCAGGACTGAATATGAGAAAGCATGGCTAAGAGAGCAAAGAATGGGGACAAGGAATTTTTCATGTGAATACAATGATGAAGAGATTGAACCCTTGTGCACTGGGTGTAGGAAAGGCTTAGATAACCTGCTGATGAATTGAATAAGTACTTTGCATCTGTCTTTACTGATGACCCTTTATGCTGAGAAGACGCTGTGCAAGCGAGGCCGAGCCATATAAAATTAGTGATTTAGAAATTAAAGATCACTGTTTATTAGAAAAACTTTCAAGCTTAAAGGCAAAGTAAGGCTCCAGGAATTGATGGCAATATATACCCAGGAATTCTGAGGGAGGCTGCCAGGGAGTGTATTGAACCACTGAGGGCATCTTTAGACTCAAAAAGTACCAACTTATCAAGGTGATTCAGAGAGTGAAGTTGGTAACTACAGACCGATTAGTCTGACTTCACAAGTAGGGAAGATCTTAGAGGCAATGGTTAAGAGTGCAATACAGGGACATTTATATAGATGTGGTATTTTGAAGGATACACAACATGGTTTTTTAAGGGAAAAATCATGTTTAACTAACTTATTAGGCTATTTTGACACAGTTTCCTCATGAGATGGATGTAGGGAACAATTTTGGATTTTAGCAAACCATTTTACTCAGTCCCTCATGAAAAGTTGCTGTACAAACTGGAACATGTTGGTCGTCTGAGATGGACTGCAGGGTAGAAGGTTGTCAATAATGGATATTCTTCAGATTGGTATAAATATGAGGAGGGGGTCCCCCAAGGACCATGTTGTTTTTGATTTTCATAAACGACATTGATAAAGGGTTGAAAGCTGTACTGTCAAAATTTGCAGAAGACAAAGATTGCTAGAGTCGTTTATGATCAGTGCAAAGCAGTGTTGCTCCAGAATGGTTTGAATAGACTTCAGAAATGCTCAGAAAAGTGGCAGGTATGTATTAAATAAAGCAAAATGCAAGGTCTTGCACTTGGCGAACAACAATCATAAAATTTATTATACATTTCATGGGGTTGAATTTAAAACGGCAGAGGAGAAAGAGATCTGAGAGTTACGATATGAACAGATATGAAGTTTTCTAAGCAGTGTAAACAGGTAGCCAGGAAAACTCTATTAATCAGTCCAAACTAGAGTAGAAAACTTGCTTCTTGCTCTAATGGTAGCCAAGCATTCTGGTCTCTAACCAAAGCTATTGGCCCCAACTTTTGTCCATCTCTGCTCCCAACTCTGTCCAAATCAGATGGTTCTGTTGTCACTTCAGCCAAGGATAAAGCTGACCTGCTATCATCCCATTTTTCTTCCAACTCATGTATTAATGATCTTGGTAAAACACCTCCCACCATTCCCAACAAGCTCCATTCAATGCCTCCTGTGGTCTTCCGTCAAAAGGATTTTGACGAATCTTGATGCCAAGAAAGCTCCAGGTCCCGATGGTATTTCTCCACTTGTTCTCAAAACCTGTGCTCCTGAACTTACTCCTATTCTTTGCCGCCTTTTTTCACTTTCTTATTCCAAAGGTGTTTTTCCATCTGCTTGGAAATTTGCTCATATCCAGCCAGTTCCTAAAAAGGGTGACAAATCCCTCCCATCCAATTATCATCCCATTGCAATTACTTCTACTCTTTCTAAAGTAATGGAGAAATCAATCAGCCACCAACTCTTAAACTATCTAGAAACCTTCCACCTGATCAACAATTGCCAGTATGGATTCCATCAGTGTCGATCCACTGGTGATATTCTGGCTCATGCTACCCATTTATGGACAAATTCAATGGAAAAGTTCGGTGAAACACAAGCAGTTGCTCTTGACATCTCAAAGTCTTTCGATTGTGTTTGGCCTAAAGGGCTTCTAAACAAGCTTTCATCTTATGGTTTACCAACTGTTTTTTGTAATTGGTTATCCAGTTTTCTCTCTGATTGCTCACTGAGGGTGATGGTAGATGGCTCTCTGTCTTCTAACTTCTCAACTAATGCTGGTGTCCCCCAAGGTTCAGTTCTTCCCCCCCACTCTTTTCCTCTTGTATGTTAATGACCTTCTTCCATTGATTGAAAATCCTATCCATAGTTTTGCTGATGATAGCACATTGCATTCCACTTTCCAGTTTGAGAAACCTCGCCATGCTCAATCAGCTTCAACCTCTCAAATATCTGTTACAAATTACTTAAATGCCGACCCCCAGATAATTCTCCAGTGGGTCAAAGACAACTTAGCTGATTTCACTCCTTCTAAAACTCAGTCCTGTGGTAGTATATCTCACAAAAAAAGGAGCAAGATGATATATCTCTTTTCGGGATTACCCTAACATCTAATCTCTCTTGGCACAAGCACATTACAAATATCAGCATTACTTTTCTTTCAAACAGCTATTCACTCCGTACAAATTGGAAATCTGATGTCCATTGGAATATTATTATTATTAGCCATATGGAGCAAGGAAGCCTGAGGTTTATGCTGCACTGGAAAAAAAAAAAAAAAAATTTTCAGAATTACCCTGAGAGAGAGAGAGAGAGAGAGAGAGAGAGAGAGAGAGAGAGAGAGAGAGTTTGTTGTTTGTTATTTGGTTTTTAGGAGCATTAGCAACTAAGGCCATATTTCTCCGGGAATATGCGGTGGTCATTCATTCCCTTGACCTTTCTGCATCCTCCGTATTTGGTGATGACGGGCTCGAACCCCGGTCTAATCAAGAAGCGTGTGCTACGCACTGCTGCTCCTTCCCACCTGGCTACGGAGGCGCCCTTGAGAGAGTGAGAGAGAGAGAGAGAGAGAGAGAGAGAGAGAGAGAGAGAGAGAGAGAGAGAGAGAGAGAGAGAGAATGGTCAGAAGTAGAAGGAAATCACCAAGAAAAGAAGAATGATGATATTGATATCCAGCTCAGGACCCTGGGTGTGCCAAGCCCATACTCACCAAATGTGAGCCCCTCGGGTTGTCTTGTTCCCACATCTGGGGGCGGTGCCTCCAAAACTTCTCTCAGGCTTCTAGATTCTATTCAGAAGAGGGCAGTTAGGTTAATTAATGACTCATTTTGAACAGACTCTCTCCGCTCTCTGTCTGATAGATGTTCTGTTTCTGCTGAATGCCTTTTCTACAGCTACTTCCGTGGGCAATGTTCCTCTGAATTGGCTTCTATAGTTCCCGCTCTCTCTCTTTCAAAACAGCCTGAACATGTGCCGCCACGAGCCAACATCCATTTACTATCCAACTTCAAACTCACAGAACCAACTTTTCATCTTTTTCGTTTATTCATTCAACTGCCGTTTTGAAAATGGCAGAAGGTTATCAAATTGTAGCAGGATACTTAATGATTTTGGAATAACTGAAAGCAAAGTGGAGGAATAATTGTTGAAGTTAAACATAAGAAAAACACCTGGAGTGGATGGGATCTATCCAGTTATATTAAAGGTGGCAGCAAAGCAACTAAGAAAACCCTTAGCCATAATTATGAGAGCGTCCTTGGACTCAGGGAAGGTTCCCACGGACTGGAGATGTGCAAATGTATCCCTAATTCACAAAGGGGGGATCGAAGGGTGACACGAGTAATTACAGACCAGTTAGTTTAACTTCTGTTCAGGGTAAAATAATGGAGTCACTGGTTAAAGATGCATTGCAGGATCATCTAGACAAGACTGCAGCAATAATTCAGACACAGCATGGGTTTGTTAAGGGAAAGTCTTGTCTGACAAATTTGATAGGATATTATGATGTGGTTACAAAGGAACTGGATGCAAAAAATAATTTTGATATCATATATTTGGATTCAGGAAAGCTTTTGACACTGTTGCGCATGGAAGACTATTGTACAAATTGGAGCAGAATGGTATTAAGGGTAAGTTGCTACAATGGATAAAAGGATGGTTAAGTGGGAGAAGACAGAGGGTGGTAATCAATGGGTGCTGCTCTTCTTGGACTAATGTTATTAGTGGAGTCCTACAGGGTTCGGTGTTGGTTCCTCTGTTGTTTTGTATATTTATCAATGATATTAATGAAGGTATATCAGGCTTAATGTCAAAGTTTGCAAATGATACAAAGGTTGGCAGGGTTGTTAATGACAGTAATGGTAGTGTGCTACTGCAACAGGATCTAGATAATTTGGGCAATGGGCTAAGAAGTGGCAACTGAAGTTTAACCTTGACAAATGCAAAGTACTGCATATGGGTAGAAGTAACCCCAGAGAAACGTACCAACTGTGTGGTACTACACTTAAGGTGGCAGAAAATGAAAAAGACCTGGGAGTAATTGTGCAGTCAGATATGAAGTTTTCTGAGCAATGCAGACAGGCTGCCAGGGCAGGTCATGGGGTTTTGTCAATGATATATAGGAATTTTGCTAGCAAGGAAAAGGAGGTGATTATACCTCTGTATAAGGCAATGGTCAGGCCACGACTTGAGTACTGCGTACAGGTCTGGAGGCCTCATTTTAGGAAGGACGTAGATTTACTTGAGCGTGTACAGAGAAGGGCAACAAGATTGGTGAGGGGAATGAAGGGATCCTCTTACCAAGAGAGGCTTAAGTTCTGCAAATTGCAGTGGCTGGAGACTAGGCACCTGTGCAGTGATCTGATTGAGGTGTATAAGGCCTTGAATGGGTTGAGCACGTTGAATTCTGATGGGATCCTTCCACTTGTTCAGATTACGAACCTAACTGGGCATAAATTCAAATTAAGAAAGGACAGGTGTAGAATAGATGTACGGAAATTTGCCTTTAGCCAGCGAGTGGTTAATTGCTGGAACAAACTTCCATCTGTCGTTGTGGAAGTTGATAGCTTGAATAAATTTAAGGAGGAACTGGACAGGCATTTGGAGGGAATGGTGTGTGTTTTTTTTTTTTTTTTTTTTTTTTTGGCTGGGACAGGCATTTGGAGGGAATGGTGTGTGTTTTTTTTTTTTTTTTTTTTTTTTTTTTTGTCTGATGCTGCATAAGCTCATACACTTGCTTTCTTGCATCACATGCCACTACTACTACTATTTTCTGGAACCCTCATACGTATTACCTGAAAATTACAATCTACAGAAGTTCAAGTCTAATGAACTTCAAAGTTTATAATCATAGATGCATTATAAGGTGAATTGAGAGGTAAACACCAATTGGACCAAAACATGGTTTGGAAATGGAAAAATTGTTTGACTAACCAAACAAATTACTGTGATCTGGTCTTACAGGAGCTGGATGTAATAAATAGTTTGACATTATATAATTGGACTTCAGCAAAGCATTTTACACTTTCCACATGGGGGGGGGGCGGTTACTGTACAAACTAGAATCTGTTGTGGTCGTGGGCAAGATACTGTGGTGGATTCAGGAATGCTGAAGAATAGGGTAGTTATAAAATGGTCATTCTTCAGGGTAGGCTAGGGTTATATAAGTGAGGTCTGTAAAGATCGGTTGCTAGTGCCATTCTTGTTTCTGCTTTTTTTGAATGACAAAGATGAAGGAAAAATATCATCTGCAAAGTTGAAATTTTCAGATGATATAAAAGTGAGAAGGTAGTTAAATAAGGCTGATTGTCATCAGAATGGCTTGGAAAAATGACACATGTTTTATTGCCCAAATGTATGTGAGGAAAGAGACTTGGGTATTTTGGAGTCAAGCATGAAGTCTAGTATGCAATAAAAGTAGGTGGCTAGAAAGGTATACAGTATTTTTTCAATGATTCATTATACCTTTCATCTAAGAAAAAAGTTATAGTTTCATTATACTAGTTAATGATGAGACTATGTTTGGAATACTGTGTTCAGGTTTGGAGGCTTCATTTGAAAAAATGGCTGATCTTGAAAGAGTCCAAAGACCAATGCCCCAAATAGTGAAAATAGCATATAAGGAGAGATTACAAGAGTGAGAGTTTAGAGCTTAGACAAGGCATCTCAGCAGAAGGTACTGAGGTGTATAGGGCATTAAGATGGATAGAGCAAATTGAATTATGGTAGAATTCTCACACTGAAATGGGACAAAAAAAAAAAAAAAAAAAAAAAAAACACAAGACATAAATATAAACTACTAGGGAGAATGAATAGACTTAGGAAATTTGTTTCTGTGTTTTTGATGACCTGGTAAAGTTAAAGGGACAGCTGGATAAGTAAAAAAACCTAGTTTCCTTGGATCTTACTGTCTACACTAATTCTGTACTTAGTACTGTGCATGTTTCGGAAGTAGAGTAGACAGAAGGTACTTGTTGACATTAGACTTCATTGCTATATATTGTAATTTTCAGGATATATATGGCTAACTGGGTGTGGCATGTGTTCAGATCCATGAAAGTACCTAAAGAAAAGGCATGTAGCATAAATTGTCTATCTATAGTGGAGAGATTTTTGTAAGAGATGAGTCATTAATTAGCCTGATTGTCCTCCTTTGACTAGAAGTCTGAGAGTGGTTTTGGGAACACCACCCAACTGTGGAACAATATTCCACAGCAGGATAGACCAGTAGTTGTCTGGAAGAAAAGTAATGCTGAGAGAAGAGAAAAAAAAAAGTTTTGTGAATGCAGACGAAGCAACATTTGTGATGTGTTTATATCAAGGGAGATTAGAGGTCGGAGTAATAGAGATACTGATCTTGTCTAAAAATCTGGGTGTCATCAAGGAAGAACAAAGGAGCAGCCAACTTTTTTGGCGTGAAATAAGAGAGGACTCAATTTTAGGCAGATTAAAGTTATAAGTTTTCTTTGCCACATTGAAGAATTACCTGGAGATCAGCATTTAAGAACTTGGCAGAGGATATTAAAAAAGTTGAAGTTTTTTGTGCAGGAAAAGGCTTTGCAAATTGGAAAGTGGAGTGTACTGTGCTATCATCAGCAAAACTATGGACAGGATTTCCAATGAGTGGAATCATTAATATACAAGAAGAAAAGAATGAGAAAAAGAATTGAACATTGGGAAACACCAGCTTTAGCAGAAAAGTTAGAAGACAGGAAGCCATCTACAATCCCTTGCAGGTTGCAGAGTATAAACTGGATATTCAACTGCAAAAAACAATCAGCAATCCATAAGATGGGAGGTTGTTTAGAAAACATATATTCCAAACGCAATCAAAAGCTGTAGAAATGTCAAAAGCAACTGCTTGAGTTTCAACAAACTTTTCCATTGAATTTAGACTAATAGATCACCTGTAGATTGCTGGAATCCATATTGGTAATCATCGATCAGATGAAATGTTTTGATAGTTTAAGAGTTAGCAGTTGTTGGATTTCTGATTACTTTGAAAAGAGTAGAGGAAATGCAATAGGGTGATAACTATATAAGAGAAATATGTTACCCTTTTTAGGGACTGGCTGGATATCAGCAATTTTTCAAGCAGAAAGCAAAACACCAGCACAATAAGAAAGAGTAAAAAGATAACACAGAAAAGGAGCAAGCACATGTTTGCGAACAAATGGAGAAATCCCATCAGGACCTGGAGTTCTCTCAGCATTAAGATTGTTCAGGATTCTAACATCCTTCTGATGGAAAACCAAAGGAGCCAATGAGTAGAGTGTACTGGGTACCGTAGGAGGGTGTTTAATCAAGATCAACAATTAAAAGAAAAGAAAAGAGTTAGAATTAAAAGAAAAGTGGGATGTTAGTAAGTTGGATTTGCCACGAGCCGAGAATGCAATAGAGCCATCAGTTTTTAACAGGGAGCACAGATGGGCAGAAGTTGTGTTCAATAGCTTTGACAATAGACCAGAATGCTTGACAACCATTTAGATAAGAAGCAAGTTTTCTACTCTTATATCTTGTTCCCAAGTTTGAATTGATTAACAACTGTTTTGCATTTATTGTGAGCTTTGGTGTAGGCAGAAAATGAACCTGGAGATTAGGATGCAGTAGAGGTCTGCACGGACATGGGCCTGGCCCGGCCCGAGTAACACGAAAGATGTTCAGAGTCAGGTACAAATAATCATAATGAATTGTTATTTCTGAACATTTCAGACTTTTTTGGGCTACTGTATTTCTTACATATATATTTTTTAAATATTATTTTGTTATGTACTGTATTTAGATTCTTAAAGGTGTTTTAGAAAAAATGTGTATTAGTTGTCTGTTGACACTTTACTTGACCAATAAGGTGCACTTCACCTTATTGGTCAAGGGAATTGTTAATTACAAAAGTCTCAACATTTCAACCAGCTGGGTCTATGAAAATAGAAAACAGAAGCCATCTGGAGCTGTGAAAACATTAAAATCACCATAAAAAATTACCTCGTTGTTAGGTAGTTACATTAGAGGAAGTCGAATTTCAAAGAAAAGTCAGAGTTCAGATTGGTTACTGGAGCTGGGAGAATGATAGAGGCAACAGATGAAATTGACAGAATGGTGTAGAGATTTTAAGCTAGAAGAGGAGATTCCACATTAGGAAGTCTTTGATAAGGAACATTAGAACTGTCATATGCACAAGTCCCACCTTTGAAGTGAAATAACTGTAAAGCAAATGATTAGGGAAACTGATATGAGCAGTAGTTGAAGTAACTAATAATTGGGATAGAGTAAACTTGTGAGGATTCATTGATTAACTCAACTGTCCTTTTATTTTGGATGAATAAGTTTAAGAGAATTTTTATTGGCCCAACCTAGATATAGCAACAATATTCCAATAAAGGGAAAAAAAATTTTTTCTATAAAAAAATAAGTAGGGCTTGGCATCACTGAAACTGCAACTGATTCAACATATATTTGTGAAATGAAAAAGGTTTTTGGGAGGTTTATATCTTTTTCCAGAAAAGCTTGTCTATCAGTTTGACTATTCATGATGCATTCAGCCGATAAAGTAAAAGTGGGAGGAATGTATGAATTAATGAAATTTTTGAATATGTGTACATATAGCAAGAATACACTGAGCACCTTGATGTAATGTTGCTTCAGCAATGCCCCCTGATCTGGATGCCTCCTAGAGAGTTATCAATTGGGTTGGTGGGTGGCCTATAGCTCAAAAAACCATTTTTGAGCTATACCCTCGAAATGTAAAGAATAGTGAATCTTACCATGATGCCTATCATAACCTCAAAAAACATCAATAATACTGCATATGATGGAAGATATGGTTTGACTGTGCTTTGACTCTGGTGACATATGACCACTACAAGCCCCCAATAAGCAAAATGCAAAAGGCATTCCTCCGTGTAATGTGGATGCCACAACTATACTAATAACCCTTTGGCTAAAAGAGAATGTTTTTATATCCAGACCACAGTTCTGCTTCCTTAATTCTTGAGCATGTTCTATAGTTTTGTCACCTGTATAGGTGACTTTATGAAATCCCCACATGGATGTCTGGTATTGAGACTTTGCAACTGACAAAACTGAATTCTCTATAGGAATACCTCATCAATAACTAACCTTGTCGATATTTACTTTTCCAGAAGATCTACATTTTGCATGAAATGTATGTAAATCTATAACCTCATTCACTGTTGTTAATGCAGGCCTTAAATTTCAGTATATTGTAATTTTTGGGAAATATATGAGATTTCTCCAAAGAATAGAAGGTAATTAAAGGTATAAAAGAGAACAACAAAAAATTATTTCAATGAGTCTGGAGATGAATTGTGAAAAAATGTTGACTAATTGAGCCATGTTTTCAGTGTAGTATGGAAGAAGAAGAGGAGGGAAGAGAAAAAAAAAAAAAGGTGGTTTTACAATTGCCAATTTAGAATAACAGTGCCCTTTAAATATGAATTTGTGAGGAATCAATTAAACTGAATGCTGTCTTTTGGATAAAATATAAGAGTTTAACAATTTTTATTGGCACCACGCCAGGTGTATAGGGCAGATTTTTATTTATACAATTTGAAGTTTTGACGAAAAGTAACACTGACAGCGAAAGAGAAAACCTGGTTTATCTAATTCAGAGTTAGCAATATTTGTTACAAAGCTTATACTAAGAAAAGTTATAATAAGACAAGGTTTATTCCATTAAAGATTTGTGATCTTGTTTATAAAACCAGTGTTAAAGATGGGCACAAAGAGCAGTAGCCACTTTTTTTTTTTTTTTTGAAAAAAGACAGAACCGGGTAAACTATGACAATTTTGAAATAAAAAAAAAAACATTTAACAAATAGAAAATTTTAAAATTTATAAAAATATACTCCCAACTAAATACTCAAATTCTGGTTGTTCGTATAAATTTTTACATTAGCAAATTAAAAAAAAAAAAAAAAAAAAAAAAAACAAGTTTACCCCAAAAAATTACTTGTTTTTTGATTTATATTCATTACAGAAGCCTGTCAAACATCTCACTTGCTATTTGGTATATTGAACTCTTATGGCCATCAATGTCATATGGATGGTTCAAAGTAGGTGGCCAGGGTAGCTCAAATATTATCTCACACTGTAATTACCTTGTTTTTCTTTATAAGTTCATAATTACTATTTATAGTACACTATGCGACTTCACAAACTAATATCAACTAGAGAAATGAACACAGCATAAATGAGACAAGCAGCACAACATGGAGTTTTTCACACACACACAAAAAAAAAAAAAAAAAAAAAAGTGGTGCCAGATACCACTTGTTTTCATATCAATTGATGCTTTATCTGGAATGGTGCAGTATTTTAGATTCTTTTGGTTAAAGATTCTAGCTTATAATGAATCAGTGGTGCTATCTCCAAATGCAGTGTATTTGGAGATGGCGTAACACAGAAAAATCGGCTAAAAACTGCCATAAAAACATTTCAACAGTTTGATATTAAGAACTAGTGCGGGCAAATGTCAAGGAATGTCAAATTATAGTTACAACACTAACCTGACAATTTCCATGTATCATCACCTTTTGCTGAAAATATATTTTGGAGATTAATCCGGAAAGCAGTATAAATGCTAGTTTATTTATTAGTGCTTCCCACTGTCTTATCTCTTATTTTTCACTGCTTTATCTCAAATACAAGTTGGCAATTTACATTGTTCTGAATTACATTGCTTTGATATAATGTTTTTAATTTTAAAATTTTAATCTCTATGTGCCAGGAAGTATTGTGAAAAAAAAATCTCTTGTTTTTGACAATGAGCCTGACCATCCTCTTAATGACACTGAATATTGGAAAACAACATACAAGCCATTTTCATGCCAACAAATATAATCTTTGTTGAAACTGACAGACTATACAGTGACAATGAAATTCAAAGCCTCCAGTGGACAATGTATGAGAGCTATGTGGTGGGATTGCTTCAACTGCACACTGCCAAACAAAGGGCAAGGGAGCAGAAGGGAGAGAAGAAATGCAGCCAGCACTGCAAGTAAAACAGTTCATGAAATTAAGGATGACCGAGCACTGTTCCCCCCCAACCCCAAAGATCACCAATCTCATTGAAGATGACTCAGATGTGGAACAGAGCAGCTAGTTTTTTTGGGAATTAAGTGAACTTTTGCACTGCTATAATGAGTTGTATCAGGAGAAGCAGCAGAAAAATTCTGTTCAGACTTCTATTTTTAGCTTCTTAAAATGTGAATAATTTGATATGAGTTATACAATATGGAAATAATGTTTATGTATTAGGTATACTACATGTGTATTTTTATTTCATACTGCTTTAATGCTGATTTTTAAAATTTTAATATTATTTATTATTAATTTTTAAACAAGCTGTCATCCACTTAAATTATGTCTAGTCAAAAAACTGGATCACGGGAATGCATCTCACTTAAAAAACATCTGATTTATATTAGAGAAGAGGCTTTGAATGCCAGGAATAGTCATAATGAAATAGATATTGCTTCTGCTGATGAAACCAAAATAAGCAGTTTATTAAAAATAAATTAATACACGGATGCTGATAGACAAAAATATAAAATAAACACACTGTGTACAAATTAAAACCAAACTTATATACAGCCAATATATAATAAAAGAAAAACTGTTAATATAAAGTGAATAAAAGTGATAAAACAAGCACGAAGAACCTTTTAAGGCTATGAGCCTCTTTATCAACGTACACAAGATACACAATAACAAGTACTTATATTATGCAGGTATAGTATAGGGGTATAGCCTTATACTATATAGTATAAGCTTTTGCATGCATTAAGAAGAAGCATGGATTGTGCACAGTGAAGGTAAGGGAAACAAAAAGTACTCAACCATCAGACTCCATGGGAATGGTGCGGTATACATTGGCATGGTTGTTAACCTGCCACAGCTATATGGAGGATCTCCAACCATGAAAGATGGAGAGAATCACGGGCACGGTCTAATATTTCAACATTGGGTCACAGATTGTAATCGAAATGTTGCTCACACCAATAACGCTCTGAAATGGCCGATTCCGCAAAATCAACCTCCTCATGTTCAGAGACATGATCACATAATCTATGTTCTGACACACATATATAACAAACCCCACAATCCGGGCAAGTAATATGATAAACCACATTTGCACAACGCAATAGTGGAACAGTCTATTTCACTTTCGACAACATCAACTGTAATCTCCTTCCAGATAGCTGCTCACATCCAATACTGTAAGGGCACAACACCCTGGCAAGACATGCAAAAATGACCAGATAATGGGGAATGTAAGCAGTGGAAACAACATAAAATCATCTGATTTATGTTGTTTCCACTGTTTATATTATATGCCCCATTCACCATATATGCAATAACTGTTGTGTTTTACTTATGGTATATTTTTACTGTGTGCGCACATACAACTAAGTACAAGTATAAAATGTAAGTAAAATAATGTGTTTGTGGTAAGAGTTTGGATTATTTTATCATGCTGTAAAGTTTTTGATAATAAACTGAAGTATACTGCTTCAGTTTATTGCTAAAACTTCATTACAGTATAAATTGTATCTGAAACAGGGGCAGAAGGCATTTATTGTAATCTGAATTAACTAATCCTAGGAGAGGTCTTTCCAAGCACTAGAGACATGCCTTACAAGTTACATCCTGCATTTACACCATGAAAAAATTCACTGGGATCTCTGGAAGACAGGTTGCAATGCTTATACACATCACTTGTTGAATACAGGTTTTTTTTTTTTTTCTCTTTACCAGAGGTAAAATGCTAATGATACAATAAAAGTACCATGTTAGAATAAATATATTAAATTATCACTTGCATTCAAAACTGAATATACTGCTTACCTATAATTTCATCGGCATAAGGCGTCCTTGAACCTAAAACACCTCCAAAACACTTTCTTTGATCAGTGCAAAATTTTTTCTTCAGTGGTATTAAACCATCAGAATCTAATTGGCACCATTCACATCCCAACACACCAAAGCATTCACTAGAAATTATAAGAATTATGGATTTATACTAAAACTGAAAACAATTTCTACGACAATAATAAAAATTAAATAAATCAAAAATGTGCCTTTAAATTATTTGTATTAAAATAAAACCTGCAGGAAGTTGACTGTAAAGCTTCTTATTCTACTAGGACTATGCATACATTCCAATTTAAGTCCTGCAAAGTTATTTTTTATGTTCAACTTTCAGTGAAGTGGATTTATTCCTAAAAATGACACAAGGGTTAAATGTCTGATTACACACCAGTCTAAGCAGAAACTTTACTGTTACACTGATGAGCCAAAACATTACGACCAGCAAGTCGTTATACAAATCGAAGCAACTGCAGGTGAAATACGGCACGTGCGCAGGTCGGCACACAGTATAAAAAACACCCGATACTGAGCTCCGTTAATCAGTGTTGCTCTTGTTCTTCAGATGGAAAAGGCAGCGGATACTTAAGCGAATTTGACAAAGGCCAAATGTAATGGCCAGAAGACTGGGTCAGAGCATATCTGAAACGGCACAGCTGGTGGAATGCTCATGATCAGCCCTGGTTAGTACCTACTGAAAATGGTCCGAGAAGGGGAAACCCACAAATTGCTGGCGAGGTGTTGGACAACCACGGCTCATCGATGCTCGAGGTGAGTGAAGGCTCTCCCGGATGGTACGTGGCAACAAAAGGGCAACTGTGTCGCACAACTTACTAGTAATTGGAATGCTCGTGACAGGAGTAATGTCACAACACACAGTACATCAAACCCTGCTGAAAATAGCACTGCGTAGTCACAGGCTGCTCCGAGTGCCCATGCTAACCACAGTTCACCGACAACAGCACTTAGTGGGCAAGTGAACATTGAAACTGGACCTTGAGTGATTGGAAGAAGGTCGCCTGGTCTGATGAATCACGTTTCCTGGTGCACCATGTGGATGGCCAGGTACATGTGTGTCGTTTACCTGGGGAAGTGATGGTGCCTGGATGCACCGTGGGATGAAAACAAGCTGGTGGCGGCGGTGTCACGTTTGGGCGATGTTCTGCTGGGATACACTGGGTCCAGTCATCCATGTGCTGGGCACTCTGACGTCTACCACCTACCTAAACATCATTGCTGACCAGGTACCCTTTTGTGCCAACAGTCTTCCCGTCAGGTGGTGTCGTCTTTCAGCAGGATAATGCCTCATTTCACACCGCCCGGATTGTTTGAGACTGGTTCACGGAACATGAGGAAGACTTCCAGGTATTGCCCTAGCCTCCAAATTCCGCAGACATCAATCCCATTGAGAATATGTGGTTTGTGTTGGAACAGCAACTCTAATCTGCAGCGTCTCAACCACAGACCATACAGGAGTTAAAGGATCTGCTGGTTATGTGTTGGTACCAGATACCACAAGACAGAAAGGAGAAAAGAGTCAATGTGAATGGAGAGTACCTAAACCATTTACGATTTGCAGATGACATTGTGGTAATAAGCCACGATCCCAAAGAATTAGAGGAAAATCTTAATCAGTTATGCAGAGTTAGTAAGGATATTGGACTAAAGACAAATATGGCTAAAACAAAAGTAATGATGAATAAGTATGCCATATAAAGGGATATAATGATTGAAGGAGCACTAATTGAAAAGGTGGAGTCATACTTATTTGGGGCAAGTCATCAGCTGTAATAATGATAAATGGCTGGAAGTCAAGAGAAGAATAAATTTTGGATGGATAGCATTCAGGAAATATAATCACATACTGAGGATCAATATCCCAATTTGTCTGAAACATAAAATAATGCACCAACATATACTCCCCACCTTGACTTATACAAGTGAAACTTGGGCACTCACCAAAAGAATGGAAGAGAAGCTGAGAACTACACAGCGAAGAATGGAACGAATTATACTGGGAATCAGCCTGTTAGATAAGAAGAGAAACACATGGATCAGGCAGCAAACTCAAGTAAAGGACATTCTTATCAAAACTAAAGAACTAAAATGGTCTTGGGCAGGACACGTAGCTTGAAGACATGATGACAGATGGACTAAGAAAATAACAGAATGGTACCCAAGAGGAGCTAAGAGAAAACCTGGAAGACAACAACGGAGATGGACAGCTGAAATTCATGAGGTTGTGGGTAGTAAATGGATGGCCATTGCACAAAACAGAAGGAACTGGAAAGTTGCTGGAGAGGCCTTCATCCTGCAGTGGATTGAAAATGGCTGATGATGACCACAAGGCACATTTAGAAATCTTGTAGCATCCATGCTTCGCTGGGTACAAGCTGCTTTGGCTGCATGTGGAGGACCAACATCATATTGTTTTGGCTCATCAGTGTATTTATTAGTGGTACAGTTACGACATCCAAACAGCTAGATGTGTCAGTCATGGTCAATGCAATCTTACTACTGAGGGGAGTGAGTTACCGCTGCGAATGAACGGGAGCAAAGACTGCTAATTACCGCAGACCGGCAAGCTGCTTTAACTGAAGTTTTCTTGCATCTGACTTATTTCCCCCAACCCATGTGTAACATTTGAACGCGTTAAAATATTCCAGTCTGTCATATTGCAGAAAAACAGTGTCCTTTTTAATTTTTCTACTATGTGCTGACTCTCATTATGCTGCATATCTTGGCTTCTAAACATTGGAAGAGATAATTGAACTACCACTTTATCCCTTGCGAAGTATACTTACCACCTGTGTAGGAAAAACCCCGCTAATCCGAACTCTCGCAAATCGGAAGCCATAATTACCAAGTTATATTCACACACCAACTATGTCTGACTTTGAGGAACAATTCGTTGAGGGTGAGAGCTCTGTAGCCCTCACGCGAAGCAGAAACTCAGGAATGGGCCAAAATGAAGAGATAATTACAACCAACAATGACTACCAAACTACTACCCAACTACCAAATGGAACCATCACGGACCAGGTATTGTCATTGCGCCTGGACCTGGAGGATATCATGCTCCAAAAGGATAATCAAATCACTGCTGCAGTTAGAGAAGAAATTATCCGTGTGTGGTCGAAAATGGAGCATGTGCTATCAAATTTGAACGTGGAACACGAGAGAACCAAAGCAAAACTTTATGCCTTCCTAGATAAAAGGGTGAATGAAAATACTACAGCACCCCTTACATACGCCCAAGCGCTGAGGATGATTCCACCAGATACAACTACCACCAACAAACTAACGGATCATCATCAAAAGAAAATGCTTCTCAAAGAACCTCACCTTGTCCTATTGAAAGCTACAAACAACTCATCGCTAGACTCGAGCGAATCAGTTAAAACTCTTGTGGTTCAGCAGCTTGCTCACAATTTAAAAACAACTAAAATAAAATCCATCAGGAAAACTAGAAACACTGGTGTCATAATTGAGACTGCAACAAAGAAATTATTGCCCAGGCAATAATTTCTAATCCTAGAATTAGTTCCCTCGGTCTAACAGCAGAATACCCCAAGAAGAAATGCCCATAAATTCTTATTTTTGACTTGGACAGGGAAATTACTCCAGACAGCATCGCTGAAGAAATTTTACACAGGAACATTCGAGACTCGACCCAAGAAAAAAAGAGACAAGAAGCACATAAAACCAAAATACTGCACCACGTCAAAGTCTCCCAACCTTTGCAATTGGGTAGTGGATATCTCTCTCCACAAGTGTGGAACCAGCTAAAACTTCAAGACAGGATCTTTATTGGTTGGAGCAGCCACCGCTTCAAGGAACATGTGGCTGTTCCTAAATGCTTCAGATGCTGTCGTTTTGGGCACACCACCCACACATGCGCACAGACGGATCCTACCTGTGGGCATTGTTCCCAAAAAGGGCATAATTATAGCAGTTGCCCAAACAAATCATCTGCTCCGACGTGCGCAAACTGCAAAGCAGTAAAACTGGATGCATCCCATTCAATCAGGGACAGCAAATGTCCTATTTACATCAAGGCAAAGCGAAACCAACAACTGAAGACCGACTATGGTAGTGAGGCCTAAGTCATTCAATAACAGTGTTATTAAATTTATACAACTTAATGCTCAGCGAGCACGTGCAGTAGCGGCGGAAATAAGGAAAAAGGCAGATGAAGAAAACATTGATATATTACTACTGCAAGAACCATACACCCACTCCAAGAAAGTTAGAGGCTATCCTCTCACATATAAAATAATTCAAGCAGATGAAGATACTCCCTGGGCTGCCATAGTCATCTGGAACCCGAACATAATGGTCACCAAAAAATCTCTTCTCTCTGCACAGGTTGGGCAGTGTGTGCCCATGTAATTGGCCCCTTAGGTGCCTTCTATTTAATATCACTCTATTGTAGACCCAGTCAAAACATCGGCCCAGCTATTGACTACCTAAGAACTGTTACCACTACTCTACCTAATGCTAAAATAATCCTGGGGGCAGATGTTAACTGCCGTTCTCCTGCTTGGCACAGCCTCACAGCTGACTGACCTGGTTGCCATAATGGGCGGCTTTTGGAAGACTTTCTAGCCACCTCACCATTTAATATAATAAACAGGCCCAATAACCTCCCAACATTCTCCAGTACTATGTGGGAGTCTACAATAGACATAACTGCTAATAGATCAATCTCAAGTAAGGTGTCGGGGTGGCAGGTAAATGAAGCCTGGACCACCTCCGACCATAGAGCAATTACATACAGCCTCGCAAGAAATATAGAATCAACTCCTACTCCACACTACGATATCAACCGCTATGCCATCAGCAAAGCCAAATGGGAGCTGTTCACCACTTCTCTCCAGTCAACAATCATGGATCACCCTTCTGATATCCTCTCCCTGAATCCCAAGCAGCATCAAAAGCTTGTAACTAACATCATCACCCTCTCCTGCAATCAATCTATGCCCAAGAAAAAACCTCTTCCAAGTGCTGTACCATGGTGGTCTCAGGAACTCGAACGTCTACGCTGGACTGTTCATAACAAGAGAAAAGCTTTTCAGAGAGCTCGCACCTCTTGGCCAGCTACTGATGTGGAAGCCCTTCGTGGAGACTACAAGAGGACCAGGAATCAATACACTTCCATGATTAGGCAGCGAAAAAGAATTACATGGGAGTGGCTGGTTACCACCACTGGTAACTCGGACCCTTGGGGAGTGGTGTACCGAGTTACTACCAGCAAACTGCCAAGGGGAGAAGTAGTCCATTCCACAATAACACCACGAGGAATCATGACAACGTCATGGGAGCAATCCATGATGAATATCTTGGATACTCTCTTTATCAGCGACGCCGATCATCTCACAACACAACAGCAGCAAATTTGTCCAGATAATGACAATTACCACATTGCCTCTGTGGAGGAAGAATTTAACACTGAAGAACTGCAGCAAGCCCTTGGCAAAATGAAGGATAAAAAATCCCCAGGACTAGATCGCATTGAACCAGAACTACTAAAAAAGGTCGCCCAGGTAAATCCCCAATTTCTGCTTAACTTGTTCAATAAATGCCTAACCCAGGGATCCTTCCCAGAAAGCTGGAAAATAGCTGAATTAAAGTTAATACTGAAAATTCCATCGAAGCCTCCAGAACAGCCTAACTCATACCGACCCATTGCCCTCTTGTCCACACTGAGCAAACTACTTGAACGCCTCCTCCGTACCAGACTCCTAACACACTACACAGAAGCTGGCCTACAATCCAATTCACAGTATGGATTTCGCCCAGGACGCTGCACAGAGGATGCTCTCTACCAAATAACCCAAGAGCCAACACTAATTACAAGTACTTTCTCCTCATAACCATTGACTTTGCCGGGGCCTTTGACATGCTCTGGTGGCCAAGCATTCTTCGCAGGCTAAGATTGGCACGCATACCAGCCAACTTATACAGGTGTATAGAAAGTTACCTTTCCAACAGGAAGATCACCATCTCCTCACCATACCAGAAGCTCACCAAATCTATCTACAGAGGCTGCCCGCAGGGTTCGGCCCTCGGCCCGTTCCTCTGGAACATCGTCCTTGATGAGTTACTTAGTCTGGATCTGGGCCCTGTTACTATCCAAGCACTCGCAGATGATATTACCGTTTTCCATCGCAGTGGACACCAGAGCAGCTCTCGAGGCCACTGGAAATCAAGCACTACAGATCTTACAGGACTGGGCGACTCTACACAAGCTCCGGATTTCTCCACAGAAGACACAATCCATACTTCTCAAAGGCACCCTACAAATATCAAGGCCTCCTCAGATCAAGCTGGTAACTTGCCTAACACACCTGGGCATCATCCTGGATTCAAAGCTCTCCTTCTTCCCGCACCTCTCATACCTTCAAGAAAAAATCAGAAATTATGCAGCCTTAATCGTCCGAGTAAGCAGGTGTGACTGGGGTCTGAACCGGAGAACACTCGAACTCCTGTATAACGCTATATTCCTCCCTGTTATTACATACGGATCCGGGATTTGGTACCATAGAGCAATAATTGTTCGCAATAAATGCAAACTGGAAACAATTCAGCGAAGTACACTGCTTGCCATTACCAGGGCCTGTTGCACAGTAAGTTCTCCGGCCCTCCAGGTTCTTGCAGGTGTCCTCCCCCTTGACTTGGAGGTTATCCGTCGAGGATTGCACTACTGCCTGTCACGGGGAATCCCAGCTACCATCTTTGGACATACCATCGACACCCGCACTGACTGTAAGCAAGAAAAGAAAAAACTAGCTGCCATGCTACTAAGAAATTCATCCCGGATGTCAAACTAGTTTATCCCAAGTCACCGCCTTGGTTCTCTCCTGGCCTCTACTGTACATATATTATAACTGGACACGGCTCTATAAATCATAAGTTGACTACCTTGGGAATCATCAATAACCCCTACTGTACATGTGGAGAAATTGAAGATTGGGACCATCTTCTTTATAACTGCCCAATTTATAACGATCTTCGAGGAACACTGTACACCAGACTCCAACACATACCTCAAGGACAGGAGCCCCTGCTAATTTCTGAAGAACAATATTACAAATCATTAACGGAGTATGCACAGAACCTCTTTTCTAGGCGCAGGACTCTACAACCAACTCAAGCCAGGGATAGAAACCTGTAAAGGACTTACTCAAACTTGAAATAAAAAATCTGTACTTGACTGTTTTACCAGCATCGACTTGCTAACCCTGGAACATCCAGAGTAGGATTACCTGCTAACTTCCCATATGGTTGGGTAGGCTCCAGTGGTCTTGACCACTCCACCGCAAAATATAAGTCACACTCAGCACTCTTGCTGAGTGGCTTTTCTACCCTTCTGGAGTTATCCCCTCCCACCTTTTCTCCTGGTGGGGCATATGCTCCACTGTCAATTTAGGGGATGCCTTCACCTACATCACCTTACTCTTACCTTCATCCCCATCTTCTTCCGTACACCCTGTTCTGCTGCACTCTACCTTATTTTTTATTTATTATTATCATCGTTTTTTTATTTTTTATATATTTTTTTTATTTATTTTTTTATTATTATTATTTTTATTTATTTATTTATTTTTTATTATTATTTTTTTATTTATTTATTTTATTTATTTTTTATTATTATTTTTTTATATTGGTCTCCGTTCAGGAAGCTCAGGCGACCCTGACGGGGAGACCTGCCAGAGAATAATGGCCAGCATGGCTACCTCCAAGTGGTGTGTGCGGGCAACGTGGGGTCCCATCTGGGGTCCTGCGGCCAAATGCCAGGACACACAACAGAACCCAACACAATACTACACATTCAACACACTACACTTTTTCTGGCATTTACAGTGTTCTGTATTTCTTCACAGTGTACATATGGTGCAGATGTGGGATACCACAGGTGGCGCTACATATGGTGCAGATGTGGGATACCACATATGTCAATTGAATTGTACTTTTTAACTAAAGAAATATAGTGAACAGAAGTTAAACTAACATATCTGTAATTACTCATGTCACCTTTTGTCCCCCTTTGTGAATTGGAGATAGATTTGCACATCTCCAGTCCATGGGGACTTCTCCTGAGTCTAAGGATACTCTCATAATTATGGCTAAGGGTTTGCTTACTTCTTTTCCTGCCTCCTTTAATATAACTGGATAGATCCCATCCACCCAGGGTGCTTTTTTATGTTTAACTTCAACAATTTCTCCCCCACTTTGCTGCTCTCAGCTATTACAAAATCATTAATCTCCCTGTTAAAGTTTAATAAGCTTCTGTCCTTCACTTCCCTAAAGAATTCCTTATGTGTGAATGTAGATGCAAAATACTCATTAAGTTTGTCAGCTGTCTGAGCAAGATCATCAACAGTTGAACCATCGATATCAAGTGGACCAATCTGATTCAGCCCCTTCTTTCTATTGTTTACATAAGTAAATAAGTCCTAGCTGTTTTTCTTAGCATCCTTTACCAAAGATTTCTCGTAATCTGCCTTCGCTTGCCCAATGCCCTTTGTGACTTGATTATGGACCAGTTTATATCTGCTATAGGCTTCTGTGTCGCCTGATAATTTATATGCATCCCTTGCATATTTCTTCTCTGCCACAAGTTTCATTAGTTCATTTGACATCCATTTAGCCTAAACCTTGAGCAATATTTCTTAATTGGTATGAAGGGCCCAGTGGCTTCTATGATTAATTCCTTGAATGCTTCCCATTTAGAATTTGCTGTTGGCAACATCAGTTGGTCCCACTGTACAGAATTTAAAAACTGTTTGAGATCACTGTACTCACTTTACGAAAACATAAACCCTTCCCTTTACCCCTGATGGTAATGGTGATTATATCTTTAAGTAAATACCACATCAATACACTGTGATCACTGTCACCTAGTGGTTCCTTTATCTGCAACTTCTTAATCCATGAATAATCAGTGCTGATAACCAGATCAAGAGTATTATCCTCTCTGGTTGTCTCTTGAACATGCTGCTGCCGCCGAAAACAGTGTTAAAGTTTTGTTGTTTCTGCAAGGTCCTCAATAGTAGGAATAGAGTGAAATTATAATCTTAAAGAGTACCTGAGTGGGGGAGATTTTTTTATGTTCTTATTTTTTTGTTTTATCTTCACATAATTAAGTCTGGTTTTAATTAACCCCCCCCTCAAACTTTCAATGAAGTTTCCTGGTTGAAGTCTGAATGAATTCCTTCAGCATAATATAAATGTGAAAGCCCAATTCATCTTTATCTCTAGTTAGCCACTGATGGTGTGCCAATTACCACTGAAATGTCCATATAGGAAGGCAATAATCTTCATAATTGGAAAATAGCCAATTCTTTAAGTGCCTGGAAAATTTTGGTGTTCCTTATGTTTATTAGTAGATCTCATATGTAGAGGCATATGCTCAAAATATAAACTTTTAATTTATGAAGTTTGGAGTCATTGCCATACTTGTGCATTTTTATAAGTAGTCCTTTCATATAATGCATTGGAAACATTGTTTATTAAATTATTTAAAGTTTTTGTTTTAGAAAAAAAAAAAAGTTTTGATTTATACAATTTCATTACATAATTAAATATAGCAAATTCCAAGCCAATTTACAACAAACATTTCAGGCTGTAGAAAAAAATATACAACTATCATATGGGTAATACAAAGCATCAAATTGTATGTAGCTGTAATGAAAGCACACCAAAGTTTGCATTAAAAGCATCATTATAGGAACACCTCGTATTGCAAATCCTTTCCCAATGAGTTGGTCTACTGTTACTTCTGTTGAATGCCACCTCACACAGCACTGTATCAGGGATTGTCGCTGCTTCAACGGAGGGCAGGCAGCTGCCCTAAATACAGGAGTCGACAACTGAGTTGTGACATGATTAATCTATATGAGATGCCAAAATGTGCAAGACATTTAAATTCTGAACCTATTTAGAGAGACTGCTTAAAACTATTGAAAAACTATACAACTATAATATTACATGGTTAATGCATAGTAAACTAAATGAACTGGTAATGAAATCCAATAAAAGTTTGTATAAATAAGAGAATAAGGTAACAATACACTTATTTTTTGGGAAGGGCTACTTACGGGATGTATGAACTAGAATGAATTAGGGCAACTCATGAGATTAACAATTATGAGTTGCTGTATAATGGTGCAATTTATGCAACTTTGCTTCCTTTTATTACAGCTACATATAATTTGATGTTTTGCACTAACTGTGGATAGCTGTATATTTTCTATAACCTGAAGCATCTACTCTAAATTGGTTTAGAATTTAAATGTTTTACACCTTTTGAAATTCTCATATTGTTTATTGAAGTTACAACTGGGTTTTCAGCTATACTCAGGATACCTACCAGCCATGATGAAGGAACAATCCCTGAAATGATACTGTCTTAGTGATAGCACTGAGAGATTCAAAATATGAGACATAATAATGCCATCTTTGCAAAATTTTGGTTTTAGTTTTCATTACACCTATAGAGAAATTGATGCTTTGCACTAATTATACAAAATTATATTAAATTACCCCAAAATGCTTTATTATACGAAACCACTAAAAAATTTATATAGTCATATTGAAGAAAATTATTATTTTTTTTAAAGAAACTGACATGTCAGTTTACCTGTTGATCAAATAGACTCCTCTTTTATCTATGAGATCAAAGGGTCCTTTATCTGAAATGCTTGGCTATGATCCAATGATTCTTTCAAGAAAGTTTTCAACCCCCCAAAGATATTTGTAATCTCTAGTGTACTGGATTGTGCTAACTAGTTATTTTGATCAGTTTTCATCAAAAATTTTTCAAATTATATATAAAAAAGAAAAATTTCACTTCAAAAAAATTTATATCCTATTCAGAGTGCTTCATCAAAGATTTACATCATATACTTCTGGGCTATAGAGGTAGTATGCTGAATTTCATCAGGCAATGGTGAGAGCATCAACTAATAAATATGTTCTTGAAATTGATAATCTGTTTGTGATCTGAATGAATTTTACATTTAATTTTCTTTAACACATTCAGACACAAAGTCTGCAAACAGAGCTTTCATGAAGTTGTTAATTCTTCCCAGTGAAATGTGCCTTTTAACACACACTTTTAATGATATAGTTATAGTGAAATATAAAACTGGTGATGAAATATAGGGTGTTCATTTTAATATTATTATATAATATGGGTTATATTATATAACCCTGTATAACATGGGTTATATAATATAACCCACTTTATACAGGTTTGTTAAGGGGAAGTCTTGTCTGACTAATTTAATTGGATACTACGATGCAGTCACAAAGGAACTGGATGGAAATATCACATACTTGGACTTCTGGAATATTTTTGCTACTGTTGCAAAATAAAATACTGCTGTACAAATTGGTTCCATGTAATATTAAGAGCAAGTTACTGTTACAGATAAAAGAAAAGTTGAGTTGGAGAAGACAGAGTGGTTATCAATGGACGCTGTTCGGCTCGTTGTTTTCTACACTGTGCTACCACTTTATTAGGTACACCTACCTAGTAGCATGTTGAGCCTCCTTCAGTCTTCAAAAACAGCCTGAATTCGGCCAGCCATGGATTGAAAAAGATGCTGAAAACGTTGTGCAGGAATGGAGTACCATGCAGACATGAGTGTGCCACGCAGTTCCTCGAGATTCAACAGAGGTGTAGGCCTGCAGCGAACAACCCTTTTCCACTCATCCCAAAGGTGTTCAATAGGATTAAGATCCAGAGACTGAGTGGGCCACTGCAGCAAAGAAAAGCCATTGTCACGTTCCTGGAATCATTCCATAGTAATTTGGGCTTTGTGCACCAGTGCATTATCCTGCTGGAAGTAACCATATGACTGAAGATAAACTGTCAACATGAACTCATGCACTTGGTCAGCAACGCTGTTTAGGTACAATGACATTCGGACGTGAATCTATGGGTATCAATGGACCCAACGTGTGCCAAGAAAACATTCCCCACACCATAACACTTCCCCAACCACCTTGCACAGTAGTCATCAGACATGACGGGTCCATGGATTCATGTTGTTTTCGCCAAATTCTGAGCCTTCATCAACATGATGCACCAGGAACTTCGACTCGTCAGACCAAGCAACTGTTTTCCAATCTTTGATAGTCCAGTGCTGGTGTTGCTGTGCCCACAGGAGGCATGCTCTGTTGTTCTTCATTGATAACAAAGGTACACGATGTGGCCGTCGGCTGTTGCAGCCCAGTTGCGACAAAGTGTGACTAGGTGGTCCGTTGAGATATTTTGTTCTGCGCACCAAGATTGTATTCTGACTTGATATATGACATTGTGGCCGTCTGTTTGCTTGCACAATTCTAGCCATCCTCCTCCGACCTCTCTCATCAACAAGCAATTTTCTTCCACAGGAGTGCCATTGAGAGGATGTTTTCTGTTCGTTGCACCATTCTCGATACACCCTTGAAACTGTGGTGAGTGAAAGTTCAGGAGAACTGCAGTTTCAGAGTTGTTGTTGTTTGGTTTTTAGGAGCATTAGCAACTAAGGCCATATTGCTCCGGGGATATGCGGTGGTCATTCCCTGACCTTTCCACATCCTCCGTATTTGGTGGTCATGGGCTCGAACTCCAGTCTAATCAAGAAGCGTGTGCTATGCACTGCTGCTCCTGCCCACCTGGCTACAGAGGTGCTGCCGTTTCAGAGATGCTTTGTCCAGCACGTCTTGCACCTACTACCATGCCATGTTCGAAGTCTGTTAGATCACTCCTTTCCCCCATTCTTGCTACGGTTTGTACGCTTAACTGATACTAGAAAGGTTGTTCTGCTGCATTTATATCCACAACTGTGGTCATGTGACTTGCAACATTATGGGACAAGCAATTTATGTGCACAGAAGGGGTGTACCTAATAAAGTGGCAGCACAGTGTATATTTATTAATTATATCGATGAAGGTATATCATGCTTAACGTCCAAGTCTGCAGATTATACATAATCTGGCAGGGTGTTTAATGACAATAATGACAGTATGCCACTGCAACAGGATCTAGAAAAATCAGGCTGATGGGCTTAGAAGCAAATTACTGCGTATGGGTAGCAATAACCATAGAGTATTGTACTGACTGTGTGGTACCCAGGGTAGTGGAAAATGAAAGTGACCTGGAGGTAATTGTGCAGTGAGATATGAAGTTTTCTTAGCAGTGCAGATAAGCTGCCAGGATAGCTCATGGGGTTTTGTCAAACAGGAATAAGGAGTGATTATCCCATTTTATTATCCCAGATACAGGTCTGGAGGCCTCATTTTAGGAAGGATGTAGAGCTGCTGGAAAGACAACGATATTGGGGGGGTGAGCACACTGTTACCAAGAAAGGCTTCAGATTGCAGAACCTGGAGAGTAGACACCTGCCAAGTGACCAGAATGAGGTGTTTAAGGTTTTGAATGGATTTAGCAAACTCAATGTTGATGGGATTCTTCCTCTTGCTCAGAGTACATGAGGGACATAAATTAAAACTGAGGTTTTCCTGTAGCGAGCGGTGGTTGATTGCTGGAACAAACTTCCCTTTTTTGCTGTGGAAGAGGACAGCTTAAATAAATTCAAGGAAGAACTAGACAAACTAATGGAGGGTAATATGGAAAGTTTTTTATTTTTTTTTTGTTGGCTGATGCTGCTTTCTTGCATCATTTGCCACTACTAATACTAATGTTATATATATTAAGTATAATGCCATCAAGTAACGATCATTGGTGTAATTGTGTGAGCACTAGTAGAGAATGTCATTTAACTGGAGGATGTGAGAGCTTTGCATTTCAAGTGTTCAGTTTGTCTCAATCCTTGTTCGAAGTTGTGCATGTTGGTGCTGCCGAATAAACATCATGTTGTGGATCATTCACCTTTTTTTTTAGTGGAATTTTATCTGGAAATGAAGTTTTGCAGTGAATGTCAACAAAAACTGTTGAAAAAGTCCCTAACAGTAATTGTTCACACAAAGTTGCAATTTGCAAAATAACAAAGAAGTTTCATAAGTGTAGATCAGTTTGATATAAGGAATGTGAAAGAAGGAGTCTTCTTACAAAAAAGATTTCAGATAACACTAGACAAACAATTTTGTAATTTCCAAACAAATCTCTATTGAAAATCAGCATTTAAAAGGGTGGAGATCAATTGGTCCAGCTGCTCATTTCACTGTAAGTAAACACCTAAAACGTTTTCTATACCAAATCCACTGTATGCATGAGTTTCAATTTCAAGATAATGTTAAAAGATTACAGTACAACCACTAGTTTAAAAGTTTAATTCACTGGGAAAGTATTGAAATTTTTGATAAAATTTATTTCACTGATGATCACAATTTATAAATCCACACTAAAAATTGTGGATTTAAATTGCTAACAGCAGAGGACACTTCAGAATTGTTTATAAAATATTATTTCTTAATTATTCTGATAATAAATTATACTTTTCTGATCATTTTTTGGTTTACGTTTAAAACGAACACCCTGTATAATTATCATAATAACTGAAAATCTATAATACTGATATAAAAAACAAAACCTTTCTGTAGCTCGGGAATGACAACGGCTTTCGAAGCATGGCTCCAATGACTCCATTAATGAAGCCTCCACTATAGGTAAATGAGAATCTTCTGGGAAATATGGACAGCTAGGATTCCTTTAATGCAAATAAATTAAATTAATCTGTTTTTTTTTTTTTTTTTTTTTTTTTAGAAGAGAAGCATATATCATTCTCGCATTATAGTCTGCTCCATTTATTTCAAGGAACTAGTTAACAAGGATCAACATATTAATTTTTTTTTTTTTTTAAATGTGCTCAATTTGTTATTTTTTGTATATACTCAGATGTTAATTTTCCTAAAAGTAAAATTAACATCTGACTTATTTACTGATGAAATTTTTTTATGAGGTGTGTTCAAGTTAAGGTCTCCAAATTTTATCCGATTTTTGCATCTCACCGCGAAAAGTCCAATTGAAATTCATCAGGAAATGTCAGAGGTGTCTCCCATAGGCCTTATGATTATGAAAAATGTTCACAGCTGCGTACGTAAGTATCGTGAAAGAGAGGAGTTTTGCGATAATGAAGCATGCGAACCAAGAGATCAAACCATTTGCTCCGAGACCAGCATCTGCCAGGTCGAGGAAATGATTGTGGTTGACAAAAGATCAACAGTAGGTAAAGTTGTTGAATGGATCTTTCTTTACCTTGATTGTCAACAATGTATGAGAGATGGATTCCACTCTTCAATCCACAAATGAAATGTCAGTCTGCCCAATGGAAGCACACTGATTCACCATCACCCAAAACTGTTCCATGTTGCTGTATGTGCAGAGAAAATTATGGTTCCTGTTTTCTGGGATATTGATAGAATAACCCTTACACATTGTGTAACTAAGGGCACTACGATGATAAGAAACTATTATGAAGCAGTTCTGATGAAAAGGTTCTGCCCAGCACTTCAGAAAAATCATCTACACAGACTGAATCATATTCATTTCCATCTGGACAACACTTCACCCCATCGACCTGGAAATGTACAAAAAATTTTTTTAAAGAAAACAACATTAAGGTTATTCCACATCCTCCATACTCACCTGATCTTGCACCCAGTGACTTTTGGTTGTTTCCAACGATGAAGGATGCTCTTTGTGGCAGATTTCCTAGCCAATAAGCAGTGGCTTCTGCCATTTACCAGTGAGCCAAACTTACTACCAAAGAAAGCTTTGCAGCAAACTTCACAGCTTGGAAGAACAGGTGTTAAAAATATGTGCAGCTTCTAGGAGACTGGGTTGAAAAGCGAGGTAAATGTCAAACTCTCTATCATGTGTACTTTATGAGAAATAAATCTGGAGACCTTATAACTTGAACACACTTCGAAAATGATCTGTTTACATAACGCCCCTCCTCCTCCAAAGAAAGATCTCAAAAACGAATATATAAGATTATGTTGATTTTTTTCCCAATTTTCCAGTATAATATTAAACAAACATTGACAAAGAAACAAAAAAAAATTATTACTATTGGCTAGTCATGTGAAATTTAAAGGGGAAACTAGAACATGAGAAAATTAAGCATTTCTTACTAAATATATTTAATTTTACTGGTACAGATACAGTAGAATGTCAGTTATCCTGAATAATTTGAATGAAAGGCTGATTTTTCTTCTTTTTATTAATGATAGCATTTGAGACATATGTTTATCATGCTACGAGAGTATTTCTATCTGTAATTATTTCTCTTATATCTCATGAAGTGTTAGATTAGGACTAATGGGTTTTCTCAGAAACCATGAGTGATAGAGTTTAGTCATTTGCTTCCATGAACCCAATTTTCCACGACACATTTTGTTCTTTTCATTTCATATTATGTTTAGTTTGGTTCCAGATTTGGTAAGAATAATGTCGACCTGAAACTGTACGATTTATTACTTTCAATGATCAACGAAAAGAAACAGCACTGAAATGGAAAGAAAACTATACAATCAAATTGATATTATTAAGGAACTTGAGAGATTTAGCAGAGGGGAAAGAAAAAAAAAAAAAAAAAAAGGTCACAACAAATAAAACAAAAAAAGTCAAACATTTTAAAAAATTATTTAAAATTTTTGTCCACATAAAATTTGCTTCAGTTTCAGGTTTTTTTTGCCGCCTGAGCAGCTAAGGCTATAATGCACCAAGTCCAATGATAAAATATAAGTTAAAATACGTTGCTAAATCAATATTTATAAATAGCTAAAAACAAGCTAATTTGGACCAAGATAAAATCAGGTAAAAAATAAATACACTGGCGCCTAATAAAAACATTCATATGTGTATTAAGATTTATAATTTTGAAAAAGTTAAAATTGCAGACATATCGTCTTTGTCAGTTAAATCTGAATGCGTGTATAAGACTCAGTCAGATGGTTAAAAGCGCTAAAACAAACGCCGTGCTTTTAAAAATCTTGGACAGCCAATAACGATATATTTCAACGTTAAAATAGCTTCACAATGCTCACACATAGGACAGTCATCAGCCCTCAGCAGAAAAGCATGTGACAGATGACTGTCCTATGCGGAGCACAGCTAAAACACCTTCCTCTTTGCAGTCCCTGTGCAGACTAGATGGCCAAAGAGCGAATACAGGATTAATCTCATATAACTTATTTTCAGCCTGTCCATGCCAAGAGTGTTGCCGTTTGGAAACCAGTTTCTTTTGCATTACTTGCCTGTAGTCTGTGTAGGGGACTACAGACAACAGTTAGAACGGATCAGTGATTTGGCTGCGGAGTCTGCCAAATCATTTCCATTGATCCCAATACAGGTGGCGATCCAGCAAAAGAGAATATCAAATTCTAATTCACAAATGAAATGTATCCTCTGCTGTATCAGGAACAGGACTGGATGTGGATTGCACCTCATCGACGACAAAGCCTGCAATGAACTGAGATAATCAGTATATATAATGCATTTTTGGTGGTGCCGTGTTTGTATGTGATCCAATGCTATTTCAATTGCATGCAGCTCGACAGTGAAAAATGCTGCTGTTGTTGTTGGTTTGTTGTTTAATGGCACAAGGGCTGCTAAGGCCATATTGTGCCTGATTCTATTTCCTACTGCAGTTGAAATGTTTAAAATCCGTTTAATAATAGTGTCTGCTTCAAGAATGCAAAAAACTCAGTAGATTTGCATTGTCTCCAATCAGATGAGATAATGTTAAAGGTTCTTGCAGGTGTGAAAGCGACGCAAAAATTGTGTTTCGAGCATTAATGTAATGGTTACAATTTAGCAGGATATGCTTCACCATAAGTGGAGTCTGACAATATGT
The DNA here is from genome assembly GCF_048544385.1 of Mastigoproctus giganteus. Lineage (NCBI taxonomy): Eukaryota > Metazoa > Arthropoda > Arachnida > Uropygi > Thelyphonidae > Mastigoproctus > Mastigoproctus giganteus. Next base: position 93,402,377 of record NC_143578.1, on the reverse strand, counting down.
ACAAATAGGTAGATCTTCCCCCATGAGCAGATAAATATGGGTTAGATGCGTGTGCCCAATACGGATCCTAGTCAGAATCACCTCCTCTTACTTATTTGATCTCATGCTTGATGCCCACGACTGAGGTTCCCGTTTGAATTGCAGCAGCTTATTACGACCCTGAGCCTGCCAGATCTGCAACCATTGTTCTCCACAGATGTTTTTTATAACTGATTTGTAGTCTATATACGGCACTTGGTAGTTAGGAGAGCATGCAGTGGTCAAATGTTTAGCGGCTTGATCTGCATGTTCATTTCCTTTGATGCATACATGACCTGGTATCCAACAGATTTAGATTAGATTATGATTTTATTGGCACATTAGCATCTAAGGCTATTATGTGCCAGGAGATAATTACATCAGATTAAAAATAGATAGATAAATAAATTCTGGTAACTTTTGAAAAAAGGTTACCACATCCCAAATCATATAATGGCAAAAAGCAGTATATGCATTAAAAAAATATATATTTCAGGATTTTATATACATTTATAGAAATTAATATGGTGTAAAAAGTTAAAAACAGCAGACACATGGTCATTGTCGGATAAAAACTTACTGAGTGTATACGGCTCAGTCAGATGGTTTAAAAACGGTAAAATGTATATTGCTAAAATCTGGACAGTCAATGAAAATATGTCTAATTGATAAAATTGTGTCACAGGACTCACACATAGGAGGATCATCAGCCCTCAGCAAACACAAATGTGTCAATGTCCTACGCGGGTCTGGGCAGGAACACCTTCCTCCTTACGACTGCTGCGCAGATTAGACTGACACAGTTCAATTACAGGCTTTATATGATATAATTTGTTCGTAGTCTGTCTATTCCATGAATCCTGCCATTGGGAGTATATCTTTTGGTGTACTATTTGCCTGTAGTCTGTATAGGGGACTGACAGGCAGCGATTATTATTGGGAATTGTTGATTTGGCTGTGGTGTCAGCCAAATCATTTCCCCTAATCCCAATGTGGCTGGGAATCCAGCAGAGCGGATATCATATTCACGTTCATGGAGAGATTGAATCTTCTGCTGAATGCAAGACAGAACTGGATGAGGATTATATCTCACAGTTATTAAAGCCTGTAACAGGCTGAGACATTTTATTTTTATATTCCGCCTGTAACAGGAACTGAATAGACAGTTCATTTTATATTCCGCCTGTAACAGGCAGAATATAAAATGAACCGTTGGTATTGGCATTTACTAATGTGATCCAAGACTAACTCTACGGCAATGCAGCTCTGCAGTAAATATGCTGCATTCAGAGAGAATCTGCTCCAATGTAGTGGTGTCTGTAAAGACAGCAGCAGATCCTACGTATGATTCTGACTTCAAGCCATCTGTGTAAACTAGCACGAAGTCAATGTTCAGCTTGGTGTGCTGAATAAAGCTGCAGGTAGACAGATGGAGTGTCTGACTTTCCCCAATTTTTAAGGGACAAGTCACATGCTGGAGCATGAGCATGCCAGGGTGGAAGGGGTTGCTTTGATGTTTGGGCAACCATGTCTACCTTGATTTTAAGTTCTTTGAGAGGAATACCAAAAGGACAACTGGCAGTCTTACGGTTGTTGTACAAATTTTCCCATCGTGGCTCAAAAACGAATGGCCACATAGGATGGTCTGGCAAGGATTTCAGCTTTAAAGCATACTTTAGAGACAACTGCTTACGTCGAAGCAATAACGGTGGTTCGCTTGCTTCGACGTATAAGCTCTGGACAGGAGATGTTCGATATGTTCCAATAGCAATACGGAGAGCCTGATGATGGACAGGATCCAGCCATCGAAGTACACTGTCTCTAGCCGAATTGTATACCAGGAACCCGTAATCTAGTCTGGATCGTCCGCACCCCAAAATGTAGAGGAGAGAGAGAGAGCGGAGAATATTCAAGCCTCTTGTGCACTTTGTACAGAGTTGACGGATGTGATCCAGAAAGGTCAGCTTTTTATCAAATATGAGTCCAAGAATTCTGTGTGGTAAGCATAATCTTCAGGATGAAGATTACGCTTACGACAAAAGTATACGCAAACGGTCTTCTGCGGCAAGAACATGAATCCATTAGACAGTGCCTAGGAATTTAGGCGATCAACGGCTTTTTGCAGTTGTCTTTCAATAACCCTCATGTGTTTGCATGACTGACAAAATGTGCTAAAGTCATCAACATAGAGGGCACTGTTTACAGTTGGAGGAAGTTGTTCTGCGATGGAATTTACTTTGATGGCGAAAAGTGACACTTAATACTGATCCTTGTGGTACTTCCTTCCTCCTCTTGGTAGAAGGGACGAGAGAGTGAGGATCCCACATGAGCTTGGAAAGATCGATTGGCTAAAAAGCTTTTAATAAAAATGGGGAGATGCCTTCTAAGACCAAGGCTATGCAAATCTTTTAAGATGCCAAATCTCCAAGTTGTGTCATACGCTTTCTCCTTGTCAAAGAATACAGACACCAAATGTTCGTGTTTTAGGAAAGCTTCCTGGATGGATGTTTCTAATCTAATAAGATGGTCCAGAGTAGACCGGTTCCTTCGGAAGCTGCAATGGATGTTGGAGAGAAAGTCATTTGATTCTAAATACCATATTAAACGAAAATTAACCATTCTCTCTAGGATTTTGCACAGATAGCTAGTCAGAGCAATAGGACAATAATTAGTAGTGACTTTAGGATCCTTTCCTGTCTTAGCAAAGGCAAGAATGATTGCCTTGCACCAGGAATCCGGAAACTGCCCTTCAATAAATATTCTGTTATATAGAATGAGCAGGTGATCCATAGATTTTGGTGAAAGATGCTTAATCATTTCATGATGGATGCCATCTGGTCCAACAGCACTTTCCTTGGAAAGAATGAGAGCGCTTTTCAGTTCCTGTATAGTGAATGGCCCATTGTAGGGATAAAGGCTCTTAGACTTAAAATTAAGTGCCTGTTTTTTGATTTTATGTTTCAGGACCAGGAACTCTGGGGAATACAAAGATGTCGCAGAGATGTTAGAGAATGTTTCCCCAAAAAAATTGGCTATTGCAGTTGGATCTGCAATAGTGCATCCATTATAATCTAGGATTGAAGATGCGTGGGATGTATATTTTCCCATCATATTCCAGATTTTATCCCAGACCAACTTAGTACTAGTGGACTGAGTAACTGATGAAGTAAAACGGATCCACGATTCCTTTTGACTCTGATGGCAGATACTTTGGCTCATGTGTGTTTAAAGGCTATAAGGTTGGTCGTGGTAGGATATTGTCGGAATATCCCCCAGGCTTTGTTTTGAACCTTTTTTTGCTGCTGTGCATTGTGAATTCCACCATGGTTTGGGAAATTGTGGAAACAGGGCAGATGTTTTTGGAAAGGCATTCGCAGCTGCTAGGAAAATATTTTCTGTGATGTACGTGACTGCACCATTGATGGGCTCCTGACTGATGGCACTGAGGTCAAAATTTTCCTGATGTTCGAAGGCAGTCCAGTCAGCCTGATCAGTCTTCCACAATGGTAACCTGAAAGGAAGATACGGTCTCCCACTTTGTAACGAGGTTATCACAGGGAAGTGATCACTTCCATATGGGTTCTGCTCCACTTCTCAGGTGAGTGAAGGGAGTAGAGAAGGGGAGCAGATAGAGAGATCAATGGCGGAAAACGTACAGGTAGGCACGTGGAAGAAGGTGTTTGTTCCCACATTTCGAAGGGAAAGGTCATTGAGCACATGCTCTATGACTCGTCCCCTTCCATTGTTGCTAGCACTACCCCACAGATGTTATGTCCATTAAAATCCCCGAGAAGTAAGAAAGGGGAAGGCAACTGCGTTACAAGATCATTAAGGTCTTCCTGGGAGATGTCAGTCCCAAGTGGCAAATAAATAGAGCAGAAGGTTAATAAAAATCCCACTGTAAGGCGAATTGCAACAGCCTCTATGCTGGTTGTAATTAGCAAGGGTTGAACTGGAGTCTGGTTGCCCACAAGGACAGCCATTCCTCCATGAGCAGGTCCATTCGCAATTCAATCCTTACGAAAAATTGTGACGTTATGCATGGTGGGATCATCATTTGCCTTTAGATAAGTCGCCTGCAAGCAAAAGCAAACTTTTGCAGGAGGACCTTGATGTCATCAGTATTTCGCCGGAATCCACTACAATTCCATTGTAGGATTTAGCCATTATTTTGGCTTGGTGGGTCCATCAGGCGGCTTCCAAGGTGCTGAGGGCTTACTTTTGTCAGTCTTGGATTTATCTTTTTTTAGGGAAGTATGAATGCTGTCCCGTGTCCATTTCTTCCTCTGCAAAGAATTCCAAGACTGATTTGTCCGGTACCTCCTTGTCCTCTACATCCATTGTTTCTGTTATTACTGGTGGCTCTTCTTTATCACTTGGTTTTGATAATGGTGGAGCACTAGGAGGTACGGATATAGGAGTGGCAGCTGATTGTGTTTTTTTTTGTGGGCGTTTGTGAACTCAATAAATAGTGTGCAATCGGTGTGAATGACTCTCTTGGTGGTATAGTCATCTCAGTTTGTGTACCGATAGTGCACTTCGCAGAAATCTTCTGAGCATATGACAGCTTCCCGCTATTTATTGGTTGTATGAGTTTTCTAGCCTCTGGGTAGGAGATACAGTCAGTCCCCGTATAGCATGATAGTCGCGTTCCTAGAAACCCTCGTGCAATACAGTAAACCCCCACTATTCGCAGGGGTTACGCTCCTGAGAAATGCCACGAATACTGAGTTATGCCTCCCATAGTAATAAAGGGGTTCCGTTCCAAAGTATGAAATATATAAGAAAAACTAGTCTAAAATTTTGTCTATGTATGTATTATATGTACCTTCATAATATGACTATGTACATAGACAGTACATAGTGAAATGCAAGCATATGGAATCGAAATGAAAATAAGAAACAATTTAATATTAAATGTAATATTCATTAGAAATTTCAAACAAACCTTTCAATCCAGCGCCTTTGCTAGCTAAAAAACTTATCCCGCCAGTGCTATCACCAGTTTCGCTAAAGTGTTGATAAAGGAGTTTTGCCATTTCACGAATGATGAGTGAACTTAACGGAATTTTATTTTGAGTCCGGTCTTCTATCCACAGATATAAAGCTTTTTCCAATTTAACATCACGAGTTACACAGCAAATTTTTGAAGCAATTAGCATGTTTTCACGGACACTAGGCGGATTTTTTCTTCCGATTTTTTGATTGATCATAGCCTTGACTCATTGATTTTATAATGTTTTGCCACTGAGGAGACTTTCACCATTAGAAATTGTCTAATAACTCAATTTTATTCGCTAATGTCATCACCTTTGATATTTTCACATTTCCCTTGTTATTCGTATTTTTGTACGGGTTAGAAAGAACTTGTCCACAACAAAGTCACTTTCTTCCGTTAACACACTCGAAAAAGTCTGTTTTACACTGCAAAACAGTAGATTTATCACTTTTGTAAGCATATCAATTTATAAATTGATAAATTTATTCAATTTATAAGCATATAAATTAAAAGCAAACGACGAAACCTCCCTGACAAGCGCATAGTACATACTGAACAAGGATTAGCGAGAAACATCCACGCTTGCAATTTTGTCACCCCTCTCCCCCCACCCACTGAGCGCTGTTTTGACCGGGAAAGATAATTTTAGCCACGCCCATGTTTTTTTATGGCAGAAAATGTTCACTTTAAAATTCACATTTTTTTAGATTTCATTTTATATTAAATCAACGACTGTAAATACAGATATCGCAAATATCGGGGGTTTACTGTATAAACAACAGGCCCTATGGGAAAAATAGGGTTAGGTGCCGACCACCCAACATTGAACACACATTTGTAACCAAAACATTACCAAACACAAATAAATAATCGTAATAAAATACGTACGTATTTTATTACGACTATTATGTAATAAAATATTGCTAATGCTTTTGCTTCTATCATAAGCAAACTTATTTTTTGTTTGAATTTGTATCCAAACAGATGACAGCCGTTCCATCTCTTCCAATTCTTTGTGTCTTGATGTAATGGATTTTTAGCATTAGCAAAGGCACATGATGCAAGGTAGCAAGCTTATATAACATCAGCCAAAACAAAAAAAAAAAAAAAAAAAAAAAAACACACTGAGTTGTTCCTGTTATGAAGGTTGTTTTCAATTTCTCGGCATTGCTTCATTTAGGCCATAGCACGTGTAATATCACGTTCATTCATTTCGCTCAAAGTGTTTCACAATTTCATATTTTTTTCTCTATCGACAGACAGTCTTATCAGAGAAACCCCCAGTGGGCCAGAGGCCAAAAGACTATGGAGGCCGGTGTGATTTTGGCCATAAACGCTAGTATGAGGCCGCTACAAATTTTCCCGGGTAAGAATTTTTGACCCAGTCCGCCTCTAATATGTCTATCGATATTGCTTTTCTTTTTCTCTCTGAATCTGTGGTGTCTTCACAAGAATGCTTCCTCTTCCCACCTTTTAAGAATTTTACTCATTTTTAGGGAATAAAGCACAATTACAAAATCAGGAGGCATGCTTAACACACATAAACAAAGCTGCACAAGTGTAGCAATTGAAAAAACAACACCGTAATACAATAGCTGGAATTGTGGGTTTTTATATTCTTATGGTGAAATGAAATGAAAATTTTCATTGTCACTGATATGAAAAACAAATACATTTTCAGAACCTTCTCTTCATTCCTATTGTATTGTGTTCAGTTGGGGTGATTCCACGTTCAACTGCCATTTCTTGTAAAAGCAAAGGCAAATCGTGCATAAGCAAATTCAGTTCGTGTTATATACGATATCGGTCCCCTATTTATAAATCGTGTATGATTGAATTTGTGTAGTGTAAACACGAGTTATACGAGGACTGACTGTCTTCAGCTCTGTTTTTAGTTCTCTTTTTCATCCTTCCATTGCTGGCATGCTCTGAAGTAGGCAGGGTGCTCTTCTTGGCAATTCACACAGATCGGTTTGGAAGCTGAACATTCCTTGCTCTCATGGTCTTTCACACCACATCGAGCACAGGCAGGGCTACCACAACAAGATGTTTGTGAGTGGCTGTATTTTTGGCATTTAAAACACCTCAGTGGGTTTGGAATATAAATCCTCACTGGGCAGTTCAAGTACCCTGCCTTGACGGAACTTGGAGGCCGTGGGGTTGTTAAATGTTAGGATAAGAACTCGGGTAGGGATGTGATTCCCATCTTTTCGCATTGATATTCTTTTGACAGCTGTCCTTGTTCTTTCAATTCAGAGCAGATCTCTTCTTCAGAGACACGAAGAAGGTCCTACTCTGAAATGACACCTCATGAAGAGTTCAAAGTTTTGTGGGGGTTTATGGTGATAGGTATCCCCCTATTGATGTGGCTTTCAGGATTTTTTCCGCCTGTTTTTAGTTGTAGCTTTGACTAAAAGGTCGCCAGAACTCAGTCATTTTAGAGATTTAGATGATCCAGCCAACCCTTCTAATCCTTTCTGGATAAAGAAGGGTGACATCTTCCCAACTGACTGCTCTCCAGTGGAATGGAGAATGAGGAAGAGTGGTGTCACTGATGGTGGTGTATCCTCAGTTCTGGTTCTTTTTACAGAGGTGTTTTCTGTAGTATCATCTCAATTAGGTAGGGGCCCCAGAAGAAATAGGATTTATATTACTCATATAAGTAAGATAAAAATTTCCAATGCCCTAAGTACCTCACCCACCACGGAGCCCTACGAGGGGACACCCACTCGTGAACTAGCAGGTACTGCATACACGAATGGGATGCCAAGTTCGGTTAAGGAGCACCATACCCACATTTCCAATAATTTTTTTCTCTATCGACAGACAGTCTTATCAGAGAAACCCCCAGTGGGCCAGAGGCCAGAAGACTATGGAGGCTGGTGTGAATAAGCCTTGATCCCATCCCAGGACCAAAGGGAGGGAGACTTATTGGAACGCAGTTGATACCGCCCCTGCCACGGGTTGTGGCGTATGGCTGCACACGCCGGATTCCAATGATGTAACCCTGGAACCAGGGTATGGGCACTGGATCCCAGTGATGATAATCTGGAAAACCAGGACATCATTGGGAGGTCCCCTCACCACGTACAGGTGCCCACGTCGAGGGGCATAAAATTTGCAGTAAATTACCTAACTGAATATACATACATATGTAAATGTGCAAATTTTTATGTATAAGTTATTATTATTATTTTTTAATTAAATAAATTCATTTTTTTCATGCTTTTTAAAGTCTTTTTCTTTTACCTTACATTCAATTATCCGGAAAATTTTGCTATCCGGAAGAGGTCTGACATTAATTATTCCATATAACTGAGGCTTTACTGTATTTAAAACTCAAAACTGTCTATATCAAAGTTCAACATCTTGTTTCCTAGTAATTATTAAAACAAATTTAAAACTTCAAAATTAGGGTGCACAACAAAATGGGTTTCCTCATTTTGTTGCACACCTTAATAGGATTTTTTGCTGCTGGCTATACAAATGAGATGAAAATTTTCTCAAGAGTTCTCACATTGGCAGAGTATGGAATGTAACAGAGACAGAAAAAAGTGAACAGATATTTTTACACAAATTTTCTTAATGTTACCGTACTCTATATCAGCAGTTTTCAAAGTGTCCTAGGACTCCTGGGGGTGCCCGAGGTCAAAACTATTTTCATAATACTTTGGGGTCCTCAATAATTTTAGAGTGTAAAGGGATCCTGAGACCAAAAAGTTTGAGAACTGCTGCTCTACACACACACGCGTGTGTGTGTGTGTAGAGCAGCGGTGTGTGTAGAGCATATGAAAAACACAGCATTTTTTAAAATTTAAATAAAATCAAATACAAAGTTGTGTACCTATTACAGTGATTCTCAATCTTTTGTCACTCAAGTCACACTTAAATTTAAAAAGTGAATATTAGCGGAACACCAAAAGTGATTGCCATCGAACTCAATGGAATTTTTCCTAATCTCATGGCACACTGGTTGGGAACCACTGACCTATTAGGTTTCATACAACTGGCTAAATCATATTGAAATTGTAATTCCAAGGGTTCACCAGTCCCTACAACACGATGTCTTAAGGTGAGCTGCTTCATCTGGCGATCTTTAGATTACTGCACGGCTTTGTATGCAGACAAACAGCCACGTAATGCATTTCCTGGTACTGCAGGCACGAGCTTTGCACCTGCTAGACAATTACTAATGATTCAAGAGGACTAATATAAATAGGCCAGTTCATCCCTAGTTAGCCCACATTTCATCACTGAGTGCTCTTTCAAGGTAGAGTATTCGAGGACAGGTGCTTCCCTGAGTGGTCTTTCAAGTCTAGTTGATTGACTGATTGATTTATGAGTTCTTGGTGCAAGAGCTACTGTGGCTAAAATGTGCCTTGAAGGTTTTATATGGCAATTATGTTCGTGCTTGTATTTTGCTGGAAATAAATTTCCAAGGATCAAGGAGTGTGTATAGCTTAATGTAGTGATAATATTTGATTTTATATTTGGTTATAGAAGTTTATTTCCTTCAGGAACTGAAAAACATCTGTAATATTTTTCCTGTCTTCCACAATATGGTTTTGAGAGTGAGGGAGTGATGCTTGGTTATCAACTCTTTAAATCAAGTCTGATTACTCAACAAGGGTATGTGCTTCAGGTTGTGCATTTCATCACTGTTTGGGCGTACTCAACTTCTAACTAAGCATATTTCAATGCTTATGAAGATGACTCACTCGCAACAGATCTGTGTTCATCTTCTGACTACAATTTACTGATGAGAATACTTCCATGGTCTGACTGCAATTTACTTTGGAGAATACTTCCAGGGTGTGGAATCCAGCTTTCAAGATTATATTTCATTTACTAAGAAGACTGTTTTCTGAGACTGGACATTACATTGAAATTGTATGCACTGACTGCAATTTCTCATTAGCTACTTTTTGTGGCAGGGGCTTCAAATTCATTTTATATGAACTGCAGCCCTTCAATGTCTTATAATGGTGTGGGTACATGAAGCCCAGAACTTCAGTATCTTGTAATGGAGTGGGAATTAGTGCTGTAAGTCTGTAATTATCTGTACAGTGTTGTGATTAGTGATGGGGATGCCAGGAAAGCTGGCTGGGACTGCCTAGTACAATAAATAAATAAAAATGTACCTAGTCGTGACATATGCATGTCACTGTCATGTGCCAATCTGTTATACCAATAGGTATAACAGACTGGACGATGGTTTTTAAGTGAAATTATTGTAGACTCGACTATGAAAGTAAATCAGATGCCTTGTGATCAAAATGAATAGTTTATATCAAAAAGTAGCAGGGGCAGACATGCCTGTTTCCCTCTAAAAGACATTTCTTATTGGTGGTTTGTTTTTTCCGGTCGAGGCTTTAACCAGTACCCCGTAAAGTTAAAGAAATGCAAGGGCTGTGCTCTGGTTACTAATTAAAGGAGACAAGCCAATATCTTTTATTAAAGGAACATACAGAGTATGACACCAAAGTCACTTGGCAAGGGGGGGGGGGATAGTCTAAAATCTATTTCAGAAACAATGATGGCTCAGAAATAAAAAGTGTTTTCATGAATCGTACTGCACAATATGAGTCACGTAAAATAAATAAAACATCTAAGCAAATATTTTCTTTTTGTAAGCTGACTTTGATGTCATTCTTGTTAAAAAAAAAATAATAAATAAAATACATCAAACTGAAACAAGATTTGAATATTCAATGAAAAGTTTCTTTTTTATACTCTGATATACTCCCTGAGGGCCAGAAGGTTTTACATCTTGATATAACAAGCACAGTTAACAAAGGACTATGCATTTCTGGTGAAGGGTTACAGATTCAATCTAATCATACACATACTAGTTTTGCATAAGCCAACCTTGGAGAGGAAATGTAATATACTTTTGAAATTAAATTTTTTATTTAACAATTAATAAAATTCAGATTTTGTTTTTTATACTACCTTTCTTTAAAAAAAAAAAAAAAAAAAACATGCTTTCAATAAAGCAAAATTTAGATATAAGCTCAATGAAAACATATCTTCTGGTATATCACAAACCTATTTTCATCCAGAACAAGTCCTGTACAAAGATTCATTTCCAATGGACACTCACAAGGACATTCACATTCAGTCTGCTCCATACGATGACAGTTCAAACACAACCTATCAGTCTAAAACAAGAAAAATGATAAGTTGCAAAATATTTATTAAAATTTGAAAGATATCATAATTTCTTGTTCATGTGTGAAATAAAGAATACCATATTAAAAGCAACTAGTCAGCACAGGAAATATGCCTTTACAGTATATTTTACTATAAAAGTGGAACCAATCTAGGCTATTCAAAATCAATTAGCAGTTAGTTAACTTTAAGTATTTTGTTATTTTTAATTAAACATCTCTGGAACTTAATAATAAATGAGGAAGCAAACTCTATAATGTTCACTTTACCCTTCCAGGAGTTAAACATCTGTGGGATCAAGGAGTTTCTGCTGCAGCTGGTTCTGCAGTGGAAAACACCTTGAAATCTAAAGAAATTTGTGAATAAGCATTTTCATAGAATTTTGAATTTTCTAAAATATTCTTTTGAATTTTAAAAAGTATTCAAATGCTTTTAAAAATTAATGTATTCTTATTTCGACATGGTTGCTCAACATTAAGTGCAAGAAATTTCCAAAACAATGGCTGATAGATGAGTTCTCCTCCAATTTTCATATTACTATCTCATAAACTGCATCTAAATTATTTGAGAACACAGATAAAAACTGACATATTGTTTGAACATACTTAAAACAGCCCTGAAAAAAAAATATATACCTAAGAACTGTGGTTAAAGCTCACATGTGAAAAAACACATATATACACCGAAAGGACATGGGATATCCCATGTCCTTTCCTGGGCAACACGATGCTGTCAACCCTCTCGCTAGTGGACGAACCCATCACTTGGCAGGTATATAGGTACACTGCATTCACGTAGACCAATGATTCCCAAACCACTGAGATCTGTGGAACCTTTCAAAAATCAAAAAAAGTTTACGGACCCGTTCAAAAATTAAAAGAAAAGTTTGCAGACCCCTATATATATATGCATATGTTTTCTGTGTGTGTGTGTATATATATATATATACATGCGAACACTGGGTTTTCTGAAAAGAAAATTCAGTTTAATGTTTAAAACAACTTTATTCTTATTTTTACTTAAATATATAATAATAACTTTATTTATCATCAATTTGCTATACATACATAGAATGAATAATTTAACCAGTTCCAGGGGGCCTGTTTCACAGACACCCTGGGTCCGCGGACCCCAGTTTGGGAAACGCTGACATAGACAGTAATTCAATGTCAGTATGGATAAACATTGTGAGCTAACCAACTTTAAAAGAGGGATGATAGAGGTCACTCTATCGCAGAGATGGTACAGAAATTGCACTACCCCTGCTCGACAGTATCAAGAGTGTATCGGTAATATGCCATTTCTGGAATAACACCTCATTGTGGACAGCGATGTGGGCAGAGAAAGGTGGTGCATGAACGTGCCCATCAACGTCTGTCTCACATTGTTTCAGCCAACCAGAGAATGACAGTGGCACAAATCACTGCAGACTTCAATGAAGGAGGTGCCACAAATGTCTCCACCAAGACCATCAGGCGATCATTAGCTGCAATAGGTTATGGGAGCCACCAACCCACCAGAGTCTCATTGCTAACACCACAACACAGGACTCTACACCTGAACTGGGCAAACAAACATCGGCAATTGACCTTGGATGATTGGAGACGGGCCTCCTACTCCAATGAGTACTGTTATTTCGAGCGGCCGAGAGGGTGAATATCTGGCAGAAACTACACGGAGCTATGCACCCGTCGTGTCAACAGCTGTCCACTTGCCTGTTTGGGCAGGTGGACGGTCAGTAATGGTCTTGGGCATGTTCAACTGGCACACATTGAGACTTCTGGTACATCTAGACACATCTCTGAATAGTCCAGGTTGAATGTCTATCCTTGCAGACCATCTGCATCGCTTCATGTTCATTGTGCACCCACAGGGCAATGGACTCTTCCAGCAGGACAATGCACCTCCCCACGGAGCTGTGTGACCAGAACATGGTTCGAAGAGTATTCCACAAATTTAAACCATCATGGAATGGCCTCCCCTTTTGCCGGACACAAACATGGAGCATCTTTGGGATGCTGTGGAAAAGGCTGTTCGAGGCTTTGGATCCTCCACCCAGGAATGAGACAGAATTAAGGACAGCAGTGCAGCAAGCATGGATGGGAGTGGACTCAATGCCTCGCTGTGTGACTGCCCTTATCCGGGAAAAGGTGGTCCTATTTGTTACTAGGTAGGTATCTCGTGATTTCTGTCTTCTCAGTGTACATATTTGTACACAAAACCCAAAACTGAAAATTTTACATATCTGTACATACTGGTGAAAGAAGAACCCATTTTATCACCATAAATAAAAGTATTTAACCCTTTCAAAAAAACACATTCAACTATTTTTTTCTCATGTGGACTCTATCTAGGGAGGGCATGTGGGTATCCCTTGATTTAAGTCTTTTAATTGGTTCCATGGAGGCTGGACATTAAATGAAAAGATATATATATTGAGGGTCATTTTCCCATAAACACAATCATTAGAAAATTTGACCATATTTTTGACATTGCTTTATGTTAAGCAGCTACTGGTATATCATAATACTGTACCATTTTTACCCTCCTCAAGCCCTTCAAAGTACAGTATTTAGATCAATACAAAAATATTCAATGAAACAGAATGTAATGTGCTTACTTTCATTTGAAGTTTTTGATTATGTGGATAGGCTTTAAAACTTGAGGTGCTGTAATATCTCTAGGTTATGGTGGACAAAAAATACAATTTACATTTCATTCTGAGGTGTGAATGTGACATTTTAGGCCACTATTTGTTTATTTTTAGAATTTATGTAACTTATGAAAATAACCCCTATGTCAGGTACCTTTTCTACTACTTCAAAATTAAACATGGTCACAAGATCAACTATCACAATTTTTTATAGGTGCATCTCTATTTTCAATAAAATATCCAAGTTGTAGAATTATATTTTCTTATAAACAAGAATTTGTTCATCTGTGTGATGGCGAAAAATTTATACAATAACAGTTCAGTGGAACTGTTATTGTATAAATTGTATGAATTCAGTTCCTTTGGTTCCCACCCCCCCATGGAGCTTGCTCTAGCATTTTATAGAATTTGCCAAACTTCTACTCGATTTACTACTTTGTTCAGGAACTGGATCATTCGTTTGAAAGATCTCATATATTTCCTCTAAATGCTTTAAAACTTCAAACTAATATATCAAGTTATTTTTAAACTGATAACTCATCAATAAGATGAGTTATCTACCACTGATTTTTATTTTTTGGAAATATGAAGGTTTGATTACAATTGGTTATGGATGTATAAGCAAAAAGAAGGAAATTGGAGCAATGTACATGAAGGATGCCTGTACACAGATGTACATTTTTGAAAAGAATTTTAAATAATGTGTCCTATTATGCATGAATCATCTTTCATTCAGTTTTCCAGTAAGCATTGATAGCTTTTATCTGTGTTTTCAACTAATAATAGACACAGTTTTAATAGATATTGGCTCAAATAGTTTGGAAATTGAAAGAGCACACTGTACCTTTCATCCAAAGTGTGGGCAATGGTGGGTTCCAAATAGGGGCCCAACAGCTAAATGGTCAGAGAAACAAAAGAACATAACACTGCACAACAAACCACTCTCCCACACACTTTTTAAATCTCTGGCCTCCACAGAGTTCTGTCATACAAACAGAGTACAAAACTCAGAGATGGGGAAACCCATGGTACCGCCAGACAGCTAACACACTTTACACTGTACCTTTCATCCAATCTGGCTTTTTCTGAATTTGAATTCAGATTCAGAAGTTGATAAAATGAAATTAAATGATATCTAAATAGACAAAGAGAATATTATTTCTTCAAAAAAAAAAAAGTTCCCATTTTTTAAAAGTTTTATTATTTTCCTTTAAACTATGGTTTCAATTTTAACACTCATTTTACTTTAATGAAGAGTGGTCAAGTCAAAATAAGAAAAAAATTGGGAAAGTTATTCATGTAAGGGTTAAACAAAAAAAAAAAAGGATTTGCTGTAGTAACACAAAAAAAAAAAAAAAAAAAAAAGAGATAAGAACATGGAATAGTTACCAGAAGCCAAAAGTGACTGTCATTACCACATTGCTCCAATTTGCAATACTGCTCAAGTGGACTGTATCAAAAAATAAGCTTTACTGAAATAAGTTAATGATGTCAAAGTTATTCTTCTCTGACAACCTCACAGCAGCCAATTAGATTAGCTACTATAATGTTGGGATTAAAATAATCTGTCCTTAACAAAGTCATTATGGTTTCCATACCTGCCTAGATAATCTCGTATTCATCCTTAACTAAAGACACAATAATCCTCCCCTGCACCCTGGTCAAACTGAGTACTGATGGGTATAATGTAATGTAAACTTGATAGCATAATAGGTATTATTACATTTAGGTATATATATATATATATATATATATAGACAAAAGTATTTTATCAGTGTACTGGGTGGGGGTGCTGATCTGTCAAGTGTAATTACAATGGAAAAAATTGAGAATGCCGGCAAGGTAAAAGCATATTACCTGAAATTAAAATTAACATAAAAATAATAATGATAACAAAAATTGTACCTAATGCAGTGGGTCCTAGGACTTTAACTACTTCATCAGAGGGTCGGCAGCCAAAACCGTAGGAGCCACCATAATAAGTAGGGTCTCTGTTTCTGTTATGATGTATACGTTTTGTACATATACATCATAGCCGACCCGACAGAGACCAAAAGGAAGGAATAAAATTCAAACATAAATAAAAATAAAAAGTAAAGTTAAAATGCTAAAATAATGCCAATTAAATCCTGTAAAAGGAAAATATATTAGCTTAGTGTAGTACTGTCATATTAAATTAAATTAAAATGGAAATCATGTCACAGGCTAGAGCAGCAAAGCAATGGGCTAAAAGTAGTGAGAATGCTGTGGTTCAGTGAGAACAGAAGGGGGTTCTCCCTCAGTTTCCCCGAGCCACAGCAATTAGGCCATGATTCGTATGATTCTCCTACGAATCACAGCCTAACAAAATGTGCCACTTGAGCAATGTTTGCAATCTTTCTGAAACAGGACATGATACAGCCAAGTCTTCATGTCACTTTCAGAAAGAAATTAGGTGACAACTCAGTGTTCTGATGGATGTTTACGAGAGCTTGAAGAGTAGGGTCGATACCCACGAAGGAATTAAAATGGAGGGTGTGGGATCAAGCTCTCAGCTGCTCAACCCAATGCCAAAGCTGACACTTATACATCATGCAAAACACAGCCGCACACCCCAAGGAAGAATGCACTGGTCCCACAGGAAGTAGTTATTGTTGGTAACACTGTTGTCGGGAAAATGGGAAATATATTACTGAATAGGACCAGAGTATGTCCGACAGGGGGTAAAAGTAGATGCCACTATAGAGCAGATATCATCTTTTAAAGGCACAAAAGGTGATGTACATGTTGGCACTATTGACATTAAGAGTAGGAGATCTGAGGATTTAACAAGTACAGGGCAATGTTGGGAAAAGTCACAGGTTAGGACTGAATTTGGAAGTCTGCAATTCTGCCCAGACACGATAGGACACGTTGAGAACCTTGTTATTCAATTCAGTCCTGGAGAGAATGTGCAAGGCTAATGGGGTTGAATTTTTCTTAGCATAGTCTGTGCTTGTTAACAGGATAGACTGCTTTTACATGGGTGGGATACACTTAAATAGAAGGGGTGCAATAATATTTGTTGATGCTATCGAGGAAATGATGGTGGGTTGGAAAACTAAACTAAACTAGCTTGGGGGATACACACACTAATAGATTAACTAGAGCTGCAGGCAAAGGTTAAAGTGATTCTTGCACTGCTTCCAATGGAAGCAGTGCAAGAATCACTTTCACCTCTGCCTATGCTTCTGTTGGAAGACATGCAACAGCCTGGAAAGCAAGGTGTCAGGGATTTCAAGCCCTACAGTGGGTCATCATAGAATAAGTAAATGCCTCGACTGTATTAAGCTAACTAAGAGTAAGAACAAGTGCATGTATGCTTACACGTACACTAATGCTAGGTACATTGTAAACATTGTACACTAATGCTAGGTACATTGTAAATAAAGTTGATGAATCTGTGTATTGATTAAGTCATCAAATGCGGACATTGTAGGTATATTGGAAATATGGTATCACTCAATATAAGTGATGCTGAATTTGAATACGGAGAGCACAATTTATACAGGAAAGTTAGGTATCTATATATGTTTTTTAAGAGTGGCACTTAGAATATCAGTTCAAGTCCGCCTCGTGTTACTGTGAAGGTACATATCACTGTAGAAAAGGCTAAACGTGTTAGGTTTTTATGAATAGTGAGTGTTGTGTTATGTTGTGCTGGCCCTCTTGGCTACCTAGAAGCAGAAATCACTTGGACAGCTGCTTCTGAGTATGCATCCTTTACCACAGGAAGATGGGCAGTGAAAAAAAAAAGGGGGGGGGGGGAGACTCATCAAACAATACCATATGAACATGAAAAAACAACAACAAAAAAAAACCCTAAGTAGAAAACTTTCATTATTAACCATTTACAGAATTCTGAGTATTATATAAAAACTTCTTATGTATGAAAACAGCTGAATCAAACTCTTGGCCAGAAGAGTATTCCAGAATAGATAACGTTACCTTTGAAAAAGTCTTCATAGACAACACAATTATGTAGGATATGACTCAAATTTTTCTTTGATGCTGCAGAAACAAAGATCAGCATTATGGAGACCAAGGAGAAACAATTTCTCTTTTAGCAACCGATGCGCAGTGATCAAGAATGATGTCTAAAGATAAAACAAAAACCAAGCTCTTGATTTTTTGTTTAGAAGATACATAACACCAGGAAAATACTTTTGAACAGCAGAGTCCAAAGGAGAAGTATCCCACTTGGTCTGCCAAATATTTATTAGTTTATTGAAGAATCTACTTTGCTCGTTCATTAAACAGCCTGCAGTTTAATTCTGATGTCGTGTATACTTGTAGGAATTCGTCTGTTTAAGATCGAATACAGAAACAAAAACCCTAATAGATAAGGAGAATACTGAAAGGGACACAGTCAGAAATAACTTGAAGGGCAACTGTGGAAATGGTTCTGTACACGTGAGTAACAGAAAATAGCATAAGACCACCAAATTGAATTCAATTTTGATTGGAATTTTGTATTACCTACCCTATGAAATCAAGCCCAGCAGCAAAAGTTAATACCATAGGGAGGAAGACAGCCTGGTAATAAGGATGCAAAGTTTACCTTGATAGACCCCATTCAGACGTAGAAATTCAAATGACAGAAACTGAAAACATTTTAATTTTGGAACTTGAATGAAGAAGATGAGGGAAGCTGACACCTAAATATTTAGTTTCAGTCAAAATGGGTAAACGTCCATAAATTTTGATTTGTAGTGGTCTTTGAAGTTTGGATTTGAGAAGTATCATCATTGTTTTCGACAGACTAATTTTAAGTTTACTAATTTTGAGACCAAACACAGATCTGACAGCATTTGGTTAGCATTAATTACAATTGTGACTCAATGCTTTTTGTGCCTGTGGTATGGCCATACCTCTCAGTTTTGTTGCCACATGCTGTTGTATAGTCACTGCACTAGAAGCATGTTCATGCCGAATGTCCTCATAACAAGGAACAACAATTATGTATTAATTGTAAACGAAGGAAGTGAGACTGCCAAATTCAGTATGGTATATAAAATGTCTTGAATATCAGCGTGCTCTGGAACTGGCAAGATCTCATGCTGTTGAGAGAAGTTCTGGTAATCACCCAGTACATAGTGTAAATATTAATAATAGATCAGTATCATCTCTAAATTCTTCTGTCTCTTTTCCTTTTATCACTTCCCACTTGAAGATTATGTAGATTAATAGCCAATGATCTCACACAGTCGGGATCATGATTGATTTTCAAAGAACAGCATTCCACTGATATCATATCCATCCAGAAACTCTATTTTGCTAAAGTTCAGCTAAGTAACTTCTCCATTATCATGGGTTTTTAAATTAAAGCTAGGCTTTTCAACCGGTTCCTGCAGACCCTAAAACTTGCATGGTAGTTCTTAATCAGCAATTTGATATGGCAGCCATCCACAGTCTCTGAAAAAATTTTTTCTACCTATAGTTTGATTAATCGTCTGGCTTTTTCTTTTCATCCAATTTCATTTCACTTCACTATTCACCATTTTCTGATTTCAATTACTCTCTGAACTACCTTGATTAAGAGCTTTGAATTACCTTAATACTAAGCATGTTATCATAAGGTCAGATGTCAATGCAAGTTTTTGGTTTAGCTCAACAATAGATCCTTGTCTTCTTTGAAAGATTTTATTCTTACTTACACTCTTTCACTTTAAAACTGACCTAATCAGCTTCCAACATATTGCAGTGCAACTGGAATCAAACACCTACGTCTCACTTTCTACATCTGGGTTCAGCCAAAGTATTCACAAATGGGTCACAATTCCTAATTGGATCATCAACGATCACAGTGTAATGGTTTTTCATATTGATATTGGCACTCCTACTGCAAACAATAAGCCTAAATTGCAATATATGACTGATAGTCTGAACAATGAAATTAACTCTTGTCAAAATGTATTTCTGATCATAGTATCTATTTACGTTCGACTTAATACGGCAGATTGCCGCCCTGTTGTTCCCATTTTCCAAAGTCACCAGACATGGGCATCTTCAGCTTTCAAATTTCTCTTTCTCATAGCTGATAGGGCATCTTCCTTCCATGTTTTTCTAGGGCATACTCATCTTCTCTTCTCTTGTGGTATCCACTCATATATAATTTCAGGCCATCTCACTTCATTCATGCGCAGCAGATGTCCAAACCATCTCAACCTCCTATTTTCTATTCATTCTATAATATCTTCATCTGAGTGAATGTCTTCTTAAAGGTGAATTATGAACCAGGAAATCATATATTTACTTGCAAATATTAATACTTACCATACTACATGGGCAAAATGCTGTAACAGTATCACAAGTCTGATTTACAATTCCAAGAAAAACGTTAGTTCCAGGAACGGATGTTATCTGTTAAAAAGTACAAATTTTTCTTAGTGGTGTTAAAAAATACAAAAATAAAGTAAAACTGAAAAGTATACAAATACTAAAAGGCAACATACGATGGTAAGTATAATTATTATTCTAATAACAGGTAAAAATGTTTCCATAATGAATTAAATGACAAAAATACAAAATCTGAAAAATAAATAAAAACACTCTATGACTAAAAGATGTCCAGTGTCAGCATTAATTTTAAAAACCAGAGTAGTTGCTTGATTATCTGAGGACAGATTAATTGGAGTGTGAATTAACAGGATTATATACGGCCCACAGAAGTCCAAGTCAAAGCTGTCAAACAAAAAAAGAAATAAGGTAAACCCCCGCTATTCGCGGTTTCGCGATCGCTGATTTAATATAAAATGAAACTTTAAAAAATGTGAATTTTAAAGCGCCGTGAATATTTTCCGTGAATACTTTAAAAAAACATGGGCGTGGCTAAAATTATCTTTCCCAGTCAAAACAGCGTTCAGTGGGTGGGGGGGAGAGGGGTGACAAAATCGCGAGCGTGGATGTTTCTCGCTAATTCGCTTATTATGCGCTTGTCATGGAAGGTTTGGTCGTTTGCTTTTAATTTATATGCTTATAAATTGAATAAATTTATCAATTTATAAATTGATATGCTTACAAAAGTGATAAATCTACCGTTTTGCAGCGTAAAACAGACTTTTTCGAGTGTGTACGGAAGAAAGTGCCTTTATTGTGGACAAGTTCTTTTTTACCCGTACAAAAATATGGCTACAAATAACAAGGCAAATGTGAAAATATCAAAGAAGGCGATGACATTAGCGAATAAAATTGAGTTATTAGACAAAATTTCTAATGGTGAAAGTATCTCCTCAGTGGCAAAACATTATAAAATCAATGAGTCAAAGGTACGATCAATCAAAAAATCTGAAGAAAAAATCTGCCGTAGTGTCTGTGAAAACGCACTAATTGCTTCAAAAATTTGCTCTGTAACTCGTGATGTTAAATTAGAAAAAAATGGAAAAAGCTTTAAATCTGTGGATAGAAGACCGAACTCAAAATAAAATTCCATTAAGTTCACTCATCATTCGTGAAAAGGCAAAACTCCTTTATCAACACTTTAGCGAAACTGGTGATAGCACTGGCGGGATAAGTTTTTTTGCTAGCAAAGGCGCTGGTTTGAAAGATTTGTTTGAAATTTCTAATAAATATTACATTTAATATTAAATTGTTTCTTATTTTCATTTCGATGCCATATGCTTGCATTTCACTATGTACTGTCTATGTACATAGTCATATTATGAAGGCACATATAATACATACCTAGACAAAATTTTAGGCTAGTTTTTCTTATATATTTCATACTTTGGAATGGAACCCCTTTATTACTATGGGAGCCATAACTCAGTATTTGCATTTTCGGTATTCGCGACATGTCTGAGGAACGTAACCCCCGTGAATAGCGGGGGTTTACTGTACATGGAATATGTTAGAGGTGTTGATGTTTACATTTTGTAAAGTTCCTATAGACAAAACCCTCTATGGATCTTAAAACAGAAGCTTTGTTTAGATTATTAAGCGATTTAACAAGTTTAAGAGACAAAAGGAATTATTCGCAATTTATTATTATCATAGTAATAACCTTGAGTCTCTCAGAAAAATTACATCATTC
Organism: Mastigoproctus giganteus; assembly: GCF_048544385.1. NCBI lineage: Eukaryota > Metazoa > Arthropoda > Arachnida > Uropygi > Thelyphonidae > Mastigoproctus > Mastigoproctus giganteus. The sequence continues at coordinate 93,380,486 of NC_143578.1, read as the reverse complement.
TTACAACCTTCCTCTTCAACAGAATTATTCTGTTGAAGAGGGCACAGAGGATTTGAGGAACAAGTTGCTGCTTATCATCCCAACATTTGGAAATTTATCGATTGCTTTAAAAAAGAACAAAGTATTAACTAAGTACTAAGTACTAACAAAGTAAATGTGCATTGAACAATATTTAAGTGGAAGTGATCGGGGCAACAAAAAAAAAGAAGTATCGCGATTGTGATGAACGAATTAAAAGACTTGTTAGTGCATACGGGTGATATTGTTGATTATCTAAGAGGTATAGCGCATAATATTTTTTATTAATAATGTACATACATTGTTGTAAATATTACAGTTTCTTAGTAATTAATTATCCCAATGTGACTGATTCTGAAGATTGCATAAACATTCATTTTGAATTTTTGCAGTGTACTATGACATACCTAATGTTATAATTAGTTTAGTTTAAAATTAACCAATTGTTATATTGTTCAAATAATGGAATTTTTTACTATTTTTGTGATACATGTAACTATTAAAATACATAATCTACCTATTAAATTATATATTTCCATACATGTGTTTTTTTTTATTTCCGTACTATTCCCTCATAGTTCATAGAATTGCAAAAAATATGCTAATCATAGCTTAAGGCAGAAACTTAAATAAAAAATAACTTTTTATGATTTGACCAAACACATCTCATTGCTTCTAGATGGTAAATTGTTTATGCGATAAACTGACGCGGCGGTAAATTGCTGGTGGTAAATTTTCCTAGACTCCCTAACAATATCTGCCTTTGATGTCTTGATCAGCACTTTGAATTCATCAGTTTTATTTACTACACTTCTAGCATTATTGTACATGCAAGTATACAAGCACTTGTTCTTACTCTTAATTACCCTAACACTGCCCATGTATTTACTTGTTCCATGATGACTCCCAGCAGCCCTTGAAGCCCCAGCAACCTTGCTCTCTAGGCTGCTGATCATTACAATAGAAGTAGTGCAAGAATCACTTTCGCCTCTGCCTGCGGCTCCTGTTAACATTTTAGTCTGTGATTTCCCCAAGGTAGCAGTTTTCTGACCCATCTAACACTGCCTCGATAGCATCAGCAAATATTCTTGCACCCTTTCTATTTAAGTGTACGCCATCCCTGTAGAAGCAGTCTCTCCTATTAGCAAGCACAGACCACACTGAAAAAAATTCTACCCCATTAGACTTGCACAATCTCTCCAGGGCCGAATTGAAGACACTTTCAAATTTAACCCTAACACAAGACTTTTTTCTAGCAATGACCTGTATTTGTTAAGTCAATCTGCAGATCTCTTACTCTTAAGGTCATTAGTGCCAACGTGTGCAACAATATCACTTTTTGTGCCCTTAAAAGATAATATCTGCCCTACAACGTCATCAACTTTTTTGCCTGGCAGACATACCCTGGTCCTGTTCCATCTTTTTGCATAATATATTCCCAGTCTCCCTGACAATAATTAGTTCCTGTTCTTTAAAAGAAGAGAATGTTACAAAAATTGAGGCATTAATCCTGGAAAATAGCCATATCAGCCCCAAAGAACTAGCTGCAGAGCTCCAAATTAGCACAGGGTCTGTGGAGAACATCATCTGTCAACAGTTGCACATGAGTAAAGTGTCTGCTAGGCGGATTCCGAGACTTCTGACCCTTTAACAGAAGAAGGAAAGGGCACAACGTGCACATGAAATGTCAATGTGCCAGGAAAAGCAAGGAATTTTTTTTTTTTTTTTTTTTTTACACAGCTTGTCACCATAGATAAAACTTGGATCCATCACTATGATCCTGAAACTAAACAAATGTCAAAACAATGGATGCACACAGAATCACCCCCCCCCCCCCACCCAAAAAAACAAAAGGCAACCAAGGGCTGGAAAGGTGATGTGTTTTTTTTTTTTTTTTTTTTTGGGATCATCATGATGTAATACTCACAGATTACCTTCAAAAGGGCTGTATTGTGATAGCAAAGCATTATTTCAACATTCTCATAGAGCTGCATGCAGCTATAAAAGAAAAATGATGGGGAAAGCTGTGAAAAAGTGTGCACCTGCTCCATGATAATGTCCCAAATGTGGGTTTGAAATACTGCTGCATCCTGCTTTGCTTATCACCCCCCCTCCAACCTTGGTATCTTTGGATTTCTTCCTCTTTTCTAACCTGAAGTTTTTTCTTCATGGAAAACAATTTGCTGCTCTAATGAAAAGGTGAATACTGCTACTGAGTCATGGTTTGAAATCAGAGCACATCTACAAAACTGGCCTGTGGAAGTGTGGAAGTATTGAGAGGTTGCAAAAATGTTATTTTGTCTGGTGACAATGTTGAAAAAGTGTAACATGTAGTGTTTCTTTCAACCTTCTATCACATCTGGGTGAATACAAATCTTTTTTGAACCAATATTACATTGTATTGCATGCCTTTAAATACCCAGAAATCGTTTGACGAACAATAAAACATTCAATTACAACAAGAACAATCAGGTACCATTACTAGAAAATAAACAATTCCCAATAATTTTGAACAAACTTATCATAGAGACACTATTAAACTTAGGAATTATACATTTAAAAAAATTCTCTTCCAAAGAAAAATGCTGCTGTTGTTGTTAATCCTAGAAATCTGATGTTATTAAAGACTGGGAGGGAGACATTAGAAATTTTAAGTTCAGGAGCTGGGCAAAGTTTGTGTTATATACAAAAATGGACAGCAACTGCTTTCTGCTGCAAGAGTCAATAGTCATTGAAGCTGGCCCATTGTATTTTATTATGTGATATTTGAAGCTGTCATTCTATAGACCTCATGTTTTGGGAATGGCAGGAGATGGAAAGGTCATTTCCATAAAGGTAAATCTCAAATGTATTTGGAAGTTGTTAGAATCTATTCTAAGAGCAAAAAGGTGGCACTCAGTACTGATCTCTGTGGAAAACCATCTTCCTGAATGAACGTTGCAGAGAGGGCATGCTGGTATCAAACTTGAAATGATCTAGTATGTACAAAATTCTTCACAAATATAGGAAGGTTCCCCATAGACCAAGAGCGTAAAGATCACTAAGTATGCCATGCCTCTAGGTGGTGTCAAAAGCCTTCTCTACATCTATTGTAGCTATTACTAGATGTGTGTGTTTAACAAAAGCATTATGAATGGCAAATCCATAAGGTCCAAACATGGCCTGTTTTGATGAAAGCCATATTGACTATGGCTCATTAGATGTTCTGACTCAATGATTCAGACAAGGCTTCTGTGGAAAATTTTTTCAAGGATTTTGCTGAGGCAGCTTGAGAGAGATATTGGTCTATAGCTATGGAGGTTGGTTAGATCTTTTCCAGGCTTTAGGAATGCCAAAACAGTTGAATGATGCCAAGAACCTGAATAAACATTTTCTAGAAATATACAGTTGTAAAAAACCAGAAGGAGGTGCAAAACTTTGTCCTGAAGATGCTGTAGCATGACAAATTCCAACTGGCCTGATAGCACCATTGTGGGCCATTCTAATGGCATGCATTGGTCCAGAATATTGCAGAGATTTGTTATATGGAAGAAGGAGAGCAGTTTGAAAGTTCATAGAATGGCTTGTTTGTTTGTTATTTGGTTTTTAGGAGCATTAGCAACTAAGGCCATATTGCTCCGGGGATATGAGGTGGTATTTCCTAACCTTTCCGCATCCTCTGTATTTGGTGGTCATTGGCTCGAACCCTGGTCTAATCAAGAAGTGTGTGCTACGCACTGCTGCTCCTGCCCACCTGGCTATGGAGGTGCCATAAAAGGTAAAGGTAAAGTGCAGCCATTATCAACCCACTGCAGGATGGAAGCCTCCTCAACGATTCATGCTGAGGGAAATGGACCATAATCTTCCATGCTGGTCCAGTGCGGGTTGGCAGATCGACTGTATTCAGCAGTCAGGGGCTTGAAACCGGGCCTACTCAAAGAGCGTGTGCTACTGCACTCCTGCTCCTGACCACTCGGCTGCGCCATATAGAATGGTTTACTATAGTGTTTTTAATTCAATGGAATGATGTGGTATAAGCTGATGCTGCTGAGATTTCAGAAAAAAGTATTGCCCAAAGCATTAGCTATATCTAAGGGACTACATAAATCTCACCCATTCTGGGAGAGCATTGGAGAAAGTATAGTAGGAAACTTACCAGAAAGCTGTCCAATTTTTTTTCATATTGTTTTGGTCAGTGTTTATGTTAATGTCAATGCAAAATGGGTCCAGGATTCTTTCTTGGCTTGCCTTTAAATGAAATGTGCTTTTGCCCTTAACTTCTTATAATTAATGATATTGGCTGTGGTTGGACACTTCCAAAACAAATTCCAAGCTTTATTTTTTGCTTTTGTGCATGTCTCATTCCACCAACAATAATAATGCTTTTGAGTAGTTTCAGCATTCTGAGTAGTCCAACTTAAGTTGGATGCCCACCGTGACCCTAAGTGTAAATGAAATGAAATAGTAAGAAAAAAACAAAATACAGCAAAGACTATAAGCTAGTCTCCTGAGTAGTTAAACAAAAAAAAAAAAAAAAAAAAAAGTCTTGAAAAGAAGAATATAGCAGAAAATCTTTCTTCTCTAGAAATGACTCCTCTCCTTGACAGACAATGACAAACAAGCAGAAGATGAAGCAACACCTATACTATTAATGTACTCAATTACTGTAAATCTTTGTCTAATTATTTTCCATGGTGATTCCAATAAACAACTGTTCATAATAAATTAAAGTATTGGTCAAGAAAATTCAAAACACAAAGGGTACTAGGAAAGTTTTGCAATACAGCTTTGTTTATTTAATTTTTTCAAAGTAATTTCCTCTACATTCAATACACCTCTCCATCCTCCGAAACCAATCTTTAAACCAGTTCTGCCAAGTTTCACTAGGGAGTAAAGCACATTCGTTGTCCCAAGCCCGTAGAAGGTCCTCATCACTGGAAAACCGCCTCCCTTTTAGCTTCATTTTCACATGCGGGAACAGTGCAAAGTCGCAAGGTCTGGCCTGTAGGGAGGGTGCTCGAGAAGTTTCAGTCCTGTTGTGGTCAAATATTTGGTGCAGGCTTTGGCGCGGTGAGCTGCAGCATTATCGTGATGGAGGTACCAGGTGTCCATTCTTGACTTTGGCCGCAGGTTCTTCATAGATCCAATGACTTTAGGCAGGCATTGTTCAGTATACCACTTAGCTGTGACTGTCTTCTGCGTGTCCAAAACGTCACGTTCCACAATTCCACTCGATTTGAAAAATACAGCTATCATTTTCTTCTTTACAGATCGGGATTTTCTGACAATTACGGGTGTGTCGTCATCATCAAAGACCCAAACTTTGTTTTGAGCCTTGGTCGGCAGATCGTAATAGTACAGCCAAGTCTCATCACCTGTCACGATGTTGTTCACATACCGAGATTGTCCCTTATCAAACTTTTTTAACATCTCCCGGCACCAAGTCACACGTCGTGTCATCTGCTCTTCAGTCAGTTGATGCGGCACCCAGAGAGAACAAAGTTTCTTCACGTGCAAATGATCTTGCAGAATCGAATGAATTGCTGGTGCATTTAGGCCCAAAGTATCCTCTATCTGTTGGTAGGTCACTCGCCTGTTTTCGTCAAGCATTTTCCTCACAGCAGTAACGTTTTCCTCCGTAACTGACGTTCGTGGCCTTCCCGGCCTCTCAGAATCCTCCTTTGGAAATTTTCCCTTTGGAATTCTCTATACCACCTGAACATCGTTGTACGATGTGGACAATCAGCATCTAGTGCAAGAGTCATTTCTTCTAAGCACTGGTCTATGGTTAAACCACGCACGAAATTATACCGCAAAACTGTCCTTATCTCATTTTGTGACCACGATGCCATCGCAAGCACTTTACACTCTCACTACTAATGAATAACTGAGCCCATCGACTTGGCGCGGCGGCTACTATGCACGTATGAACATGTCTCAACATGCAGCAACAAGCAGCTTCCTGTGATTCATTGTTGCGTCATATTGCAAAACTTTCCTAGTACCCTTTGTAAGGTCATATAAAAAAATTAAGTTTTTAGGAAGAAGAATTCTCTTCATTGAAGCATGCAGTCTATATAAATGATTTCAATTTCAAGACCCTTCACCAATAAGCACACAAATTCAACAAGGAATCATCACCAACTTTCACTCATCTTCAAATTTCTTCCTTGTTGTATTAGCCAAAACCAATTCTTCAGTCCATTCCCTAATAAGATGAAGAGTTCAAGTATATAAGGTAAGTTTTATCACATAATGGGTGAGCAGAATCACAATTCTTTGCTAACCAGTTCATACAATTTTGCTCACTCTGCTAATAAACAAGGCACTGCTCATTTATTAGCAGAGTAAACAAAAGTAATTTGTTTAGAGACTAATTTACAATCTCCTTAGAATTTTACAGCTCCATCAATCTATCTTCCATTTGAGTAAAAATTTTACTCAAAAGCTCCAGTTTGCCTGCAACAGAAGTATTCTCAATGCACAATGAAGAAAGTTAAAACTGTAACTTTATCAATCCCAAAATGTAAGGAAGTAGTAGTAGTATTAGGAGGTTTGTCCCTAAGAAATGCTGAGTCCAAGTTTTATTTATAATAGTGGCATTGCTGTTCAGATTTGGCTGCCAAGGGCATTACAAAAACTGCAGGGGGGATCTAAATCAGTTTTTTTTTCCTTTCCCCAATTGGTTGAATATGCTCTGCTACCAAGAATTGTCTGCACGGGTAGCACAGTGGTAGCATCATTGTCCTCTCCACACCGGGTGGAAAAGACCCAGGTTCGAATCCAGTCGATGATGCGAGGAACTTTAATGGGCTTTTTTCACTCTGGGGCTGAGTTATTCGGTCTCAGGCATAGATAGTAAGGTTCCAGCAAAACAGACAAATCAACCATAGAACACATGCAATTAACAGACATAAGACACACAGCACCACAGATGAATTTAATTATTTGGGTGGCCTAAAAATAATAGTTTGGTTTTGGTTTTTTGCCAATGAGAATTGCTATGAGGAATTCTAGAGCACAGCAACATAATACAACTTTGTACAGTACATGTTTATTCATAGTAGGTATTTATTTATTTATTGTTGTTTTTTTCTTTGATGAAGCAAGGGTGAACAACAGCAACAAAAAGAAAACATAATGAACAATCAAAAGTAGAAGATTTTGTGTGCAGTGGACAATAATGGAATAAATAATGGATTGATTGATTGATTTTGATTTTTGTGGCGCAAAAACAGCAAGGTTATAGTGCGCCATGGAAAGAATAAAATTCAAAAAAGATTAGACTTGTTACTTTTAAAAAGGTTACTTCGTCTAAAGTTGCATATATATATATATATATATATATATATACACACAGACATGTCAATACATAAAATCAGTATAATGATAAAAGCAAATTGTATATTTCATATGAGTGTATACATATTGATCGATTTTAAAAATTTAAAAACTGCTGACACATTGTAGTTGTCATTTAAAATCTGACTGAGTGTATATGGCTCAGTCAGATGAGTAAAAGCGCTAAAACGAGCATTTATAAAACAGGTACAATCGCATAAAATGTGTTGGACGCATAAAATGGTGTCGCATTGCTTGCACATAGGAGGGTCATCAGCCCTCAGCAAAAAGGAGCGTGTCACATGACAGTGTCCTATGCGGAGCCGGGTAAGAACAACTTCCTCTTTGCGATCCCTGTGTAAGCAGGACCGCCAAGGATGGATCACAGGCTTAATTCGACATAGTTTGTTTGTAGTAATCAGTCGATGCCACGAATCTTGCCACTGAGATTATAGGTTACTACGGATCACTTGCCTGTAGTCTGTATAGGGGACTAACTGGTCAAGATTATCCGTCAGGGCTGCTGATTTGGCTGCAATGTCAGCCAAATCATTTCCTCTAATCCCGATGTGACTGGGGATCCAGCAGAAGCGGATATCGAATCCACTTGCATAGAGACTGTATATTATCTGCTGAATTCAGGACAAGGTTGGATGGTTAGTGTGTGACATCGCTGATAAAGCCTGTAGTGCACTCACTGAATCGGCATATATAATACACTGTTGGTAACGATGTTTTCTTATGTGATCTAGAGCTAACTCTATAGCATGCAGCTCTGCAGTGTAAATGCTGCAGTCAAGCAGTATCTGCTCTGATATGGTATTATTTGGAAAGACAGCAGCAGATCCCACATACGATTCTGACTTCGAGCCGTCTGTGTAGACTGGCAAGAAGTCAAAATGTTCTGCCCGGTGTTGTGAATAGAGCTGCAGGTAGACAGAAGGCGGAGTATTAGACTTCGTCGCAATCTTGAGCAAGAAATCACATGCTGGTGTTTGTGCATGCCAGGGTGGAAGGGGCTCCTTTGGTGATCGAGAAACCTTGTCTACCGAGATGTTAAGCTCATCGAGTAGCTCTTGAACACGAATGCCGAATGGGCGATTGGCGGTCCGTCGTGTGTTGTAGAGATTTTCCCATCGTGGCTCGAAAACGGATGTCCACGTGGGATGGTCTGGCAGGGACTTCAGCTTGAAGGCATATTGTAGAGATAACTGCATTCGTCGAAGCGACAAGGATGGTTCATTTGCTTTGACATACAGACTTTGGACAGGTGATGTTCTGAATGCACCAGTAGCAATACGAATGGCTTGATGATGGATGGGGTCAAGCCAACGAACAGCGCTATTTCTGGCAGATGCATATACCTGAGACCCATAATCTAATTTTGAGCGTACAAGTGCACAGTATAGACGTAGGAGAGTGCATCGGTCTGCACCCCAAGAGGTAGAAGAGAGAGAGCGGAGGATGTTAAGCCCTCTCGTGCACTTTGTGCGAAGCTGACGAATGTGTTGGACAAATGTCAGCTTTTTGTCAAAAATGAGTCCCAGGAATTTCGCCTCTGATACAACTGGAATGGTGCTTTGTCCAAGTCGTAATTCGGGCTCAGGGTGGAGGTTACGTTTGCGACAAAAATGGACGCAAACGGTCTTCTCCGGTGAGAACGTGAAACCATTGGCTGTGGCCCAGGAGTTAAGACGGTCAATAGCTTGTTGCAGTTGTCTCTCAATAACCCTCATATTGCATGATTGAGAGAATATGCTGAAGTCATCAACGTAGAGTGCACTGTTTATAGTTGGAGGAAGTTGTTCAGAAATAGAATTTATTTTAATGGCAAAAAGCGTGACACTTAAGACAGATCCTTGTGGTACCCCCTCCTCTTGGCGAAAGGGAGGATCCTACACGAACTTGGAAATAACGGCAGGATAAAAAATTTTTAATAGAAATTGGAAGGTGGCCTCTTAGACCGAGGTTGTAAAGGTCTTTTAAAATACCAAATCTCCAAGTTGTGTCGTATGCTTTTTCCATGTCAAAGAAGATGGACACCAAATGTTCTCTTTTTAGGAAAGCATCTCGGATGGATGTTTCCAGTCTAATTAAGTGGTCCAGTGTGGACCTGTTTCTTTGGAAGCCGCACTGAAAGCAGGAGAGAAGGTCGTTCGATTCCAAATACCATAAGAGACGAGCATTGACCATTCTCTCCAATATTTTGCACAGACAGCTGGTCAGAGCAATGGGACGATAGTTTTTTGGACATATAGGATCCTTTCCTGGCTTAGCAAAAGCAAGAATAATTGCCTTGTGCCAGGTATCCGGAAAATGCTCTTCAAGGAAGATTCTGTTGTACAAGAAGAGCACATGGTCCATGGATTCTGGTGAAAGATGTTTGATCATTTCATAATGGATGCTGTCTGGTCCGGCAGCTGTAGCCTTTGTATGGGCGAGTGCTGTTTTCAGCTCATTGATATTAAATGGCCCATTGTATGGGTGGGAACCCTTCGATGTGAATTTAAGGGCCTGTTTTTCAATGTTGCGCTTTAAGACCAGAAACTCTGGGGAGTAAGATGATGTTGAAGAAATGTTAGAAAATGTTTCCCCAAGAGCATTGGCTATTGCAGTAGAGTCTTCAATAGTACATCCATTATATTCAAGGACCGATTAGGGGTGTGCTGTGTATTTTCCCTTCATTTTCCGGATTTTTTCCCAGACCACCTTAGTGCTGGTCGTCTGGGTAATGGATGATGTGAAACGGATCCACGATTCCCTGTGACTCTGACGGCGGATGTAGCGTGCTTTGGCTCGTGCACGTTTAAAGGCTAATAGGTTGACTGTGGTAGGATATCTTCGAAATATCCCCCAAGCCTTGTTTTTAGCCTTTTTAGCTGCTGTGCATTCTGGATTCCACCATGGTTTTGGAAAGGGAGGAAACCGTGTGGATGTTTTTGGAATTGTAGTTGCAGCTGCATGGACAATATTTTCTGTTATTTACGTAACTACATCATTGATAGGCTCCTGACTGACTGCAGAGTTGTCAAATTTTGCCAGGTGTTGAAAGGCACTCCAGTCAGCTTGATCAAACTTCCACCGCGGTAACCTGACAGGAAGACAAGGTCTCCCAGTAATTAAGGCGGTTATCACGGGGAAGTGAACACTTCCATACAGGTTCCCTTCTACCTCCCAGGTAAGTGACGAGAGAAGAGAAGGCGAGCTGACAGAAAGATCAATGGCAGAAAACGTACGGGTAGGCATGTGGAAAAAGGTGTTTGTTCCCACATTAAAAAGGCAGAGGTCACTGTCAATGAGCATACGCTCTATGACTCGTCCCCTTCTATTAATGCTAGCACTACCCCACAGGGTAGTATGTCCATTAAAGTCCCCAAGAAGTAAGAAAGGGGGAGCCAACTGCATTACGAGATCATCAAGGTCTTTCTGGCAGATGTCAGTACTAGGTGGCAAATATATAGAGCAAACGGTTAGTAAAAACCCCATTGTTATTCGAATGGCTACTGCCTCTATGCTGGTAGTAAGTTGCAGATGCTGAAAAGGGGTATGGTTGCCCACAAGGATTGCGACTCCTCCACGAGCGGGGCCATCCCCAGTTCTATCCTTGCGAATGATAGTAACGTTGTGCATCCTGGGGTCATCATTTGCCCTTAGGTAAGTCTCCTGTATGCAAAAGCAAGATGATTTGTGCTTTTGCAGGAGTGCCTTGATGTCTTCTGCATTTTGCCGGAATCCACGACAATTCCATTGTAGGAATTTAGCCATTATTTTGGCTTGGTGGTTCCTTCAGGCGGCTTCCGAGGTGCTGAGGGCTTATTTTTGTCGGTCTTAGATTTATCCTTCCTGGAGAAGTATGGACGCTGCCCCGTGTCCATATCCTCCTCAGTAAAGAGTTCCAAGACTGCTCTTCTTGTACCTCCTTGTCCTCAACATCCATTTTTTCCTGAGAACTAGGATGTACGTCTGATTTTTTATTCTTTTGTTCAGAAACTGATTTTCTAACTGGTGGGGCACTAGGAGGTACAGATATTGGAGTGGCAGCTGATTGGTCCTTTTGTGCGGGTTTTATTGAACTCAACAGGTAGCGAGAAATAGGAGTGAATGACTCCTTTGGTGTTATGGTCAGTTCAGTCTGAGTTCCGATGGAACATCTCCCTGCTACTTGTTATTTGGTTTTTAGGAGCATTAGCAACTAAGGCCATATTGCTCCGGGATATGCGGTGGTCATTCCCTGACCTTTCCGCATCCTCCGTATTTGGTGGTGACGGGCTCGAACCCCGGTCTAATCAAGAAGCGTGTGCTACGCACTGCTGTTCCTTCTCACCTGGCTACGGAGGCGGCTCTCCCTGCTACCTTCTGAGCATAGGTTGGTTTATTTATATTTATAGGTTTCACCGTTTTCCTTGCCTCTTGATAAGATATGTTCAGCTCAGCCTTAAGTCGCTGAATTTCTTTTTGTTTCCACCTCTGGCATACCCTTGAGTAGGCCAGGTGTTCTTCTTGGCAGTTAATGCAGGTTGGTTTTGCAGCTGAACATGATGTTGTTTCGTGGTCCTTTGCACCACACCAAGCGCATACAAGGGTTCCATGACAAGCCATCTGTGAGTGTCCGTATTTCTGGCACTTGAAGCACCGTAACGGATTTGGGATATACGGACGCACTGGGCAGTTAATATAGCCAGCTTTGATTTCATGAGGAAAAGTTGGTGAATTGAATGTTAAGATGATATTTCTAGTGGGAACTAATTTTCTATCCCTACGCATGGATATATGTTTAACAGCTGTCACTCCCTGTGGTTTTAACTCTGAACAGATTTCCTCTTCAGTTACATCCATCAGATCCCATTCCGCGATGACACTACGGGATGAGTTCAGTGTCTTGTGGGGGGTTGTAGTGACAGGCATTCCCCCGATAGATGTAGCACGGAGGAGCTGTTCTGAGCGTATATCACTTCTGGTTTCTACAAGTATGTCACCCGAACGAAGCCGTTTGACAGACTTAGGAGAGCCTGCCAACCCTTCTGGATAAAGAAGGTTGACATTTTTCCTATACGCTTCTCACTAGTTTAGAATTATCAGGAACCGAAGTGTAGGACCTGATATAACCTCCTTTTTCTGTCTTTTTGCAGAAGTGACGTTCTCTTGGTCAATGGTAAAATTTTCAGTTAGGGACCGGGTTGGGGCCCCAGAAGAAATTAATTTATCAGGATTCATGTAGTTTTTTAAGTGGTTCAGTGCCCGGGCTCCCCACCCACCATGGAGCCCAAAGGGACGCCCACTACCCGGCATGCAATAAATGCGCTCGGGAGTGGAATGGCAGGGCTACCCAGACACCATATCCGCACTGCCGCCAGCCTGAATCCTGTCCCTTGGACCATGAGGGTAGGGGCATGGCATTGACACGGTTGACCCTCGCAGGCGAGCCTACTAGCCGATTGATCCTAGCCGGGCCTTCCAGGACCTCCTGTCTTGTCGAAGCAGGGGCCAAAGTGGTGTATTGAAGCTGGGCCCCTCAACCACCAGGATCCCCCTTTCCGAATTTCCACGGGTCGCAGCGCACGGCAAACACACCGGATTCCATTGATGTAAGCCTGGAACCTGGGCGTGGCCGTTGGATCCCAGTGATGCTAGTCTGGAGTCCAGCAGCGTCACTGGGAGGTCCCCTCGCCACGTACAGGTGCCCACGTCGAGGGGAAAATAATGGAATGAAAAGGAAACAAGTAGTTTTGAAGCAACAGCAAACAACATTAATTTCTGATCCACTGGAGAAAGAAAAGGATGGCAAAGCAGTACACAAGACGAAGTTTTGTTGTGCATCAATGAAGTGGTGGTCTCGTTTGTTGATACTGTAACAACTGATAGTTGGGTGGAAAATGTGAAATCAATTGTACAGAACTATGCACAGGAGGCAATTTTCAAATGTGATGAAACTGTCCTCTTTTACAATTAAACCCAGATTAAAAATTGGCCTTTAAAGGTGAAACATAATTCATGAGGCACATGGCTAGTCAGAATAGAAAAAGGTCCTGATCATGGATCAGCATGCCACTTAAAACAACTTACTATCTTCAATCTCTATACTTGGATAACCATTAGCTATCTAAAAGTGTTGCAGTGAAGCGAATGGTGTAATATCTCCAAGAAGTCAAACACAACATTCCTGTAGGAGAAATCGAGAAATGTACTGTCCCGGATGCTCTAAGATATAGTTATGGTATGGAATTGTGTGGAGTGTAGTGTAATTGAAAACTGTCTTGCTAAAACCAGATTTATTCATAAAAAAAGCAGGACTGTCAACTAAAACAATGTCATACCTACTTTTGCATCTGTAGGAGGGGAAGCTGCAATGGATTGTTTAGCAAATTTTGACAACTTTGTCAACATGGACTGCATGAATGCAACTTCTGGTAGTGTCTTATGGACATCACTAAGACCCAGACAACTGCTATCAATAATGTGGAAAAAGAGGAAAATAAAAGAGGAGTACCCACTTCCGAAACATTGTCATCCTTTCTTTAAATTCAGGGCAATCACAGCGACTGCTGTATTCAAGTAACTACTTGAAATATGGGGATGCTGACAATAAAAAATGCTAGACAAAATTAATAACTTTTGTAACTGAAAGTAAAAAACTACAAAAAAAAAAAAAAAAAAAAGCCCAACGTGTGCAAGGTGTTCTCTATATTAGTTATACAAATAGCTATGTTGGAAGTTATATGAACAATTTCCACAGTTTCAAATTATTATTAATTTTTATATAAGTGTGTAATATTTAGCAAAATTGTAATAAACAGTGCAATAAAATCACAAAAATTTAATATTTCCATTACATTCTTAGAGTTTTCCTCATTTAATAAGCTCTGCTGCATTTCTACAAACAAATTAGCACAATATCCTCAATCAAATACTACCTTTATAAAATACAGAATAAAACATTCTTTACTGCTATATTTTATGTACATTCAATGCATTTTATAACTCCTCTTCCAGCCCAACACACAAATTCACTCTGAAGTGAAATGACTGATTCATGAAGGTGATAAATATTTAAAGAATATTTTAATATGTTGTTAAAACATTATTTCAGTCTCTATCATAAACTTTCCAAATAACAACATACCTGATATCTTGCACAGTGTTCTCCATGTACTAAATTTGTAAGAATGTCCTCTAAACTTGTATTAAACTAAAATAGAATATACATTAAATAAAAATGTTAACATATCGTTCTCATGATAATTTAAATAAACAATAAACTAGTACTTTAAACATATATCTGCTGGAAATTTTTAAATTGAAATGGCAATAATGCATGTTAATTTATTTATTTTTCAGTTTAATCAAGACTAGCTGATTAATCCTTGCACAGGCAACTGGCTAGATAGTTTATCATTGTGAATTTACAATGATAAGTTCTCTTTTTTGGGTAATTATGCAATTCATTGTGTAATTAGACACAATTACCAAAAAACAAAACAAAATTACATGAAAAATGAATAATACTAAGAGGTAGTAGTAGTAGTAATGGAGGCATTTAATGCAAGAAAGCAAGCATATGAGCTTATGTAGAATCAGCCAAAAAAAAAAAAAACGATTTCACACTAAACTTCCCTCTAAAAGTTTGTCCATTTCCTCCTTGAATTTATTCAAGCTATCAACTTCCACAACAACAGATGGAAGTTTGTTCTAGAAATTAACCACCAGCTGGCTAAAGGAAAATTTCCGGACATCTATTCTACAACTGTCTTTCTTCAGTTTGAGTTGATACCCCACTCAGGTTTGTAATCTGAGCAAGAGGAAGAATCCCATCAGCACTGAGCCTGCTGGAGATCAGGCACCTTGCAGGTGCCTAATCAAAAACGGCTCATTTTTCAGAGCCATCTGTACCCCCCCCCCCCCCCAACTGTGAAATTTCAATAACAATGCCTATTGCTTTTATTCTCCCAGAACTGCATTTTTGTTATTGGGAAACAAATTTCTCAACAACACACATGAATGATAAGCATAACTCAGAAGATGATTATGTTCTATGAAAAAAGAAGCAAATAAACATTTGGTACATATGACGTTGTCACCATAAAATGCAACATCTATTTTTGCTTTTCTTTTTATGCATTGCATGCTGTCATTATGCTTATTTGTTTCCAAATGATTCATCATGTTTCCAACTGCTTGAAATTGAAAAATAACATCTATATATGTTTTGAAATTTTACATCCTATTTCTTTGGCATCTTACTGAAAGGCATTAATTATATTTTAGAGTGTAGACTATTATAGTATACTAGATGGCCAATTTGTTAATTAAAATAAGCAGAAATTTGCAAAATTAAAAAAAAAAAAAAAGAGAGAGAGAAAATTGTTTCTCACCCAAAGGCAAAGAAAGTCTTTGTTACCAACTATATTATAATGGTGAAATAGAAAAGAGTAAAATCAAGTCAAAAAGATAGATTCTCCATATTAAATCTGGATAGTTGACAGCTATGCACCTGGTACATTTGAATAAATTAGTAGTTTATTGAAAAATTAAGGACCGTTCAAACATGATTACTATCAGATAAAATTTGACTGAGCATATAAGGCTTAGTAGTTAGATGGTTAAAAATGATAAAAGATATGCCACATGATATTAAGTTGACAACAGTGGCTTGGGTCTGAAAAATTCCAAATTTCTTCTTTTATTTCTGAATTTTGCTTGGAGTAAAAGTTATCAATGCTTGATCTTTTCTTAATAGACAAGAAGCATAAATGGTAAAAAAAAAACTACACAGCATGAATTTAGGAATAAAAATAATTTACTGTATGACAGAGCTGCTGTTAGAAATACAAGGAAAAATAAAACAACTACAATCAGTAGAATATTGAAACAGAGTAATTAAAAAGTAAGAAAGAAAGTAGAGGAAGATTACAGTATGTAACGGCAGATTTTGGGATTGATAGTATAAGTAAAAAAGCAACAAGTAATATAAGGGGAGGTTTTTTTTTTTTTTTTTTTTGATTTGGTAGTTGTTGGTGCATCGGCTTATTGCACCTCCCAAGGTTTTTGTAGTACTTTGATCCAAGCCCGAGGCGGGAATCGAACCCGCGACCTTTGGGTTGCCGGGCAGGTACTTTACCCACTCGGCTAGCCTATAAGGGGAGGAAAACTGTGACCAGACATTTGTGGTGGTGGTGGTGGTGGGGGTGGGTATTCTCACAGTAATTACTGTTTCTTGGACAGACTGTGATCACTATTGCAAACCCAAGAGAGAAAAGTTGCATTAGGATGACAGAAGATCAAGCATTAATGAATGGGCCTTGGTTTGGTTTGGTTGGCTGGCTGCTAGCTGTCAGGAAAGCCTGTCTAGGAGTCTTTGGGACCTTTTGGTGCCAGTAATGGTACTGGGGTGTGGTGTCTGCAGAGAATGGGGCATGAGGTATCTCCTGGGTTGGCATCTGAGGTCAGGGAAGAGGACTATTCAGAAGGAGGGGAATGATGCTTCTGCCAACGTTCTGATGTTGACACCTCAGCTGCACTGGATGGGGATCAGGCTTCTAGAAACTCCAGAATGGAGAATCTTAGGGATCTTAAAATGTTTACTACTGGAATGCAAATATACATCCATTCATTTTCAGCCAATAAATGAGCACTGTAAAAGGAAAGGCACATGAAATGAACAACTGCATGCTGATTAAACCATGGGTTATTTGCATTATGGCTGGGATTTTGCTTAGCATCAATCACACTGTCTAGAGTGCTATAAAAGCTGTATACTTGGTTCATAGTTTCATATATTCTTTGCTTATGTTGAAGTTATTTTGCATAGTTTAGTATTTTCTTTTCTTTGTCCATGCTGAAGTTATTTTATCTAGTTTAATATTTTCCACAAAAAGAAAAGGTAAAATTTTTTGATTATCCTTAGTGAATTTTAATTCTTTAGTTTGTGTAAACTAAACATCATTTTTAGTGTGTCTACTGATAAAATTTTATGTAAAAAGTGGTTTCCTATAAAATTTTACCCTAAATGGTCATTATAATGGATCCACAGTATAACTTGAATAAAATTCTATTTTATAAACAGGGATGGACAGTATAATGAAGCTGATGACATTGAATAAGCTCTTTATAATATGTTATCTGATACTAAAATATAATTTTATTCAAATAATGCAGATTCTGAATCTATTGATCTTATAATGCTACCAGTGTTATTTGGTGTGATGATTCTTCACAAATGTAACTCCAAGACTAACTAATAGACTGAAATTATAGTTAATAGTACACTATAAATTTGAACTTTATACAGATAATGTCCTATGAAAATAAATAGTTGGTTCTCAATTTTTTAGAATGACAGGTAACAAAGCCAATTGAAATATTTTACAAATTTCTCCTTTGTAAAAATATTTTACAAAGGAGAAAATGACTAATGTGATTTTTAAATAGCTATTATAGAATTGTAATATCAATCTTTGTGAAGCAGAAGATGATTATAATGAACACTGAGCTAGCAGAATCGAAATACTTATTTAGAACATACTTTAGCTATGATGTAATTTGAGTTTATTTTATTATTGTGCTATTTATTAATGGCAATAAAAATGGTTCTGCAAAGGTGTTTAACGATAAAATTGGCCGGAAATCCATTATTAATAAGCTTAGACCTCAGGTCTTTAAGCGATTCTATGATATTATTAACATTATTATATATTTTTTCAGTATATTTTTATCATAGCTTTGTGAAACTATGATATTCCTGTGAATTCTCTTTGAAATATTAGACTGTCATGAAATATTAGTATGTTAGGCTAATTGTTTTAAATCTAAATTCTTTGCATTTGTCATATACTTTAGTGCATAATATTTTATCTTCTCTGTAAATTTCTATATCTAGATAGGTAGCTGTACTGGTACTACGTATTTAAGCATTCATGGCAGAGGAAGAGACAGAGTGTCAAAAGCTTCTGTAAGTATTTTATTTTACTTTTATCAAAAGAAGCAAGCAGGGGTGAAACCCTCTAGTTGTTATTATAATTATAATTATTATTTTTTTTTTTTTGATTGGGTTCAAAAAAGGAGGATGTAAAACATCTCTCATTGCAAGCACAAGAAGAATTTGCAAAGCTTTCTAGTGATGGAAATCTTAAGCTTCAATTCTCAAAGAAATCTTTAAATGCTTTTTGGCTTCAGGTTAAAGCTGAGTAGCCAATACTCTCTGATCTGGCAATGAGAGCAATTCTACCATTTTCCAAGACTAATTTATGTGAGTCAGCATTTTCAACATTGGCTCTAATAAAGACAAAATACCATTGTAGTCTTAACAACATTGAAGTTGCTATGAGACCTGCACTAACAAAAATTTTGCCAAGATATATTAATTTATTGTGCTGAAATAAACAAGCTCATCCATCTCATTAAAGACTTTTACATTTATGGTTGTTCTTATGTTTGTTTGCTGCATATTTAATTTTACTTTTGTATTTTTTGTAAAACTATAAATTTGAGTGTAATAAATTTTTGTTTAATACCCCAATATGTACCTCAATGTACAAGATAGAGATAAGTGTATAAAGAAAGCAATGTGCTAAACACTTGCTAATAATCACCTGTACTTGTTTGATATATTGAAATTGTATGAAAAAACGTGAATTTTAGGTCATGCCTGCCTGAAAGAGGTTTGTTTTGGACCATATATAATATCGGAGGTTGCAAAATTTTTTTCCATTGTAAAAAGGGGTTGCAGGTGAAAAAAATTGAAAAAGCTCTGGCCTAGAGAACCTCTCACTTCAACTGTCTACTTAGAAGGGTTGTTTGTGAGAAAAAGATGAAGCAGGTTGGCTGTATGGTTAGGATTGTCTGGTACTCTGATAGATAAACGAACAATCTGTGCGAGGTCATTAGTAATTGCAAAAGCCTCAGCATCTTAATGAGCTGGGTCCGTATGACTAGAAAACGGAAGCCAGCCAGAGTTGTGAACATTAAAATCACCAAGGAAAATTACCTCACCGTTAGGAAAGTTAGCCTGGAGAAAGTCATTTTAAAGAGAGGAAGTCAAAGAGTTCCAAGTGATTAGAGGAATTGGGAGAACAACAGAGGCAACAGATGAATTTAACAGAATATGGTAGAAAGATTTTTAAGCCAGAGAAGATCTAAAAGAGGAGATTCCAAATTACTAAGTCTCTGACAGGGAATAACAGAACAGACATATGCACAAGTACCACCTTTGAAGCAAAAGGAATCATACAACAAATAATTCAGACAACTGAGATGAGCAGTGGTTGAATCAACAGATAACTGAGATTCTGTCAGAAAAGTACATGAGGTTTGGCAGACTGCAAATGGAAATGGCCATCACTGAGATTAGAACTGAGACCACATATATTTGTGTAATGAATGAGGAACTTGAGAGTGGTCTCCAATGAACACGGTGAAAGGTTTCACCAAGATATTTCTCAAATAAAAAAAAAGATATACCAGGAAAATGGAGTCTAAATATGTTGGAATCTTGTATGGGATACACCAATGGATGATTATAAAAGACAAAATAAGTATTGTTTATCAGATAAACATTTGTAATTAGAATAAGGTTAATAGACCCAGTGATCAATATTTAATACTGTACATAACATTTTCTTAAAATATATGAAATGTTTTTTTTACTAGAAACTTATCTTTTGACTCTAATCCATTCTCCCTTAAATTGGTTTGTTATTTAGTTTTTAGGAGCATTAGCAACTAAGGCCATATTGCTCCGGGATATGCGTTGGTCATTCCCTGACCTTTCCGCATCCTCCATATTTGGTGGTGACTGGCTTGAACCCCGGTCTAATCAAGAAGCATGTGCTACGCACTGCTGCTCCTTCCCACCTGGCTATGGAGGCGCCTTTAAAATTGGTGGGTGTTACAGCAATACAGTTGCTATATTTGAATTCAGTCCCATCAAATATACAAGAATTGCCCTGAATATTAACAGGGAGTGAAAAAAAATTTTTTATTTTCCCCTGACCGGTGTTATTAGAGGGGATGATCAAGTGAGGTGGGAGTGTTTTATTTTTTTTTTGCTGATGCTATGTATGCTGGCTTTCTTGCATCATTCGCTACTTTGGTTTGGTTTTTTTTTTTAGGAGCATTAGCAACTAAGGCCATATTGCTCCGGGATATGCGGTGGTCATTCCTTGACCTTTCCGCATCCTCCGTATTTGGCGGTGACGGGCTCGAACCCCGGTCTAATCAAGAAGCGTGTGCTACGCACTGCTGCTCCTTCCCACCTGGCTACGGAGGCGCCTTCATTCGCTACTACTAATACTAATTGTTTTCACTTCATTGCACGTACTTCCCGATGTACTGAACATTTTGTAAACACTTTATAAGCAGCATATGAAATGCAATGTGCATTTCAAGCTCTGTGATTTAATAAGATAAACAGTCATTGTACACTATCATTAATGCAATTTACTTATTTTTACTTGGATTTCAATAACAACTGAAATATAACATGTATTTAATATTTCTGCTGTGATATCAAATCTTTCCAATAGAGGAAATTTTATGAAAGTCTATCCACTGGTAGTCAGTTATTAGATGTGGATGAACAGGCAGACAGACACAAACATGGTGAAGGCAATAGGCACTTTACACATATATTCTAATGCACCTAAAAATGGATGACTGGTATGATTAAAAATTGCTCAATAGAGCAAATAATTGTTTAGGATGTATACAAATGTAAAGCTAATGTTGAAAAATAGCACACACAAATCTTTCTTAAGCTACCAAGAATTTTGAATATTAAAAACAGAATGAAAAGATAATATTGAAGATGATCTTAAAGTGAAATAACAGTGAAATTATTCCACTCGGTTACAGATAATTTTATAGAAAAGGCAGGAAAGCATTATTTTTTTCAAAAAAACTTTAAAAAAAGGGGAGGAAGAGACAGAAATTGGGTGGAAATTTTTAGCATCAGTAATGTACTCCTTCAGACACCAACCAATTTCAAAAATTTTGCTATACAGATACACCATGACATTAAGATAGTACAGTGGATTCTGTGGTTATTTGGGCCACCAGTTAATCGGGGCAGACGTTTATTTGGGGTACATCTTAAAAAACAGAAACCAATCGAGAAAATAGCCAGGGTTTACTTCACTTAATTGGGACAGCATGCTGTTTAATCGGGACAGGAGACTGCAGCACTGGAGAGTACCCTACGATTGTCTCCGACGGTACCACGTGGTTCGTTCAAAATTCTGGAGGTCACAACCATAAAACAATTGGCAGTCACCTGTTTATTGGGCTTTTCTGTTAGTGAAATCTATCATAAACGGACAGTAAACTCGATCTTACTGAATTTGCGATAATACTGACAGCTGGAATTCTGTGGGTTATTATGGTGAAATGTGTTTACACTTCCATGAAATCTTCAATCATATTAAAAAATTAATTTTCAGAATCTTCTCTTCATTCCTATTTTTAAAACTTTGTAACTCGTTACTCCGTTCTCACTTGCGCATATTGTGTTACTTGCAATTTGTGTGTGCCGTGTTCTTTGTTATTGATTGCTTATCTTTTTAATGTTTTAAATTTTAACCCCCACCCACAAATGTCAGTGAACAGAAATGTCAACTAGTTTGTATGTACATATTACAGTACATATTAATTATTCCGATTTCCACGTATCATTTAATTTTTTAATTGGTAAGATAATAAAGGGTAAATTTGTGCTTAACATATCTTTACTTTTATAGCTTGTGGATAACATTCCTCCTATTTTCGCTAATTAGAATCGCTGTTTAATAGAATTAAAATTCAATTCACAAACGTGATCACAATGACTGGTGCTTACTGCACATCGTATAGTGAACAGTAGTTTACTATGCTGAGTTCGTCGTAACGTGATTTGATTGTACAGTGAACCAATTTTAAAGGGGGGGGGATACATTGTATTTTTAACTATTTACGTGAAACTTCGGATAATTGGGGCAGCCGCTTAATCAGGCCAAAATACACTAGTTCCGATGTGTCCCAAATAACCGGAATGGACTGTAATAGCTTATGACTAATGCAGTAATAGGAAATCTGACTAACTGAAATAGCTGATATAACAGGTAAAGGTTTTAACACCAACTTGAAGCATTCCTTATATAATATACTTTACAAGAGGGAAATTTGATTGTCAAACTCAAATATTAACTGTGATTTTAGAAACAAATTCAATAGCATAAAATTTGAACACACTTGTCCAAATTAGGTACCCTTATTTGTTGAATACAGGATAAAAAAAAAAAAAAAAATTGTCTTCTACAATCTTGCTCTTTTAATTCATAGAATTTTTCAATTGCAAGAGTTTTTGCTATATAGAACATATTTATGGCTTCCATATAAAAGCTTCTGGTCAGTACTGAAAGAAATCTCTTTTGCAATTTAAAAAAGCAATTTTCTTAAATATCATAAGCTCTCAGCCCACCAAGGTTTAGAATGACTAGAAAATCAGCATACCTTTGACAACAAGGGAGGAAATGGACAAAAGGTATACTGTTGATGAAAATGGTAGCTTGAACTTAAATTTTTCAAAATTTGCTTGAATTCTATCAAGAGTTAACAAAACCGTGAAGAATAGCACTGACATTTAATATTCAAGATATCATTAAAGCCTTCTATCTAAAATTGCTACAAAGATCACCTACTAAATTATTCACGACCAAAAAAATTTTTTTAAAATAGACAATATAAAAATCATTCACTACTAAAATGCCCATAAAAGTATTCAATTTGCTTTCAATTCTATGTACATTCTGATAAAAAATGAATAAACACCCACATAAGGAATCATAGTACAAACAGATGTGTGCCAGTTATCAAAATTGTATTTTAGAATAACCCTTTTATCTCTTTTTAGCCCAGAAAAATTTTCCCCCAGAATTCCACAGTTCTTTAATGTGGTAGTAACAACAGCCATTCACAGTGTATCACCCTATATAGTGTGGTATATAGTAAGTGCCTCACTGTGGATGCCACCAAATGTATTTCTTCTGTAGCAGGTTCTGCCAATCAGAGAATCTTGGTAAGGAGCATAAGATCTGCACATTTTAATTTCATTTAATCTCCAATTAACTGAAAGAATTGTACATCTACCAGGATGATGCTGATTTCAATATTTCTGTGTACAATGCCTGGCAGCTGCAGAACCATTTCCCAAGCATCCGTCCAATACCAGATGCATATATCAGCCATCTTAGCAAATGAGTTTAGTATAATAAGAGCTATTATCTGTTCAATATCTCCTATATTTTTTATTACTTTTAGTAAATAATACAAGGATTACCTTGATTTATCTTTACAGGGATTATTCCTGTAAAGAGATCAAGGTAATCCCTGTATTATTTCCTAATAGCAAATGAGTATACCATAATTAGAATCAAAACTGTCACACATTTGTATGGCAGCTCAAATTGTAATAATTATAATTAAAAAGGATGCTTATAAGAAGGAAAAAAAAAAGGTTACAATTAAGGTTCAAAGATTTGGCTGTTGTCTTAATTCATACAATTTGCACTTGCACTTTAAAAACATGATGATTTTAGGCAACATTCTAAAGAGTTAATTTTTAAATAAGTCATATAAACCTTTGCCAGTACTTTCCAGCCTGTGAATTTTGCTGAAACCTGCACCACTGTCCTATAAACTAAATGTGCGAAGTGGTACTCTGTAAATTAATAGTATAATTATCAATCTGTATGTGACTCAAAAATCTTAAAATAATGGATCTTACTTTTGTTAAGTAACATTGTTGTTGTTTGTATTCAAAATAATTTAAAGTAAATATTGCAATAACAACTGTAAGTTCTCTACTCACAAGTGAAAAAATATTACCACAGAACACCTATGCCAATTAAGAGACTTTCAAACTATGAAAAAAAAAAAAAAAAGTCTTTAAAAGTTTTTTTTCTTGTAGCCATGTGCATGAACTGAAAAAATGGATAACTCATTGGAGGATGATACTCCTTCTAGCTAAGATCAATCACCTACAGCTCTGAATGAAAAGGTTAAGAAATCCCAGTTTCCAATAGAACTGAAACCCATATCTCCATAAGTTATTGTTATTTGGTTTTTAGGAGCATTAGCAACTAAGGCCATATTGCTCCGGGGATATGCGGTGGTCATTTCTTGACCTTTCCGCATCCTCCATATTTGGTGGTCATGGGCTCGAACCCTGGTCTGATCAAGAAGCGTGTGCTATGCACTGCTGCTCCTGCCCACCCGGCTACAGAGGCGCCATCTCCATAAGTGACATGGAGAAATATAAATCTGCTATACTCTCACAGTTGAAGGGGAAATAAGAAAGCACTTCAATAGTCATATACAAAGCAGGATTTGTGCAAACAATGCACAACTATCACAAACATATAAAAACTGTATACTTTTGAAACTTCAACACAAGCTAGATTCCCAAAAGTTGTAAAAATCAATGTAACTGTTTAAAGCATGCATGTGGTTGAAACAGAGCTGAAACAAAAAGAATATGATGAGGTCACTGCTTGATCATATATACAAAGTGAACGGAAGGCAGCAAGATCGGTGGCCACTGAAAAACATAAACAGAAGTATTACAACAGTTGAAACAGGACAGAGGCTGGAAGATGATTTTGTGATGAGGTTTTTAGAGGTTACAAGCTGCAATCCTTTTAGATCTCCTGAACAGAGCACAAGGGATTTTGTGTGTGTGTGTGTGTGTGTGTGTGTGTGTGTGTGTGTGTGTGTGTGTGTGTGTGTGTGTGTGTGTGTGTGTGTGTGTGTGTGTGTGTGTGTGTGTTTAAATGGTGCACAAGCTGCTGTGGCTATAGTGCATCTATTCATAGGAATGTTAAAAAATAATCAATTAATATGAAGTCAGCTCAATTTCATTTCAGGTCAGAAACTATTCATATTCAATCATAAATTCCAATTTGTTTCAAAAAACAGTAGTTCATTAATATTTGCCTCCTATCCAATGATATGATTTAATGTCATTGATTCTCTGAGATTAGCCAGAGAAAGAAATATTGAAGTTCGATGTTGTTGATAATGTGGACAGTCAATCAAAATATGTTTGACTGTTAGATGTTCCCAGCAGTGTGAACACCGAGGAGGATCATCGGCTGTGAGTAGATGGAGGTAAGTCAGATGAGTATGGCCTTTTCTAATCCGTGCGAGTACTACTACTTCTTGGCGAACTGTCTCAATGCTTGGGTGCCAAAATTTTGGGTCTTGTTTCAATTGGAAGAGTTTATTTATGCCATAGCTCTGTCCACTGTGCATGATATGCTGCTTGAATTATGATATTATAATCAGAAGCTGGAATGAAGAAAAGTTAAGTCTAAAGTTGATGGATATTTTGCAGAAATATTAGCCAGTTCATTCCCTTTAATGCCTGAATGTGCTGGAATCCAGCAAAAGTTCACTAATTGCTGATGATCTTC
The DNA here is from genome assembly GCF_048544385.1 of Mastigoproctus giganteus. NCBI lineage: Eukaryota > Metazoa > Arthropoda > Arachnida > Uropygi > Thelyphonidae > Mastigoproctus > Mastigoproctus giganteus. The sequence goes on along the minus strand of NC_143578.1, from coordinate 93,354,711 downwards.
AATTTTCAATAGCAAATTCCTGATTTCATTTAAAACAGGATGATCCTTATGAGAGGGATTCTGCATTGCTCTAATTGAGCTGAGAGAGTTGGTGTACACTAAATATTTTGCAATGGGTGAACAGTCAAATTTTCTAGAGCTAATTGTATTGCATATAGTTCTGCTGAAAAGCTGCTGTACTCAGATGAAATAGAAGCTGATATGATAGCAGAGGGGAACACTGCTGCTGCTCCAACAGTTGAATGAGATTTGGAACCATCCGTAATTGTCAGCAGGAAGTCAGCACAGTTTGAATATGGCTAGCATGGAGCTGTTGTACATTTAGAGTCAGTAGACAGTTCTTTCCCCATTGAAGAAAATATGTATCACATGTCAGTTAAGGAAAGGTGGTCCACGGTGGATGAGAGCAACATTGTGGAGAGGAACATTCCAATTCTGTGTTATTTCAAGGAGCCGTAGGCCTGCTGGTCGTATTTTACTTGGTTTATTTCTATAGAGATTGTGAAACAGTGGATTAAAGAGGTATGGCTGAATAGGATGCGGAGAGCAGTTTGTATTTTGGCTGCATATTTAAGTAATAACATTCTTCTGCAGAGGTACAGAGGGGACTCATGAGCTTCAATGTACACACTATAGGTTGGAGATGTCCTATAAGCAACAAGAGCAATCCTCAGTGCATTGTGTTGTATAGGATCCAGCCAATGCAATACACTCCTTTGGGCAGAATCATAAACTGGAGCACCATAATCCAAACGGGATCTAATCAGTGCTCTATATAAGAGCGGCAAAGTTGTATGATCTGCTCCCCAAGACAAGGCAGATAAAGCTCATAGCATGTTCAACTTTATCATTCAGGTAGCATGTATTAATTTAATGTGCTCAAAGAAGTTTAACTTGCTGTCAAGGATCAATCCCAAGAATCTGATATTAATGGCAATTGGAATGGAGCAATTTGATATCCGAAGTTCGGGGTCTATATGCAATTTGCGTTGATTGCAAAAGTGGATCGCAACTGTTCTCTGATGGGAAAGCGATATCCACTGAGCTCAGACCACCTTTGCACTTTATTGAGGGCCATCTGCAATTGCTGTTCGATAGATCTCATGTTTTGAGGATGGCAAGAAATAGAGAGATCGTCAGTGTAAAGATATGCCTCCAGAGTATTTGGAAGTTCTTTTGTGATGGAATCAATTCTAAGGGCAAATAGGGTTGCACTCAATACTGACCCTTGTGGTACTCCTTCCTGTGAGAGTGTAGTACAAAGGGAGTTTGATATTGAACCTGGAAAGTGCGGCTCTGGAGGAAGTTCCTAATAAATATAGGCAGGTTGCCTCGTAGACCAAGAGTATGAAGGTCACTGAGAATGCCATACCTCCAGGTGGTATCAAATGCCCTCTCTATATCTATGGAGACCATAACAAGGTGTTCATTTTATCCAAAGGCATTGCAAATTTCAGATTCGGCCTTGATCATCAGATCAAAGGATGACCTGTTTTGGCGAAAGCCATGTTGATAATTACTCAGTAGACGTTAAGTTCCAATGATCCCAATGAGTCGACTGTGGATAATTTTTCCATGGCAACATGAAAAGAGATTGGCCCGTAACTATCAGAACTGGAGGGATCTTTTCCAGGTTTCAAAAAGGCTAAAACTATAGCATGATGCCAAGAGGTTGGATAAATATTTTCCAGGAAGATCTGGTTAAAAAAAAGACTAGCAGCAGTTGTAAGTTTTTGTCATTGAGATTCTGCAGCATGACATAATATATGTCATCTGGCCCAGTGGCACTGTTTCATGTTGTTTTGATGGCCTGTAAAAGTTCACAATATTGAAGAGGGTGATTATATGGAAGTGATAGCCAGGTTCGAAAGTTGATAGATCTCTGTTTGGTGGTGGTCTTAATTTTCTGGAAATTTGGAGTATTAGTTTGATGCAGCTGAGACTTGGGCAAAGGTTTTGCCCAAGAAGAGAAGAAAATTCGTGCCCATTGCAGGAAAGGATGGTTGGAAACTTCCCAGAAAGCAACCTAATTTTCTTCCATATTAATCTGAAGTCGGTGTTTCTGTCAATAGCAGATGCGAACTGAGTCCGTGAATCTTTCTTGGCTTTCCTTTGAAAGAAACTTGCTTTTGCCCTTAGATTCTTGTAGCTAATTAGATTGGGTGTAGTTGGAGATCGATGGAATAAATTAAATGCTTTATTTTTTTCCTTCTTCGCTTTTGTGCACTCTTTGTCCCACTAGTAGTTGAAGTGCCATTGGGTCGGGGGATATGATAATGGAATTGAGTATTTAGCTGCAACTAAAAGATGGGATGTGACATAATCAGTGACTTTATTATTGGACTGTAGCTGAATAGTTTTTTGTCCAGAGGGATTGCTGACTGAAATTTGGCCCAACTAGCTTTAGAGAATTTCCAGTTCCTGCAGGGTTGGTCTAATGTGGCTGTGTAGTGAGCAGGTTACAAACAATTGGGAAGTGGTCACTACCCATGGGATCTTTTAGTACATACCACTATATAGTTGGGGACCAGTACTGGAGAACAAATAGAGAGATCAATTGTGAGGTATGTCCACCCCGTTTATCTAATTTAGGAACTGCCCATAAGGGGTGATGCCTATTAAAATCCTCTAATATACAGAAAGGTGGAGGAATCTGTATGATGAGATCTTCAAGATCTTTTAAACAGTAAGTATGGTTTGGCAGTAAGTAGATTGAGACAAGTGTTATGGCAATATGGGGAGTTATACAAACAGCAACAGCTTCTAATTCAGTCTGAAGAGGGATATATTCAGTTGGGATCTTTGAATTTATGAGGATTGCCACATGCTGTATTATGATCTCTTCGATAAAGACAGTAATTCTTTATCGAAGGAGAAATTTGTAAGGTTAGAAAAGTTTCCTGAAGACAAAGGGCAACTGGAGAAAATTGATTAATTAGATTAGCATTAGCATTAGTAGAGGCATTTGATGCAAGAAAGCAAGCTTATGCAGCATCAGCCAAAAAAAAAAAAAAAAAAACCACTTCCACTTCACCCCTCTGTTCGTTCAAAATACCTGTCCAGCTGAGCCTTAAACTTATTTAGGCTATCAACCTCCACCACAAGGGATGGAAGTCTGTTCCACCAACCAACCACCCGCTGGCTAAAGGCAAATTTCCGCACGTCTATCCTACATCTGTCTTTCCTCAATTTGAATTTATGCCCTCTCAGGTGATTATTCTGAGCTAGAGGAAGAATCCCATCAGCATTGAGCATGCTTAAACCATTCAAGGCTTTATACACCTCTATCAGATCACCTCGCTGGTGCCTAGTCTCCAGACACTGTAATTTGCAAAACTTAAGCCTTTCTTCGTAAGAGCACCCCTTTGTTCCATTCACTAATCTTGTTGCCCTTCTCTGTACTCGTTCCAGCAGCTCTACATCCTTCTTGAAATGAGGCCTCCAGACCTGTATACAGTAACTGTATACAGTTTCAACGAAAGCCTTGCAATTCCATTGTAAAATGGTATGCATCATTTACATTTTGTTGAGGATGATTCACCTGACTGTTTTTTGAATGAGGAGCATTTTTTCAAGTCTTTTTTTTGGGAAGGTGGGTGTCCAATATCCATTGTGTCATTTGCATGGAGTTCTAGTATGGGTTCCTCAAATTCTGAGTGGACATCAACTTCCATGCTGTTTGTGGGCAATTCGGTTTTCTTGTTCTCTTTAGTGGTTTTCAATTTTTCACCATAAAGCAAAACCTTTGGAGTATCAGTTGGGATGCTAATTGGACGTTGGTTGCTTTGCTGGTTTTAGCTTGAGGTGTATGTCTTTTCCAGAGTTTGCTAGTGTAGTTTTAACCCAGTTAGCTATAGATGTGCTGGGTGGTATTGATACATCACTTTGAGCTGCTGTTGAGTGAGAGATTCAAGTGTCAGCTGCATAAGAACGGCTGGGCATTGTCAACATAACTTGTTTGCATGCCTTATGGTATGTCACTTAATGTTCTGTTTTATATTTTTGTATTTTCTTCCCTATTTTCCACATTTCACATGATTTTGAAAAGGCTGGATGACTTTCTTTACGGTCGGGGCAAACGTGAGTTGAGGCTGTACAATCTGCTTGTGTATGCTCCTTGGAACCACAAATAGGACATATGGCATCACCTCTACATGCCTGCTGGGAGTTCCATATTTCTGGAATTTAAAACAACAAATGGGATTAGGGATATAAGGCTGAATTCTGCAGTTTAAATAGCCTTACTGAGGATGGCAATTCTGGGGTGCTGAAAGTTAATATTATGGATCGGGTCGGAATGAGATTTCCATCTTTCTTAATCATTATATGTTTGAAACTGATTACATTTTGATTGCTCAATTCTTGAACTAATTCTTCTTCAGACACTGTAATTAGGTCTCACTCTATGAAGACACATTTGGATAACATACTGTCGGGGGAGACAGATACTGGCAGCCCACCAAAAGTTGTTGTTTTGAGCAGCCACTCAATGCTGGAGGTGGCTGTTTCTATCAGGAGGGCTCTGGATTGTAGATGTTTAACCATTTTTGGTGTTCCAGCAATGGATTCCAAATATCTCTGGATAACAAATGGTGATAACTTTCCATTGGCTGGAAAGTTATCACCATTTTTTGACATCTCATTTCACTGTGCTTCTCTTCGAAGTCTTTTCAGTTGATTACAGTCAATGACATCAGACATTTCTGATCTTGAGCTTGAAGGCTCTAATGGTGGAAAATTATTTAAATCATGCTTGCTCCTTTTAGCCCTGGGAGAGGGTGTCAGTATTTATATGTCACAATCCTTGTGGCTTTTCTGGTTGATGAAACAGTAGAGTAACAAATGATCTCTTCAAATAAAGGTTTGAAAGCCCTTCAAATAAAGGCAGGGGTCAAAGACGTTACCCACATCTTTGACCAAACTGCTCATTGTTACTAGCTGTTGTTGTTGTGCTTGGATTTTTCTGGTGCAAAGGCTACTTAGGCCATATTGCACCTATCATAGTAGTTAGTACTAATTTTATTGGCTTCTATAATTGGTTATATAAACCTATTTGTTTCAGAAAGGAAAAAAATTCTGTAAGGTTTGAATTTTTGCCTATCATATGACGAAGTGACAATTCTTGTAAGTTTGACAGAGAAGTGAATGAAATTAGACGGGAGTTGTTATGCAAGGTGCATTCCAGGAGTATGTGTTTTATTGTGAGTGGCCTGTGGCAATGTGAACACTGTGGAGGATCATTACCTGACAACAGAAATAGATGGGTCAAATGGGTGTGGCCTATTCGGGCTCTGGCCAGTACAACCTCTTCTTGTCTGTTTGTGCGAAAATTGGAGGCCCATAATTGGGGTATAGGTTTAATTTTAAGGAGTTTGTTATGCATCTGCGTTTGCCACTGTAGTGTCCATCTTTCCTTACATATATTTCGTATATGGATTTTGTAGTCACTGAGCGGGACCAGAAAATTCATTGCAGATGTGCTGGATGGATGCTTGGCAGCATCATCTGCAATTTCGTTTCCTGGTATTCCAGTATGGCCTGGGATCCAGCAGAAGACAATGCTTTGCCGATGATCTCGGAGACGAATCAACTCTGATCTGATTTGCTGTAGTATCAGATGACTAGATGGGGAAATCTTTTGCATTGCTAATAGGGCACTTTGCGAGTCTGTGTAGATTATGCTCTTTTCGATTGAGAGATGGAAAATGATTTCCAGAGCAAGCTTTATGGCATATAATTCAGTGGTGTAACTACTGCATTCTGTTGGAAGTGACACAGAAGTGATAGTGTCATGGAATACCACTGCTGCACCTGATCCATTCTCGGACTTTGAACCGTCAGTATATATTTTCGCGAAGTCGGGATAACATTGTAAATGTGCAATGTGGAGTTGCTGGATGTTAGTACTCGTTAAAGAGTGTTTCCCCCATTGGTGGAAATAATTATCATAACACGGCATGATGACAGACCATGGAGGAACGTAATCTATAGGTTCTTGGTGGACTTTGAGTTGTATGTTCCAGTTTTCTGCTAGTTCCATTAACCTAATACCTGCAGGCCTAATTGCTTGTGGTTTGTTTCTATAAAAGGTCTTGAGTGGCGGATCATTAAATATTGACCAATTGGGATGGTTCGACTGGCTTTGGACCTTGGTTGCGTAGTTCAGTAATAACATCTTTCTTCTGATGTTTAGAGGAGCTTCGTAGGCTTCCACATAAAGACTTTGCACTGGTGATGTTCTGAACGCACCTAAAGCTATTCTTAGAGCTGAATGTTGAATAGGGTTCAGACGAGATAAGGTACTTTCCCTAGCAGAATCGAAGACAGGTGCGCCATAGTCCAGACGAGATCTAATTATGGATCTATATAAGTGAAGCAAGGTGTAACGATCTGCTCCCCAGGTTGTTGCTGATAAGGCTCTGAGTATGTTCATTTTCTTTTGGCAAGCTGTCCGGAGATGTTCAATGTGTTTATGATAGTTTAACTTACTGTCAAAAATTAAGCCAAGCAGACGAATACTATTCGCAATTGGAATAAGATGGCTATCTAATCGGAGTTCAGGATCAGGATGCATTTTACGCATGGTGCAGAAATGAATGGCAGTAGATTTCTGGCTGGATAGTCTGTAACCGTTTTGTGTCATCCAAATCTGGATCTGATTTATTGATATCTGCAATTGTCTCTCAATGTAGTTCATGTTTTGAGAGTGGCAGGAGATTGTTAGATCATCGGCATAAAGATATGAGTCCACTGTTTTCGGAATAATTTCAGTTAAGTGATTAATTCTAATTGCGAATAGAGTAGCGCTGAGAACGGACCCTTGAGGGATTCCTTCTTCCTGAACAAACTTTTTAGAGAGAGTTCCCCGGTAACGAACTTGAAAGGATCTTTGTTCTAAAAAATTTTGGATGAAATATGGCAAATTTCCTCTCAGGCCAAGAGAATGTAGATCCTTTAAAATGCCAAAACGCCACGTGGTGTCAAAAGCTTTCTCAATATCCAGACAGACCATAACGAGATGCTCCTTTTTGATGAATGCATTTCTGATATTTGCTTCGGCTTTAATCATAAGGTCCAATGATGATCGATTTTTTCTGAATCCAAATTGATTGTTATTGATTAACTTTTGGGACTCAAGATACCAAGTCAGGCGGCTGTGAATCATTTTTTCGAGGGTTTTGCTCAGACAGCTGGTAAGTGAAATTGGTCTGTAGTTTTGAGGAACAGAATAGTCTTTACCAGGTTTTGGGATTGCCAGAACGTAGGAATGACGCCAGGAGCTTGGGTATGTATGTTCAGTGAATATTCGATTGAGGAAGAACAGCAGTGATGACTGTGACTTTGTATTTAAATTTTTAAGCATTATATAAAATATCCCATCAGGGCCAGCAGTGCTATTCCTTGTGTTGGTAAGAGCATGCTGAAGTTCAACCATGGTAAATGGTTGATTATATTTTAGTGCACATCTGTCAGTGAAATTCAGTTTGGATTTTTCAGTTACACCTTTAATTTTTTGAAACGACTGGTCATAAGAAGTTGAGGAGGACAACTGGGAAAATACAGCTCCTAGTGCATTTGCGATTTCTGCAGGAGTAGAGAGTTCCTGTCCATTCCAGTTAATTAGTGGAGTAGATGTTGGAGGAATTTTGCCATTTAACAATTTTATCTTATTCCAGATCAGTCTGATGTCTGTATTTTTATTAACTGAGGAAGCGAATTTAATCCAAGATTATTTTTTTGCTTTCCGTCTGATATAACGGGCTCTTGCTCTAAGTCGCTTATAATTAATAAGATTGGAAGTGGTTGGATGTTTGTGGAATTGATTCCAAGCTTTGTTTTTCTCTTTTTTTGCATTGTTGCACTCTTCGTTCCACCAATAATTTAATTTTCGCCTTTTCCTGACTTGGTATTGTGGAATTGCAGCGGTTGCAGCTGTTAGAATTTGGTTTGTAATATGTTCAGCAACATGGTTGATAGAAGAGCACTGTATGATATGGTTGTCGAACGAGACAAGCATGCTATATTTTATCCAGTCAGCCTTTGGAAATTTCCATTTTACTGGATTGTCTGTTGGTAATGAACAGGAAGTTTGAACTTTGCATATTATTGGGAAATGATCGCTGTTGTGAGGGTCGTTAAGAGTTGCCCACTGGATACTTGGATAGAGCACTGGAGAGCAGATGGAAAGGTATATTGCAGAGGTTGATCCGGTAGGAAGTTGAACATAGGTAGGAGCGCCAGTATTTAACAACGTTAGATCCTGTCTATCTATTAACGTTTCAACAAGTTTTCCACGCCTGTCTAAGCTGGATGAACCCCATAATGGGTGGTGAGCATTAAAGTCACCTAGTAGACAGAAGGGAACTGGTAGTTGCAACACGAGACCTTCGATTTCCTGAATAGAATATGGACGATTAGGTGGAAGATAAATTGAGACCAATGTAACGGTAATTCCAATTACTATGCGTGCGGCAACAGCTTCTAAAGAGGTTTGCAATGGAATGCATCTGGAAGGAACTCTTGAGTCCAACAGGATGGCTACTCCTCCATGAGCACTATTAGTGTCAGATCTATCTTGTCTGTAAATAGTGTAATTTTTGACTGTAGTGGAAACTTGGGGAGTCAAGTTGGTTTCCTGTAGGCACATAGCTACCGGATTGAAGCAGTGAATTAGTTCATTAATATCATCGATGTTGCTACGAAAACCTCTACAATTCCATTGAATGATGTGTTCCATTATTTGGTTTTGTTCGTGGAAGGTGTATCTGACTGTTTTTTATAAGTTGACTGTTTATGATGGTCCGGTTTTTGTTTTTCTTTTCGGGGAAAAGTGGGGCGTCCCGATTCATTGCTATCGTCCATATCATCTTCTGCATGTATTTCAAGCAGTTCTTCTTGACCGATAGAATCATCCGTATCCATGCTTGTTAGACCTGATACTTTCGTCTCAGCAGAATACGATTTTTGCAAATTTTCTGCTGCCTGACGATGAGGAAGTCTCTGGGTTGGAATTGAGAGTGGCGTGTTATTGCTTTGGTCTGTTGGTTTTTTTTTTTTTTTTTTTTTGATTTGGTAGTTGTTGGCGCATCGGCTTCTGTGGCCATATTGCACCTCCCAAGGTTTTTGCAGTACTTTGATCCAAGCCCGAGGCGGGAATCGAACCCGCGACCTTTGGGTTGCTGGGCAGGTACTTTACCCACTCGGCTAGCCCGGTCGGCTGGTCTGTTGGATTCGGTTTAGATGGATGCTGGATCAAGAGTACTGTTCTTGCCCAGTCTGATATTGATATATTTGGAGAGATGGATACTTCAGTCTGACATGTCACTGATTCCTGTCTGAGAGTGGTAGAAGCATAAGTGCATTTTGGCATACTTAAGTTGATCTGTTTTTTCGCTTCTTGGTAAGAGACTTTATTTTCAATTTTATATTTTTGGATTTTTTTTCCTATCTTCCACAGTTCACAGTCTTTAGAGTAGGCTGGATGTTTGCCACTACAATTAGGACACTGTGGTGTTGGAGCTTTGCATTCTGCTTGTGTGTGATTCTTGCAGCTGCAGTTTGGACATATGGCGTCTCCACGGCATGCTGTCTGAGAATGGCCGAACTTTTGACATTTAAAGCATCTGAGCAGATTTGGGATATATGGCCTAATGCGGCAATTCAAGTAACCTGCTTTGACAGAATCCGGTAGATTTGGAGTACTGAAAGTCAAGATTATGTTTCGCGTGGGAGTTAAGTTGCCGTCTTTTCTGATCATGATACGTTTTGCATGAGAGACATTTTGATCTTTTAGCTCCTGGACAATTTCTTCCTCAGAAACGTATAATAGATCCCATTCAGAGATCACTCCTTTGGAAGAATTTAGTGTGTTGTGTGGGGTGACCTGAATTGGTATTCCGCTTAAAGAAGTAAGTTTTAGTAGTAACTCAGAATGTCTTGAGTAACAAGTCTCTACTAGTAGATCTCCTGATTGGAGACGTTTAACCATTTTTGGTGAACCTGCAGCGTTTTCTAGGCATCTCTGGATGATGAAAGGTGAGAGCTTGCTCACAGGTTGGGATGACAAAGAGTGTATTATTAGGAAAGCTGGAGATTCCTGCTTCCTAGTGTCTTTTTTAAGTCTCTTTGAAAGAGAGAAGTCATGGTCGGTGTCATTGTCAAGTTCATGTTGAGAGCACTTTGGCTCTAAACGTGGAAATTCGCTTGTTTCCATCTTTGCTCCTTTTCGCCCCGAGGGTTGGTTTTCCCCCCAGGTTACCGGCCCCGCCATGTGGAGGCAGGAGCGGTGCCACCAGTGACCAAGCGGTTGTTTAAGTTAGTTGATTTGGTTAGTGATATATATAAAGAATAAGAAAAGAAAGGTGGATTGCCTTTCTGGGTTCTTACTTTTGACTTCTAAAGCACAGAACCACTTCAAGTAAATAAAATAACAGCCGCACTGGAAAATAAAGAAACTATATCACTTTGGAGATCACTCTATAATCACTGGAAGAAAATCGCTTGTCACTATCGCTTGGCACTCGGGGCCATTGTTACTAGCAACAGGAATAAAACTCACGTTACACGTGATGGCTGCTGCTTAGTGCTTACTTATTTCACTTACTGTAACCCACATGATTTCTTTCAAATCATGCATTACAGAAAAAATATAATAAAAACTAAATTTCTTCAGTATACAGATTTACACAGGCTTGTGGCAGAACAGGTTTACACCTTCATCTGTACCTACTACTGGTTGCATCCAGTATGCTCCTATCAGAGACCACGTACCATGCACAAAAACAATCTTGTACATGGTATGGGGAGGAGAAGTTCAGTGCTTTAGTTACTGCTGTCTTATAACAAAATGATACGCAACACAAAGAATTTTATTATCAGACAGAAGAATCTTTGGGTGCATTGAGAATGTCAAAAATAGACATCTAAATCTGAATTCTCCAGTCTACACAAAATGATAAAAATTATGCAGTGCACTGAAAAAACTCCATAAATAATCACTTAAAAAAATTTATATTAAAATGCACATGTTACCAAAAAGGTGATAAAAGAAAATAGAATACAATGAAATTCTTTGTCTGTACAATAAGACAAAAGAAATGTCAAAAATTAGTATGAAAACTAATTACATTTATTTTGTATACCTGATAATATCTCTGAACTGTCCTATCACTGAAACTGTTGCAGATTTCCTTTCGTATGAATCCTTTATGGTTAAGCATATCATTAGCCACTAGACGTTCCTAAATTAAAAAAAAATATATATATATATATATATAACCTTAATTTTTTTAAATATATTTGTTCTGATACTTCTACATAACTTCACACGCACACAATATATGATTTGTCTTTGGCAAACCGAATCGTAAATAATTAATTTTATCTACTTACCCTCCTAATCTCTATATTATCTACGTAAGTAAGATCTACAGCAACGAGGCTACCTTTTTGAATTTATGCTTATTTAAGAGCTCCACAAAAACAAGTTTTAATTTGTGATTAAAGACTACCTAATTTTATAGCTGCATTAAACCTTGCTTTAATGAACTGCACAGGGATAAAGCCTATCCGATGAAAGCAATTGTCCATTAAATGCAAAATGAATGTATAAATGTAAAAGAAATGTGGCTGCTGAAGCTGCTATAATGTAAAATGCTATACTATGAAGTTAATAAAACATTATAAAATGTTTTAATAGCATTTTATTGCACTTTTCAGTTGTGTGGAGCAAAAGGGCTCAAAATTTGGTCATGTTACATAGTGTTAACTCTGACTAAGGCTTATTCAGTGTGAAAAGTTGAATCTCATCTCTGGAGTTTTAGATGACACCATACTGAATGTCTGACATGCTTGACAGGATGAGAGAGAATGCTGGTGAGCAACTCCTTACTATCTGGCATGGCATTACCCCACTTGCCCTATTTCCCAATTGACCTAAAAGTATATGCTCTATGTTCCACTTGACCTAACCACATTTCTATCATGTGTATGTAACCATATCCTGTTTTTTTGGAGCGATAAAAATATAAAAATGGACTTCTAAAACATAATGAAAAAAATAACAAATATAACATCAAAATAATAATCAATTTATTTTCTTTATGCAAATACAAATTATTTTAAAAATACAAATACAAATGTCTTGACATCAAATAAAGAAATAAACACAGGTTTAAAATACAAATACAATTTATTAAAGTTCAAATTACACTAATCATTTTGTGGAAGAAAATAATCAACTGCTTGCACAAGTGTATAAATCGATGTCCCCGTTTTGTCTTCTGCTATTAATTTCATCAATTTGTTATTAATGCCCTCGTATTTATGTTTTATAAGAGATGGAAGATTTCTAACATTTACTAATCCTAGTATTCTCTTAAAGTTATCTTGTTGTTTTTTAAAAGGATAATCATCTTCCATACATTAACATGATGGTGCTCCACAGATTTATTTTAGGCATAATGCCATCTTTCCACATGATTTATTATCCGAGGTCCAAAATTAGCATGATGATTCCCCAATGATGGCGCAAAGTGAGCAGTGGGTCCAATCCAATTTGTTTCAAAGTATTTCATAAAGACTTCGCACTTTTCATATTAAGGATATTCTGATGGTGGACGTTATCGAATGATTCCTTCCCAAGCTTCCTCTAGTTCCTCTAAAGAAACAAATGCTAATTCCACCACTGACTTCGCTTTCTGACAATTTGTTCCTCGGTGTATGCCAATTGTAATCCTAAATGTTGCACTCTTTCTGCTAAATTGCTTGACTGAAATGAAATAAACCGCCCTTAACATCAGCATCATAAAATGTTTCTTCTATGGATCTAATCACAACGCTTTCGTAATCAACTTGGAATTTTCTTGGTTGAAATGTTGTCCAAATTTGCAATGCTTCCTGTTGAATTAATCGGAACATGCGATTGTAAGTTGATTTTGATCTTTTGGGTCTTATCTTGAAGAAGAATATAATGAAATGGAAACATTTGGCCTCTATGCATAATACACGAGAACCCCAGATCCAGGATAAAAACTTGGCAGCAGCAGCATGGTCTGATTATAGGTATCAGCAGGGCTGGATTAAGGAAGAAAGAGCCCCCCCCCCACCATATTTAAATTTGAGGCCCCTTTAACATATATATATATAGGGATTGATTACTTTTACTCTTTACTCACAAAGTTTCTACTCTTATGTTTTCACTTTTCTCATATATCCAATGGATTTGTTTTAATAATCATTCATGAAATTACTTATGATTAACTTCAATTGTTGAATCTTGGCTTATTGTGTCTTGGCTGACTTCTAATGATTTGTTTTAGGATACGGTTGATATCATATGTAGAATTTACCTTGTGGATCTTGGATTTTTCAAGCTTATGTTAATGTACTACACCTTTGCATATTCATTTCTAGTTTTTTCCACTAAAATCTATAACAACCCTCTGATTTTAGTGACTCTGGTCTATACCACTTAACTGTTTCATTCCATAAACTTGTTTTCTATTCTTTTATAACTGGATTCTTAACTACACTTCCAATGGATTTGTCAACTAGTTCTTTATCCTGGGATAAAATTACTATTCTTTTTTTCTTTCCACAGTGAATCTACACCCGATACTACATGTAGATATATCTAAATTGATATACATGGAATTATTTCCTGTTCTTTTATAATTGGATCCATAACTACATCACCTTTGGATCTTTACTCACCATGTTACTTATATCCCTGAAATGATATCACTACATTTTTGGATATAAAGTCAACTGATTATTTTTCCTTGGTTTCATTTACCATTATTTCCATAGTAAATTCACACCTGATTCTACCCGTGGATCCGTCTAGTTTTATATACATGGAATTATTTCCTGTTCTCCTATACCTTAAATGTTCCTTGGAATTGTTGCATATTCACGGACTTATTATTTCATCTTTAGTCACCATTACTTATATCCCTGGAGTAATATCACTTCATAATTGGATATATTGTTAACTGATTCTTTTTCCTTGGTTTCATTTACTATTATTTCCACAGTAAATTCACACTTGATACTACCTGTGAATTTATCTAGAATTTTATACACAGAATTATTTCCTGTACTATAAATGTTTACTTGGAATTGTTTCATATACATAGGCTTTTTGCATGTTATTTCATGTTCCTTTATGTTATGTTCTCTTATAATCAGTTCCATAAAATGTTACCATGTTACTTATTTCGTTGGATGCACTTTCATGCAAATTTGGATAATTATAATTATTAATTTATTTCTCAAAATATTTATGTTTACTTATATGTTTATTTTTCAGCTTATTATAACGTAGCCCCATCATTTGGCCTACATGTATGTTTTTTGCCACCGTATAATTCTTTATATGTTAACGGTAATATTTAATTTTGTATGACTGTGTCACTGTAAAGCCATACTATTCCAACTGCATTTATTTTTCTTTTTTCAACACTAATTATAAATTATCTCCATTCACTTGTATTTTAAATACGACTATAGAGGTCTGGATTTTCCTGCTATTTTGAATTTCCTCACAGCTTACTATTAAGTCCACTTCGCTGCTATAAATTGCTTCCTCATGGAGATATATTGCTCATTTGGTTTAAGCCTGAATACATTCACCTATGCTACTGAATTTGTGCATCTCAGCTCTCCACCTTTATTTTTCCCACCAGCTCATTTTCTTCTCACATTTCTTAAAATACTCCATGTTCATTTTAGATTTGTGTCGAGACATGCCAATGTCTCGAAACATTTTTCTTTTCAATACAAGCATTTGGTATTAGTTCCCTTTTATACTAACGCTTACAAATGCCAGAGCCCTTACTACAAGGTTGGGCTTTACTACCCCAGCAAGCTTAGTGTTATTTAATAACTCTTTCAGTGCTTTTTTATCTTTCTGCTGTCTAATTCTAAATGTCTTCCCGTTTGTTAAACTATTAGTGTAATACGAGGGTGAAATGAACGCTCCTACTTCTATTGCTATTTTTCGTCTTTATTTATTTAAAATACTCCTATTCCCTTCCCCATCCTCAATTTAATACCTTACCCTTATACCATTTGCTTGTTCCATATTTATTTTTTATCCATACAAAATTAAATCCTACATTAAATTCCACATATTTATATTAAACATATTGATACTAACCATTTTTATCCCAACTCGATTACCTAAATAAATGATACTGTGTTGGGACTACCTTGTCCATACTGTATTAGAATGTGCTAATTTCATTTCATTCCTTTTTGGCCTTTCACTTTTCTTCTACTACTATGGACAAGTATAGAAATGCAGTTCCTGATACATGGTCAGGTGCAGTCCCCTGATGAAATACCTGATCATGTATCAATATTTATTTCTGTTGACATCAGATCAAGCATTTTTTGCATTACCTATATTAGACCTTTCACTAAAATTGTTTCCCCTCATATCCGATGACAGCTATACCATTAACATTTTATTTTTATTTGCATTTTATTAATATTTTGTTGTATTAATTTTACTTTACAGTTCCCCCACTTTATATTGGCTTGGAAATTCTGCCCATAATTTACTTAATTCATCATAACCTCTAAGATATTAACATTCTTTTACCTTTCACTAATCTACTATTCTTGTTTTTCTACTTTCCTCACCCTTATAATTACTGGCATGCTGCGTAATTTTCACATCTATTTATACTTACTTAATTTAATTTAATATTAATACAAATTACATATACTCTTGCATCCTTTAATGCTGCTTTGCATTTTTAGGTGCATCTGTCATACCTAATTTATTAATCTTGCTTTCACCGAAACCATTTCATCTACTGTTTATCTCTTTTCTATGTGACTCTTTAAACTTTTCTTACAGAGTTACATTGAAAGCCCATTTATATATATATATATATATATATATATATAGTTATTATAGTAAAAGTATAATATGTACCATATAGATACCGAATATGTATATACACAAAACAGTGCACAGCGGGCCATAAGGCCAAAATAACTTATAAAGACTAAGATAGCCTGTGTAGATCTACAATGCCATACCCTAGAAATAAACATATAATTAGTAATAATATATAATACAATAATGATTATGTAGCTAATTATTGGTATATAGCTACATTGAAAGGAACATTTTCTGGGGCTAACACTTTTCAATATATCCCACCAATAATTAACAGAGCTGTCTGTTTCTGATTGTCTTCTGCCTATTTAACTAAGTCCAATTAATAAACTTAAACATAAAGGCTAATCTGGTTATAATTTAAATTTAGCAGCAAACAGGCAAGATAACAGTTAGCCCGACAGATAACTACGAAACAAATATATAGAATATTATATAGAAAATAAGAGGGCCAACCATAATTTTCAATTTCAGTTGTGGTAATTTTATTTCATTTATATTTATGCAAAAGAAGACTACTGCTGACATAAGGAGAAAGGAAGTAGGGATAAGTATAGTAATAGTACCTCAATTTCCCTCGAATTGCTCTAATAGATCTTGAGGTATGAAAAATTAAGATTAGATAGTAAAAAGTAAAGAAAACAGCTTTATATAATTGTACTTAGGATATATAACTGCCCGACCCTTCAGTAAGGGATCCTGGTAAGACTACAAGAGGCCACCAGATGGTGTTTAATAGATAATGATGAAATATAGAATAATAAGGAAATAAAGGAATGGCTAATTCCAAATGCCTGAATACTAGCTGATTTTTATAATAAATTATAGACAATCTGTACAGATCAGTTAAATTAACCTATTACTACCACATAACATATGTTCTATGCTGAACAGATAATTAAGAATAGTTAAATAACCAATTTTAACAATGAATAAATAGGAAAAAACTGCTTACCACTTTGAACTATACTAAGTAAAAGAATGAAAATGTTGAGCACATGTTACTTTATACCAAACAATTAGTGACAACAGAGCCCTCTCAGTTCTGAATACTAAAGGAAAAACTAAATAAATTACAGTCCTTTAGTATTCAGAACTGAGATGGCACTGTTGTCACTAATTGTTTGGTATAAAGTAACATGTGCTCAACATTTTCATTCTTTTACTTAGTATAGTTCAAAGTGGTAAGCAGTTTTTTCCTATTTATTCATTGTTAAAATTGGTTATTTAACTATTCTTAATTATCTGTTCAGCATAGAACATATGTTATGTGGTAGTAATAGGTTAATTTAACTGATCTGTAAAGATTGTCTATAATTTATTATAAAAATCAGCTAGTATTCAGGCATTTGGAATTAGCCATTCCTTTATTTCCTTATTATTCTATATTTCATCATTATCTATTAAACACCATCTGGTGGCCTCTTGTAGTCATACAAGGATCCCTTACTAAAGGGTCAGGCAGTTATGCTCCTGGTATATATCCTAAGTACAATTATATAAAGCTTTTCACTTTTTACTATCTAACCCTAATTTTTCATACCTCAAGATCTATTAGAGCAATTCGAGGGAAATTGAGGTACTATTACTATACTTATTCCTACTTCCTTTCTTCTTATGTCAGCAGTAGCCTTCTTTTGCATAAATATAAATCAAATAAAACTACCACAACTGAAATTGAAAATTATGGTTGGCCCTCTATTTTCTATATAATATTCTATATATTTGTTTCAAAGTTATCTGTCGAGCTAACTGTTATCTTGCCTGTTTGCTGCTAAATTTAAATTATAACCAAATTAGCCTTTATGTTTAAGTTTATTAATTGGACTTAGTTAAATAGGCAGAAGACAATCAGAAACAGACAGCTCTGTTAATTATTGGTGGGATATATTGAAAAGTGTTAGCCCCAGAAAAAGTTCCTTTCAATGTAGCTATATACCAATAATTAGCTACATAATCATTATTGTATTATTTATTTATATATTATTACTAATTATATGTTTATTTCCAGGGTATCGCATTGCAGACCTACACAGGCTATCTTAGTCTTCATAAGTTATTTTGGCCTTATGGCTCGCTGTATACTGTTATGTTTATATACATATTCAGTATCTATATAGTTTTTTTTTTTTTTTTTTCTAGTTGTTAGCACATCGGCTTCTGTGGCCATAATGCACCTCCCAAAGTTTTTGCATTTTATTCTGATCCAAGCCCGAGGCAGGATTCGAACCCGCGACCTTTGGGTTGCCAGGCAGGCACTTTACCCACCTGGCTAGCCCGGTCGGCTATTTATATAGTACATATTATACTTTTACTATAATAACTAAATTACAGACTGATGTAAATGTTCAATCTACTATTGATGGCATTAATCTGATCTGACATAACTTTTACATTTATTCCAATTTTTATTTGCGCACGCGCGCGCACACACACACACACACACACACACGCACACACGCAAAATCAGTTCTTATATTTATATTGTGAATAATAATTTCTTGATAAAAATGAAAAGTAAGAGGCCAAAAATGTTTTATGGTTTTTGACTGGAAAAATAAAGTAACAATAAAAACAATTTTAAAAGAAACTTTTAACTTATTTATTGTACAATAAAAAGCTATAAGAATAAAATTTAAACACTTAACAAGTTAAGTTTAAGTAAGCTTTTATATTACACATTTTCTTGGTTTATTATTATTATTATTATTATTATTAGAAAATTTTATCACTACTTTAGAAAATATTTACACTGAAAATGAGGAGGGCTCACCCTCTTTGGGTGAGCTCTCCGAGGCCATGGCCAGTTTGGCCATAGCGATAACGTGGCCCTAGGTACTGTTAAGATACTGAACCAGCCGGCACACCAACTATAAATTATAATATAATAGTAATTATATTATAATTATAATATAATAAGCTTAATAAGTATTATCCCCTGCTGTTAAGAGCAAACGTCATGCTGATGTTTGGCTACTATTTGAATGAATTCTTAGGTTGAAAATGCAGATGGAAATACCAGGGGTGTTACCTCACTTGCTCATCAACCCCCCCTGTAAAGGGTCATTAGATTGAAAAGGATTGAAGGTATGCAATTATATACTTGCTTAGGGCAACTGACAGTAGCTCCCTATCCATCTGTGCAGTGGTTTCAGTTCACGGTTCAGAAAAATTGGTGCGGTTCGGTTTGCAGCTCTGATTGTAGCATTGGTTAGATACCCCTATGTTCAATTTTATATGAGTATAGTGTGACCCGACATGGCTTTATGAACAAGTCCTTTGGAGTTTCAAGCATAGCAGGAATCATTCAAATGTGATTATATATACATATTCTTGTGTTGGCCTGAGTGGTGTATCACCATCCGGATGAAAAGAGATGAGTAAATTATGAATATATATTCAGTAAAGCATGATGTTTAGATATGGCTTGTATCATTTCCTGTACTGTCCCAAGCAAAAGACTCAAAAGTCAACCTTAGGGTAAGAGGGAAACCAAAATAATGTAGAAATTGTGTGCCTTGAGGGCAGACCTAATGCATGTTTGCCATGGTCGCGGCTGGCGTAACCAACAAAAATAGTGTTAATGTAAAAATGTCATATTTGTACAATAAGCGAAACAGGTTAAAGTACAAAAATTTAAGTCAACGTAGTTTGCAAAGACTTGCACTCTCAACATAAGGAACTCATCTGGAGGGTGTTGTTCTTGTTTGGGAATTTTTGGCACAAAAGCTATTTTGGCTGTAATCCACTTATGATTTTGCTGTCAACAGTGGCTAATTGCTAGTGATATCAAGTGTGTATTAAATATGATTCACAAGGTTTGCTAGTTTAAGGAAAGAAAAAAATATATTATTAATGTTTCATTTGTCTCCTAAAATGGTCTGCAGGATTAGTGAATCTTGTGATAGTACATGTGATTGAAAAACTGTTTGTCAAGCAGTATGATAAAGTAAACACTCAGATGCTGAGACACCTAGACTCAAAAAACTTTCAAGTTTTAAATATGTCCTTTTATCACTGGGCTTCTATAACTAAGTTTTACTTTAAAACAAATATCTAACAGGGCAAAATATTTATTCCTTCCAGCATACATAAATAATTTACAAAGACATCCAGCCAAATGTATCCCAGATGGCAAAGGCCAGAGGGATGAATGTGTTGTCAACCCATTAATTATAAATTAACCGCATAAAATTTTTTGCAGACATAGAATTTAATGCAAAGAAGCACTTACTCCATAACAAGATCTAAATGCTACCATTCAATATATATATAGAGTGATCATCAATGCAGCTGAAGTATGGCTCAGTCTACTCTCAATATTACACTAATGAATACTGGATGTTCAGGTGACTCAAACTAAATCAACAAAGGAATATATCAGGACCATATTTTTTAACTACAGCAAAAAACTAAGACAGAATGCAGGAGAATCCTCACAGCCATCAAAAATGATCAAAAAATACTGCACTTCCACAAAGCACTGGGAAGAATGCCGTAGGAGGATACTCCCACCATTCTCTATGAGCTGCACCCTGCTATGTAATAATTATCATAAGTTTGGAGAACTGACCAACACAGAAGTTTCATATCCAAAATACTGACTTTGACTCTAAAACAAAATCTTGTCTACTACTGCTTCTCAGTAGATAGCCCCTTTCAGGTTTAAGCATCTATATCTATCCTTTTGTATGTAATGATATGAATACATTAGTCAGTTTTTGAGACAGCCAAACTGAACACTAGCTACACTTCTGTTGTTGTTGTTGTTATTATTATTATTATTATTGTCATAGTAAGGTTTTAGATGCATCAGCGGCACAGCATCATAGTGTGTTATGTTTGAACAAAAGTGTGTTCATGGGCCAATTTCCATGTTGTGCAGACCGAAAAACCTTGAATAACTTAGGCAGGAAATCATACTCACTCCAAACTCAGATTCACTTACTGTAGCCTGCACTGAAAGAAAACTTGATTTATTTTAATGTGTATACTTCCTCTTGGCTTGTAACATGCTAATATTATAACCATTCTCTCTCTCTGTTTTTTTCATAAGAGAGAGAAAAAAAAGTTCATTCAATTTTTATTTTAATATTTAAATAGTTATTCATGCTATTTAATTTACACACACACACACACACACACACACACACACACACACACACACACACACACACACACACACACACACACACACACACACACACACACACTATAAATATCAGGATGATTAAATTGTACTTAAATATTTTTTTCAAGAATAGATGTTGATCAGTCATTACTTTGTGTGTAATATGTTGCTGCTCAACAGGACCTCTTCCACTTGGCTCAATTAAATCAGGATGTGCAATTAAATAACCTCTATCATCCAAAAGGAAGCATCTGTAAAAATCCAATTAAAAAGGGATGCTTATATGAAAAAGATAATTCTTGAATTACAATCCTTGAAAATCAAAAAATATAAACTATAATGATCTTTCTTCACCGGCAACTGAAGATCAAAACAAAATTAAATTAAAACCAAAATTAAAGACTATATTTATAAATAAGTTGGTACATAAAACAATTAAAATATATTGATTAAAAGCATAAAAAAATAAAGTAAGATAAAGAAAATGCCAGTGCTTATAAAAGGTGTACAGCCACTCCATAATTAACACACGAGTTGCATTCTGTGGAACTCTATGTAAGTTGGATTTTATGTAAATCGGAATTTCCCCCATGCTTGTGCAGCATTCATAGCTGTGCTCGCTGAATTGATTGAATCAAAAAAGAAAATGTTCGACAAAGATCTGAATAGAATTATTCATTGTATTTATTAAATTTTTTATCTCGTGCACAGAAAAAATTCCAAAGCGTGCAATTTAAAAAAAATTTCAAAATTATAAAATTACAAAAAAGAGAGGAGACAGGCATAACGTCAGTAAGTGGTCTTTGAGGTTGTCACAGACATTCTCTCAGATATGCCAGACAAGCTGTACTTGCTACATGGGAGTCTAAAACGCTGATGGAACTGATATTCGGGTGACACTCAACTCAAGTGGACCCAATATCGGCGAAGTCCGGACGGTCTGTGACAGCCAAATCCTCTTCTTGCACCTTCACGATGGTGAGTGGCCACCCAGGTGTGAACCAACATAAGCAGAGGTCGAGGTGTGGCGTCCACACCACAGGGAGGAATGCTGCCCCTTTACTTTACCAGGCAGTACTAGGTGGTAGATGACTCTCATCAACCGGTGCAACACCACCACTTTGCTAATTGGAGGCTTGAAGTGGTGAAGAAACCCATGTTTAGTCTCTAGAGCTAAGTTCCGGTCAACCCTTCCCTATCTCTTCCATCATGCAGTATGATTGATGACTTTTGAGGTTATGATGAACATCATGGCGAGATCCAATATTCCTTATATTTCGAGGGTACAGCTCTAAAACGGTGAACCTATTGGTAACTCTTTAGGAGGCTTCCGGATCAGCTAGTGTATAATCTTGCTACCTCTACTCTGCCAGATAGTGACTGGAGGAAGTCCGAGTAGTTTGTATGCGGGGAGCATTGTCGAGACAACATTACATCAAGGATCTGGGTATATTCTTACCATGTGTACGCCTTATCCAAAAATTTCATTACTTCATATAGCATGTCCCACCCACTTTTTCTTACTATTGAATATACGATGAATCGTCAAACTAATATAGCAAGTTTATCTGTGAAAAGATCTAAACTTCCTAATTCATTTCACAAATATACATGGTCCCAATTCTAAACTCAATGATGTCCATTTCCACTTGCAGTCTGCCAAACCCCATGTACTTTTTCTGACAGAATCTCAGTTATCGGTTGATTCAACTACTGCTCATCTCAGATGCCCAAATTATTCGCTTTATGATTCCTTCCGCCTCAAAGGTGGTACTTGTGCATATGTCCGTTCCGATATTCCCTGTCAGACTTCGCAATTTGGAATCTCCTCTCTTTGATCTTCTCTGGCTTAAAATCTCTCTACCTCATTGTGTCAAATTCATCTGTTGTCTCTACCATTCTCCCAACTCCACTAATCACTTGGAGCTCTTTGACTTCCTCTCATTGCAACTTGACTTTCTCCAGTCCAACTTTCCTAACAGTGAAGTAATTTTCCTTGGTGATTTTAATGTTCACAACTCCAGCTGGCTTCTGTTTTCTAGTTTTCTGGTCGAGATACTGAGGCTTTTGCAATTACTAATGAACTTGCACAAATTGTTCATTTACCTACAAGAATACCAGACAATCCTAATCATAAAGCCAACACGCTTGATCTTTTCTCACAAACAACCCTTCTAAGTACACTGTCGAAGTGAGAGGTCTTTAGGCACTTCAGATCCCAACTAGGTGATTGTCTCTTCTCCAATGGAGCCCTAGACCATGTCAGTGAAATTATTCTTTTAGGAATGGAATCCTTTATTCCACACTCCACTTTAAAATCTCGTCCTTTATCTAAACCTTGGTTTTCCAATAAATGTGCTAAGGCTGTTCAAGAGAAGAATGTTGCATATCGTAATTGGCTTGTTTCTAATTCTTCAGTTTCATTTTCTGCCTACACCAAAGCTCGCAACAATTGCAAAGCAGTTATTAATCAGTCCAAACTAGAGTAGAAAACTTGCTTCTTGCCCTAATTGCCCTAAGCTATTGGCCCCAACTTTTGCCCATCTCTGCTCCCAACTCTGTCCAAATCAGATGGTTCTGTTGTCACTTCAGTTAAGGATAAAGCTGACCTGCTAGCATCCCATTTTTCTTCCAACTCATGTATCTTGGTAAAACACCTCCCACCATTCCCAATATGCTCCATTCAATGCCTCCTGTGGTCTTCCGTCAAAAAGATTTTGACGAATCTTGATGCCAAGAAAGCTCCAGGTCCCGATGGTATTTCTCCACTTGTTCTCAAAACCTGTGCTCCTGAACTTACTCCTATTCTTTGCCGCCTTTTTTCACTTTCTTATTCCAAAGGTGTTTTTCCTTCTGCTTGGAAATTTGTTCATATCCAGCCAGTTCCTAAAAAGGTGACAAATCCCTCCCCATCCAATTATCACCCCATTGCAATTACTTCTACTCTTTCTAAAGTAATGGAGAAATCAATTAACTGTCAACTCTTAAACTACCTAGAAACCTTCCGTCTGATCAACAATCGCCAGTATGGGCTCCGTCAGTGTCGATCCACTTGTGATATTCTGGCTTATGTTACCCATTTAAGGACTAATTCAATGGAAAGGTTTGGTGAAACACAAGTAGTTGCTCTTGACATCTTAAAGGCTTTCGATTGTGCTTGGCACAAAGGTCTTCTAAACACGCTTCCATCTTATGGTTTGCCAACTGTTTTTAGTAATTGGTTATCCAGTTTTCTCTCTGATCGCTCACTGAGGGTGATGGTAGATGGCTCTCTGTCTTCTAACTTCTCCACTAATGCCAGTGTCCCTCATGATTCAGTTCTTTCCCCAACTCTTTTCCTCTTGTATATTAATGATCTTCTTCCATTGACTGGAAATCTTATCCACAGTTTTGCCGATGATAGCACATTCCATTCCACTTTCCATTTTGAGAAACCTTATCCTGCTCGATCAGCTTCAACTTCTCGAAAATCTGCTACCAATTTCTTAAATGCCGATCTTCAGATAATTCTCCAGTGGGGCAAAGACAACTTAGTTAATTTCAACCCTTCTAAAACTCAGTCTTGTCTTATATCTCGCAAAAAGGATTCTTCTGCTCTTATGCTTATCTTTAGTGACACTCCGATTTCTAGGCAAAATGATATATCTCTTTTGGGGATTACCCTGACTTCTAATCTCTCTTGGCACAAGCATATTACAAATATTGCTTCCTCTGCATCTAAAAAATTTGGTTTTCTCTTTTGCTCTCAGCGTTACTTTTCTTCCAAACAGCTGCTCACTCTGTATAAATCACAAATCCACACTGCCATGGAATATTGTTCCCACATCTGAGGTGGTACCCCCAAAACCTCTCTCAGGCTTTTTGATTCCATTCAGAAGAGGGCAGTTAGGTTAATTAATGATTCATCTCTAACAGAGTCTCTCCACTTGCTGTCTCATAGACATACTGTTTCTGCTGCATGCCTCTTCTTCAGATACTTCCATGGGCACTGTTCTTCTGAATTGGCTTCTATAATTCTGGCTCTCTCTCTTTCAAAACAGTCCGAACACATGCCGCCACCAGCCAACATCCATTTACTGTCCAACTTCAAACTCACAGAACCAACTTTTCATCTTCCTCATTTATTCATTCAACTGCTGTTTTCTGGAACAACCTTCCTTCATACATATTTCCCGAAAATTACAGTCTACAGAAGTTCAAGTCCAATGTCAACAAATATCTTTTTTTGTCTTCTCAACCTCCAACCCAAGCACGGTACTAAGTACTATAGGTTCTAATACCTCTCGTGTTTGGGGTTTACATATAAAAAAAAAAAAAAAAAAAGTTTTACCTCTCGAACATTGTTGCCAGAATCAATGTCTTCAGCTGATAAGTACGCTGCTGCGGAGGTTGAGGAGATTTAGAAGGGGTCGGCAGCTCAACCTTACGAAAGAACATATTAATGGATGGTGGCTTTTTTCTTTCCATCGTAGATTTCTTTGTAGCGAGCATATCATTCACCTCTCTGTTAACTTTTAAGAATCTTTTGGTGTCATGATCCATCTTCTCAAACCTCGCCATTGCTGATGCAATTTCACAAAATGCCATTGCCATCTCTCTGGTAATGAAGTGTCTTGGCTCCTCATTTGGTTCTTTCTGAGCTTCGTCAGCATTTTCTTCTTTCACCATCGTTGCCTGCAAGTCAATAAGTTCTACGTTAGATAGTTACTTCTCTTCTTCCTCTATTAACTCCTCCACATCTTTGGCAACAACCTCCAATTAAAGTAGCTCTGCAACATTTACAATCTTATCTGTAAACTCTTCATGTGATTCGTCTTTTTCAAACCTTTCGAAGCCTCTTACGTGCCGTGGGCATATTTTCTTCCTTATGCCATTTAAACAACTTTTAGAAATTTCCGCCCAGGGCTCATTAATGTTTAAGATGGCGTGGTTAATATGTTAGATTTCCAAGTCTCTTAACATAAAATTTTTCTCACAGTCTACTGCAGACAATGCCTGAGCAAATGATGTACGTAAATAGTATGCTTTCAAATTTGAAATAACACCCTGATCCATAGGTTGGATGAGTGAATTCGTGTTTAGTGGTAGAAATATGATTCTCATGTTCAAATTGAAATCATTTAGATGCGTAGGATGTCCAGGAGCATAATCTAACAGAAGCAAAATCTTGAAAGGAACGCTGTTGTGTTTACAATATTTTTCAACCTCGGGAGTGAAGCAGCATTTAAACCAATCCTCAAAGAGAGATATTGTTATCCCTGCTCTCTGGTTTGATCGGAAATGCACGGGTAGGGTGGCTTTATTGATGCCCTTAAATGCATGAGGATTTCCAGAATAGTACGAAAGCAATGGTATTAATCTGTAATCTCCTGCTGCATTAGCTCCAAGCAAGAGCGTGGCCCTATCTTTTGATTCCTTGAAACCTGGCATTGTCTTTTCCTCTTAGGCAATGTATGTTCAATCCTGCATTTTTTTCCAGTACAGAGCAGTCTTGTCAACATTAAAAATTTCCTGCATTGAACAGTCTCCTTCATCAATAATTTTTTCAAACACATCGCAAAATTTCTCTGCAGCCGTA
This sequence comes from Mastigoproctus giganteus, assembly GCF_048544385.1. Classification (NCBI taxonomy): domain Eukaryota; kingdom Metazoa; phylum Arthropoda; class Arachnida; order Uropygi; family Thelyphonidae; genus Mastigoproctus; species Mastigoproctus giganteus. The sequence goes on along the minus strand of NC_143578.1, from coordinate 93,328,089 downwards.
GAATTGGCACTGGTGACTTTACCGCATACTTTAATGTTTTGGAAACCAGTGTGATGCTTGAACTTATTAAATCACCCGTTGTTTACCACGAACTTGGCTTGGGGTTCGCTGTACTTATCCTTAATATTAATCTTCATAAATACTTCTTGCTTTTGCTTGAATGCCCACTGGACTTAGGGGCACTTGCTTCTGAATCTGACTTTCCATCCATATTATTAATAGCTCTTCCATCTTCGATATAGCACCTGAACACTGTTGATCTTAAGTGCATTGATCCTTTGACATGTTATTTTATACGTGCACTATCCTTTAAAATAGTATTCACTGTTGAAGCAGTGAGACCTAATTCCTTTGCAATAGATGACAAGCTTTGCCCTGCTTCATACTTCTTAATTAATCATCTTCATTTCTAAATCAACTTTGTTTTGTTTCCTGGCACTTCGAGCACTTCCACTTTCTGTTGGTCCTCTTCCCTTCACCATTTGTAATACATAAATAGGAATGAAGAGAAGTTTCTGAAAATGTTTTTTATATGATTGAAGATTTCAGTGAAGGGGAACTCATTTCACCATAATAACGAAAAAATCCACAGAATTTCAGTTATCAGGATTATCAGAAATGCATTAAGATCGAGTTTACTATTCATTTATAATAGATTGCGCTAACAGAATAGTCCAATAAATCAGAAAGTGCAAATTGTCTTTATTGTTTTATGACAGTGACCTCCAGAAACGTGCTTTAGAAAAATATCACAAAGGCATTCAAAATTTAATTCTTATAATGAGAACATATGATAACAATGAAAGCTTAGTGCAATTTCCATTATAAATATGACCTTTTAGAGAGATAAATAGCTTAGTAATATAGCGAAATTTTCAACTTCCAAGGACCTAGAATGCATTACAAAAAAAAAAAAAAAAAAAGTTATTGGGTTCACATTACGATATTTTCACAATACCTCCATTTATTCCTACAGATGCAAAATATTTCCATATTTTTTTTCAGTTTTCCCCGGCTGGCAAAAACTTATGTCAAGTCAAATTTGCGTTAGGTCGAGTATTACATAAGTCGAGGACTTCCTGTATTTTGTCAATAGCAATAAATTCAGGACTTGCTAATTTAACAAGCAGATCCATAAGGGCCAACTGTCCGACACCACCATCACTTCATTGTGTGTTACAATGAAGCGATGCATCAATATCAATAATTCACTTCCTAATGATCAAATGTTTATGTGCCACCTAAAAAGTAATTGCTAATCCAGCTCAAAACTACTTATCATCCTTCTGTGATGAAAAGCTTTGAAAAACTGGGTACAACCATACACATTAAGTTTTATAAAATTATACAGTGAGCTTCTGTTTCATGAGCATCTGATTTACAAACTATAATTGCAATCTTATTAACTTTCCTGTGACTTCATAAAGATCACTTTTTCAGAGTAAAACTAGGAAAATAAAATACATATTTTATGTATTATACTTAATACATGCAATTTAATTTATGAGATGCATGCAGACCATGTGGCCAATGCAAATTTCAGAAATAAAATGCTAAAAAAGCAAATGTAATAATCTGTCTTAGAGGACAATGCACTGCCACTGGAATTAATTCAGAATGATTATCTTAATCCCACTGATCAGCTGTGGGATAAAATGGAGAGATGAGTGCAAAATCAACCATGAAGGCCAGCTTCACAATTTGGATCAAAAAGATTTCCTGAATGAGAAAGGGTGAAATATTTACACTAAAAATTGCAAAATTTGATGAAAAATTCCAATGAAAAAGGCCAACGATGATCCACACCATATTCTATTGTGTTTCACTCAAAGGCATCCCAGAACTTGATAAAATAATGACCATGTATGGACAAATCATCAGACTGCAATTCATCAAATTTTTGCATTTTAACATAATCATAAAAAACATCACCAGGAATTACAATTCACAGCCCAATTCTATGAGTACAATTCACAGCTCAATTCTATGAGAATGTCATTACACAGCAAAGCCTCACACAGGCTGCCAGGGCAGCTCAAGGGGTTTTGTCTATGATATACAGGAACTTTTCTAGCAGGATAAGGAGGTGTATAAGGCAATGGTTATGCAGCATCATGAATAATGCAGACAGGTCCAGAGGCCTCATTTTAGGAAGGATGCAGATATGCTGGAAGAGCTGGAGAGAAAGGAAATGATTGACAAAAAGAATGAAAGGGTGGTCTTACCAAGACAGGCTTCAGTTCTGAAAATTGCAGCATCTTGAGACTAGGCATCTGTGAAGTAATTTGTTGAGGTGTTTAAGACTTTGAATGGATTGAGCAAGTTCAATGCTGATAACATTCTTCCTTTTGCTCACACTACACACGAGGGGCATAAATTCAAATTGAGGAAGTATAGTTGCAGAATAGATGTGCAGAGTGACTTTGGCTGGCAACAAACTTCCACCTGTTGTTGTGGAAGTGGGCAGTTTGAATAAATACAAGGAATAACCAACTTAGGGCAAACAGAGAATTATCAATTATTTAAGGCCAAAGTGGAATGCACCTAAGACAAAACAGTCGAAATATGTGGGAGAGTCAGTAGTTAAAAAAGAAGCAAGCAATAAATTGGCCTGAACACAGTATTTATTTTTCAACATATTTATCAAAAACATTTATATTTTTTGTTCCATTGCTTTATCAAATTCTATTAATAAGCTGCATAAAAAGATGCCGATTGCACTGAAACCAGTGACATCACTATTTCAACCTCCACATCATCAGAAAAAGTTTGCCACCAAGCTGCCGTTGAAGTGGACCAAATGAATGGTAATCTTATTGGATATAGTCAGAACTGTAGGTAGTATGATCAAGAAGTTTCCATTCCAAATCATTAATGATCTTATGGTTTATACAGACTGCAGATGGTATTATGTTATCATTCAACAAGTGTACCTCCACTAGAGGTCTGCACAGGCCTACATTTTTTGTTTTTACCCAGCCTGCCCAACCCGAGCCCGAATTGTTTTTCAAATTCATATTTCCCCACCCTGAACGGATTTTTATCCCATCCTGATTGAAACTTCATAATAATAAAAACAAATAAAATTTCAGATTCAAAATTAATTATATAAAAAAGAAAATGCAATAAATTTTTAATTTACCATATTTAATATAATTCCAAAACGAATATTGATCTCCACTTCTACTTAAATTAAAAAATGAGAACTGACTATCAGTTCTGTCACTGGAAATTTTCACTGTATGAATGATGTTTCATACATCAATGCATTAATCTTACCTTTATTTCACAATTATTGGTTATTACTGCATATAGCAAAGAAGTGGTTAGAAAGTATTACAAGTGAATGTTCTTAGAAGCAGATCAACCCAAAATATCAGAACTAGGAATTAATGGTATCACACTTTTAAGAAATATTGTATTGTATAGCGTATACATACAACTAAAAAGGGACCCATTTCCAGGGGGCATAATGACTCATATTATACTCTTGATGTAACATAAATTGCAACTTAATACCTGCTTAAAAGGTTAAGGTTACTTTACTGAGCAAAAATACAGACCAGGTCATTTCCACGAAAGTACAAATTTCTGTGAATTTAGGAGATGTTGGCGAAGTGTACCTTATTGGTCAATTAAAATTTTCAACAGACAACTAACGCACATTTTTTTAAAAAAAAAACCTTTAAGAATTTAAATACATAAAAAATATATATATGTAAGAAATGGCCAGAAAAAGTCTGAAATATTTGAAATAACAATTCATTATGATTATTTATACCCGACCCAAGCCCGGACATCCTTTGTGTTACCGGCCTGAGGGTCAGGTCGGGTTGAAGCCTGAGGACCAGGCCCGAGCCTGTGCAGACCTCTAACCTTCACATCTCAAAAGCCTAAGATGCTTTCAGCAAATGAGTCCTTAATTTCTTAAGGAAGTGTGCAATACAATGTGGTATTCACTGCAGTTTCAGGATTTTGAATATACACAAGAAAACCCACACAAGAAAACCATGACAGTCCCAGAAAACAGTCACCATTACCCACTATGCTTAAACTTCTCTCTTGAGGGTAAACCAAATCCATTGTATCAATATATGTTTGTATTAGGATTGAATGTAGTGGATCCACAATTCCATTTTTGAAGATGTGGAGGTTGAAAATGATGTACGTCACTAGTTACAACAGCAACTTCTCTTATGCAGTGGGCTTCTACAATCTGATAAAGTGATTGGACAAGTATATAGATTATTTCTGGTGATTATATTGAAAATAAATGATATGTTCAGGCCAGAGCCCTGCTCCTCCAGCCCCATCCCCTCTTACTGACTCTCAATCATATGATGAATAAGGCAGCAAAGTATGCCTAAAAATAGGTTGCTTGTCTCAGCTTACAACTAGGCATTTGTAAAATTTTATTTATAGATTGCATAAACATCACAGATAATCTGTTATAATTTCTCTAATTTAAAATTCAAAGTAAATTATATTGCAATAATTTAAAACTGTTGTTACTCCATTTTTCTTGAAACATTCAGTATTTCCTCTTTTGACAGTGTGTATGTGCATCTGGCTCCTGTAGAATTTCTGAACTCCTTTGTGCCAAAATCGGTTTAATACTTGTATGGGTTTATAAAGTTCCTACAGTTTTTGTTGGGCAGATTAAAAAAAAAATTAGGCTTGCAGGTTTTGGAAAAGTGCATAGTTGCAGCATGGTGTACTACAACCATAACAGCTGATGAACCAAAAAATTCAAACAAACAAATAGTTGTTGTATTATGTTTGAGCAATTCACTGAACTGGGGTTTTTGAGGTTAACATTATCCACACAATATACACTGATAGGCTATAAACTGATTGTATTTCTGATTAATGCAAGGATATCAAACTTATCCCGCATCAGTCCAAAGGGGTGAATCCCTGAGTCAATCACAATTTGCCCATTTCAACAAAATAATTCAATTTTGTCTTGAACCCCTTGTCAGACTCTGTCTCAACTACATAGAGAGACAACTTATTCAAAAATCAAAACATGCTGCCTGAGGGTGAGCATCATGAGGTCCTATCTCCTATTATTTCCAAAAATTTTATATTTGTTTCCCCTCCCCATTCTTGTTTCACTTAACAATGTAAATATAACTTATTCATTTTGTTTATTACTTTAAGGGCCTTAAACACCTCTATTAGGTCACCCCAAAGTATCTTCTCTTCAGGCCCTCCTCATATGAACAACCCTTAGCATCCCCAGCCAACCTAGTTCTTTCTACTAGACCTGAAGGCAATATCCCAAATGAGGTCTCCAGATAATTTTATAAAGAGGAATAATAACGTCTCCCTACTGACAAAGGTTCTACTGATCACTGAGTCTTCCAGGTTGTTTTACAATGCAAGGAAAACTTCATATCAGCTTGAATCAAAACTGCTAATAAATCTTTCTCATCTAGAACCACTTTCAATTCTATACTCTGATCTGTATGTCACCCTCCAGATTTCTTTATCCCAAGTTCAAACCCTTGAATTTAACAGGATTAAACTTTCATTGTCATTTTTCAGACTATATGTGTCAGCGATGCAAGTCATTTTGAAGCAGCATACAATTGGTCATTACTGTTAATCATCCTACCTACCTTTAAAGCATCAGCAAACTTTGACAGCTTATCCTGAATAGCTAATCAATATAATTGAAAAATTCTGAAAAAGGGATACAAGCATAAATTGCCACCCTCTGTCCTCTTTCATTTAGAAAGTCCCTAATCTGCTTGATCAATTTTGCAGAAGTTGCAGCATGCTCCCCTTTGTACAGTAATGTTTTATGAGGAATTTAATCAAAAGCTTTACAATTTCATTATATAATAATCAACAAGGTTTGTCAGGCAAGACTTTCTCTTCACAAGCCCATACTCTGATCCCCTTCAAGACGTTATTCTGATCAAAATGTTTCTGTTTTACATCCTTAATCATCGATTCAATTATCTCGTCCATTATAGAAGTCAAACTCATCATTCTGAAGTTACTTCTTTTCAACTTAGCCCCTTCATCATTAATATATAGACATTTGCATTTCTCAAGTCCAAAGGAATCGCCCAGAGTCTAGCGATGATCTCAGTAGCAAATGCAAAGGTATGATGTGCTCCCTCGTTGCAATCTTTAATATAACTAAATGCAGCCCAATTGCACATCCAATTATGTTATGCTAAATATTACTACATTAAATATTTAGCCAGAATAGTTTTTTTGATAAGCATTCCTTCAACATCATTCTATCACTAATCTTACTACAACCTGACCTTATTTCTCTGTTTTCCCCTCATTTAAATATGCTTATAATTGTAAATAGTCACACACTAGTTCTGATGCACAAGTTGCCCAGTTGTCTAAATTTTTTTGGGTGTCCAATAGGGGATGGAGAATAATCTCCAAAATCGTGAGGTATTTTACAATGTTTCAGATTGCACATTTCTCTAAGTGTCCGCAAAATTTGATATTTGTGAAACGTTCCAAGTATGATCCTTATTACTCTCAGAAATCACAACAAAATAAATGCACTTCAACTACACACAGCTACCAAATGAACACATTTCCACATAACTAGAGATGCAGGTTGAAACTTGCAATCTGTGTGCAGCCAATTCAGAACTACTTGACTGTACTACATATTACAAGTAAAAGAACAACAAACTTAAATAATGTTGCAGAGGACTGATATTTATGGAACACCTTTATTTATGGAACACAGAGCGTGGAGCAGATAAGTTAGAGGGAGTAGGCTTATGCAGACTTGGAAAGCCTGATTGAGAGCAAGTTTTATTAGAGAGGGTGATGTAATCTGAGTCTAAAATTATGTGTATCTTTCAAGATTTCTTATCATCAAGCTGTACCACATCCTTTTTTCAATTTTGAAAAAATGGATAAGTATAAAGTGTTTTTGTGTCTAACGGCAACAAGGCTTTCCCTATCTCCAAATTTTATACACTGTTGTGTGTCACAGTTCACTGTTAAGAACAGAGATTTAAAAGTGTGTGGGATATGTATATGTGTAGTGTTATGTACCATTGTTCTTCTGACCATTTAGCCGTTGGGCCCCACCATTGCCCACACTTGGCTTCGTGAGGGCAGACCAGGCACCCAGTAGCTCTATATTTTATTTGGAAGGCCCTGTCACCTAATTTCCTGAGATTTCAGTGGCTAGGGCCTATGTAAAAAATAATAATAATAATAAATGATGTAATCTGGACCTAATTAAACTTTGGAACTTGTTTGGGGCATACGCTAGTGTATAGGTAGAGTAGGGGAGGGAGACCAAAGACTGGGGAGGTGAGAGGTAGAAGTATGGGGATGATAAAGAAGGCGACCCCAACATGGTCAGTGAGGCTGGCCCAGGCCCCACCAGGAGGAAAGAGGGGCGGCAGGGAGGGGAGGGGACAGAGAACTGTCTTCTCCCCCACCAGGGAACAGGAGTAAAGGCTCCACGCAAGGGAGCGTGGAGCAGATCGCCCATGTGGTGTGCCAGAGGCAAACTGCCTCATGTCATTGTCAGTTGATTAACATATCGTCCTGGTCAGTGTCTAGGTCGGTGATGAGGTCAATGTCACGTTGGTTCAAGTCCGTCAGTGTCAGGTCTGCCTGTGCTGTCCATCTGCCGTCTGTCATGCTCCAGTGGTTGATATCAAATCGTTCATGATCTTGAGCACTCATTAGTGTCAGGTCCAGGTGGATGTCAAGTCCAGTAGTATTGTCATACATAGGGCTTATGTCCATTCTAGTGAAGTTTTCACATTTATGGGGTATGTCAGTGGTATTCCATGACAGTAAGTGTCCCCCGCCTCATGAAGAGCTCATGGGCGAAGTCAGAGAATGCCAAATATTCCTCCCTTGTGTCTAGCAGGTGGTGTTCCTGTCCTCTGGGTAAGTAGGTCAGTTTTGTTATCAGGATGTTGTGGAGGTCGTCATAGAGCTAGCAGTCATACATGAGATGCTGCCAACTCTCCAGGCCTCTGCAAATGCAGGAAGGGTCCTCGTCTATCCCGAGGAGGGATAGCTTAGCGTTGATTACTCCGTGCCCTGTTAAAAGATGTTGGCCAGAGTCCCAGTGAGAACCAGCTCGGTGCCTTGGAGAAGATTTGGCAGATGTCAGGCACAAATATCCTAGTAATTTCTCCAGTGTGGGAGTGATTCCATTGTTCTTGCCACACTTGCACTAGGTAATCCTGGAGCCTTCTCTTTCTGCAGCACAATCATTTGCTGGGTCTGTAGTGTAACTGAGCAGCTTTTGCTGGTACCCTTGGCTAGGTGGTGTAGGAGTCCCCTGCACACTAAATCCAAATCCAAAGGGAGGACGCCTGCAAGGATCTGAAGGGCATGCGTGCTTACTGTGCTGCATGCACAGGTGATGGTGAGGAGAACTGTTCTTTGAGTGGAATCAATAATTCTTTTGTTGATAGCAGATGTGGCTTTGTTGTACCACACTCCAGCAGCATAGGTGATCATGTGTGTGAAAGCTGCTTTGTAAAGCAAAGTATTTGTTTGTCGGCTGAGGCACCAGTCCCGTCTCGCCACCCTGGTGATAAGTCCAGTATAAGTGCTGATTTTAACCTTTGTATATTTGAGACAGTCTTGGAAGGAGAAGTTCTGATCCAGTATGACTCCTAGGTACTTGAGCTACTTGGTGAATTTTATTGTTGCTTGGTTGATTTTTATCTGGGGAGGGTGCCGGATGTCTAGCTTTTCCTTCAGCAGGATTGAGTTGGTTTTTGCTGGGTAAATATTTAGTTGATTCTTTTTTGTCCATTCTTACAGTGTGTTCAGGGCTTGGTTGGTTAAGTTTTCCAGCTGGGCTCCGGAGTTTGCAGCCACTGTGAGTATGAGGTCGTCGGCAAAGGCCTGGAATCATATTTCACCGAGGTCCAGGGCTAGGAAAGTGTCCAGGATCACATTCCATAGTAGAGGGCCCAGGACCGAACACTGTGGACAACCCCAGTGAGTGCCCGAAAGGAAACATTGACGGCTATTGATCTGTCAGTAAGGTAGTTCTTGACTGTGTGGTAGAGAATTTCTGGGACCCTGGCGGTCCACAGCCTTGCCAGGACACTCAGCCACCATAGGAAGTTGAATGCCCCAGCAAAGTCCACATTAGAAGGTACTTCTTGTCAAATCCATTGGCTAGATTCTGCCATGGGGAGCATCCATGGCAGAGGATCCTGTCTTGAAACCAAATTGGTTAGGCAAAGCAAGGCTTATCGCATTGTATTGCTGTTGGAGTCAGTAGTACAGTAGGCACTCAAAGAGTCTGCTGACTACTGAAGGCAAGACTACTGGATGATATGAGTCCAGGAGGTTAGCAAAGAGAAACTAAAGTGTAACAACCAAATATTGTTTAACAACTTCATTAAAAATCTGATAGCCATCAAATATCTTTAATTACTACATGGTCATTTTCTGAAATGAAAGATTTCTGAACAGCAAATACTGGAAGACAGACATGCCACTTATGGTATTTGAAATGCTACTAGACGTGGTTATGACTCATAGCACATTCAGCAATGTGATTATGAATATGATTGATGGGTAAGACCATGACTAATCGCAACAAATAGTTTCTGCTACTGGACTTTATCGAGAAAAGAAATGATATAAGTTGGTTTCACAAACAGCCACCACAATTTTAAAATAGAAATTATCTGTAATATACCTTGGGAAACCATTTTATTTGAATATTAATAATACAGTAAAACACTCTTAGTGAAAATGCAGGAGAATTAAATAGGTTCAAACACTACTATTACTTTTAAATTATGAATGGGGGGGGGGGGAAACTGTTTCAACTTCAACATGTAGAATAAGAGATTTTAAAAATGACATAAAAAAATATAAATAATAATAAAAAAAAAAACATTGCAAAGGACCTTACGCAATTCTTTCTTCTTCACAAAGAGGAGAAATATCAATTAACAGCTTATAGAAGTAGCCCAGTGTGAAATCCATGCCCATAACAGCTACTACTGAGTCAGATGAACTATGCATTGCTGCAGATCTGCAAATGAATTTATTTACTATGTAAATATCAAAACTGTATATAAAAAAGGCAATAATCAGGGGTCACTGATTTAAAGTGCTCAAAAATAAAATGGGAATTAACTTCAAAACCTCTATAACAGGGGTTCTTAACCTTCTTAGTTCCATGGCCCACTTCTCAGAATAATGTTTTTCAATGCATAAAATAAAATTACAAAAAAATCAATTTAATGAATTAGTTACCAAAATTAAAAAAAAAAACATTATACAGTAATATATACGTTTCTTTCTTAACACATTGAATAATAATACAATACATTTAAAATATAGGAAAGTTGAAGTTAAATTTTATTTTTTAAGGACATATTAGTGTGAAGATTGTTGTTTATCTTGAATAAGAACATTAAACTGGGGTGTGGTATTTGACAAGGCAACACACATGTCATGTTGGACATCTAATCGATTTCGATTTTTTGTTTTCATTGTTACAAGTGCTGAAAATCCCGATTCACACAGATATATAGTTGCAAATGGTATCAAAGCTTTCATAGCTCGCTTTACAAGACGAGGATAGGCTTCACTCAGGGAACACCAGAATTCTCCAAGGCTTTTTGAGGTAAACTCCAATCATAGTAAGTTTTTTGACCTAAGATCAATGAGTTCATCTTTGGTTAAGTCAACATCTTCGATACAGTTTATATCAAGAAAGAAAGGATTTCGGATCCATGGTTCAATTTTCATGCCATCAAGGTAGAAATAACTTTTAAAAGAGTTCTGTAATGTTTCAAAGTGTTCGCAGATATCTCTTTTCAAAAAAATTGAGAGAGAAGTTTGCATTTCAACTACATCTTGGTAAAGCACTTCCTGCAACAGTGGAAAGTTTGCAAGAATGTCGGTCTCTACTCTCTTCTTCCATATTGGTAACTTAGCCAAGAAAGCTTGTATTTCAGTTGCATCCATAATGGTGACTTCATGACCTTGAATGGAAAGATTTATCTCATTCATATGGTGAAAAATATCTGCCAGGTAAGCCAACCCAGGGATAAAATCCTTCCTTTCAAAATGTTCCAAGAGTAGGTTTTCTCTTTCTTCCAGAAAGAGTGAAACTTCTGCCCTTAGTTCGAACAAGTGCTTCAAGACTTGTCCTCTTGAAAGGGAGCAGAATATGAAGCATTTCATATTCTGCTCCCATTTCTTGACAAAATCTTTTAAAAATACGATGATTCAAAGAACTTCTTTTGATAAAGTTGATAACTTTTATGGCTGTTGACAATACTTCTTTCAGGGTTGTTGGAAGAGTCTTTGTTGCCAGTGCATGTCTGTGTAAAAAGCAATGAATGACGACGACTCGAGGAGCTTCTTTTTTCACTAAAGTAGCAAAACCAGATGTATTATCATGCATCGCAGGAGCTCCATCAGTGCAAAGAGAATGAAGTTTTCCTTTCCATTCAAAGTTTCTTTTGTAAAAAAAAAAAACTTTTTACCATTTCGAACCGACTCTTTCAGAAAAACTACTCATCGACGAGTCGTTTCTGAAAGAGGCTCACAAAATAAGAATTCTTCTTTGATGTCATCAGCATGCACATAGCGAACAAAAACAAGGAGCTGGCTACATTGAGAAATGTCTGTAGTTTCATCCAATTGCATACTGAAGGGGAATGGCGAGGCTGCCATTTCCTCGATGACCTGCTTCAAAATATTAAAAGACATATCAACTATTCTAGAATGTATTACATCATTTGACAAGGGAACAGCTTCCAGTTTTTTTCTCTGTTCCAGTCCACAGACCAGTTTGACCTTTTCCAGTGCACATGGCTTTACTGAAGTCTGTAGTTTCTGAAAGAGACTCACAAAATAAGAATTCTTCTTTGATGTCATCATCAGCTCCAATAGTGTGGGGCTTCTTTTGCTTGGCAATCCGGTAAGCAACTTTATAGGATGCTTCAAGAAAAGGTTTTCATGAAATGGCAAATCCAAGTTTTTTGGAGGTGTCCCTGCTTTTTCGAATTGAGATTTTTTCGCACAAAAAAAAAAAAAAAAAACCAGCATCTTTAGATGCATTTTCAGTATAGACAGACTTGAGATGGTCTTTCAGTTTTGCTGGTTTCATACTTCCGTTCGCAAGAATTTTTCCGCACAAAAAACACTGCGGTATTTGAGTCCCGCTAAGTTCATTAATGCAAGTGAAACCAAATAATACGCAGTTTTCATCATACTTCCTTTTATTCGACATTTCAACTTAAATTTGGTCTGTAACAAATGTTAAATAATTAATGCAATATTAGCAACTAAGAAAGACATACACGAAGACTGTAGTGCCACAGACACACGGTGGGCATGCACCATGCCCACCCTGTGTCTGTAGCACTACAGGGGCCTCCACCGTTGGATCGGTATACACGCACATAGCAGTGAAAAGGTTAAATTACACACTTCAACTGTTATCTAATCAGTGGACGTGCTTGAACATACCTGGTTTACACTTGTAGCCAGCGTGTCTATTCAGGTTAAAAGTTGCCTACTAGGCGCTGATTTGCCGGATAGTTTGCCAACTACGTCGCACGATAGTCTGTCCACAGCAGGACTGCAATCAAGTGCAATCTAGTGGCAGGTCTAATAACTGCCGTAATTTCAAAGTAACGATGAGTGTAAGCGATTTTTCGAGATATGCAATAACTATAATATGATATGAAAATATCTGTTATTTCTATTGGTGACTACAGATACAGCTAATACAATTGTAATTTATTACATACATTCATAAGTGAAGGAAATTAATGAGTTGATTTTTTTCCCATCCAAGCTCACGGACCCACTGAAATCCTTCCATGGACCCCTGGCTAAGAAACCCTGCTCTATAACAACAGTGCTCTACAGGCACTACTCAATTCCTTGAAATTTTTCATCAAAAATTAGCACTTATGTACATTTCAATATTTTCAAGCATGAAAAAAAAAAAAAAAAAAGAGAGGCCAATTTCTTACCCATTCCAAAATGTATTTTTTACTAAAAAAAAAGTTTGAAAAACATTGCTCTGCATATCATTCACTAGGAAAATTAAATACAATAATGCCAACTTTAATTCTCACATTATGTTCAATAAAAGTAAGCATTAAAAAAAAAAAATCATTAAAATCATAAAAATCATTATCTAAAAAAGTAATATTCTTGATGTGAAAAAACAAGATGTAGCCATTGAATAATGAAAAGGATATTACAAAAGTGTTATATTGAAAAATTTAACTACACCACTTACCCCATTAAAAGTTGTTCCCTCAGGCAAAACACAGTGCCTCATGCATTCTTGGCAAGGCAAATCATCTTTGGAAGTCTTATTTTTCTTTGAGAGCCTTTCAAGGAAATCTGCAGTCTTTTCTTTTTTTTTTTACCTTGTATTGGATGCACTACCAACTGGAAATTCATTCCTTTGAATAATTTTTCAATTTCAGAAATAGAGAAAAATCACGGAGTACGATCAGCAGGATATTTACACATACTATTCAGAAAACTTCATATCTGCCCATACTGTAACTCCCAGATTCCTTTCCTCCTCCAATATTTTTAATTCGACCCAACCAATTGTATAATTTATTTCAGGGTTGCTACTCCTCAAGTGTAAGACCCCCGCATTTAGCAGCATTAAAACATAACTGCCAATTCTCTGACCATCACTTAAGTCTATTCATTTATTTGGTAGTTGTTGGCGCATCGGCTTCTGTGGCCATAACGCACCCACCAAGGTTTGCAGTACTTTGATCCAAGCCCGAGGTGGGAATCGAACCCACGACCTTTGGGTTGCCAGGCAGGCACTTTACCCAACCGGCTAGCCCAGTCGGCTTTAAGTCTATTCAAGTCATCCTGAAGTAGTGTTGCTTGGCACTGATCATTAACGACTCTCTCAATCTTTACATCATCTGCAAATGTTGGCATCACATCTTCTATCCCTTCGTCAATGTCATTTATGAAAATGAGAAACAGCAATAGTCCAAGAACTGATCCTGGAGGGACTCCAATCCTGACATTACACCAATCTGAAGAATATCCATTATTCACAACCCTCTGCCTTCTGCCTGCAGCCACACAGCAATCCATCTTAGAATCTTACCAGTAATCCCAACCTGTTCAAGTTTATACAGTAACCAGTCATGAAGAACCAAGTTAAATGCCTTGCTAAAATCCAAATAAACTATGTTGAAATTGTTCCCTACATCTGGCTCATGAGTAACTATGTCAAAATAGCTAACTAAGTTAGATAAACATGATTTTTCCTTAACAAAGCCATGTTGTGTGAAATTCAGAATGCATATCCATCTAAATATCTCTGGATTGCACTCTTAATCATTGCCTCTAGGATTTTTCCTACCACTGAAGTCAGACTAACCGGTCTGTAGTTACCAATTTCACTTTTAGACTTGCTTTTATGTACTGGCAATATACTGGCACTTCTACACACCAAAGGAATCTCCCCTGAGTCCAAGGATGCCCTCATAATTAACCTTAATGGTTCAATACACTTCCTCACACTCTCGCTCACTCACACAGTATCTTCTCCACATGAAGGAGATTTCATCAGTAAAAACCGATGCAAAGTACCTATTCAATTCATGGGCAACGTAGCTAGGTTATCGAAGACTTTCCCACACAAAGTGCACATGGGCCCGATCTGATTAGCTTTCTCCTTCTTTCACATACAAGAAAAATTCCCTATCTCCCTTTTTTTGCTCTCTTAGCCAGCAATTTCTTGTATACAGCCTTGGACTCTCTAACCTTATCTGTGGTACTATTATAGATCAACTTGTATCTGCTGTAGGCTTCAGTACTTTTCATTACTCTGTAACTGTTCCGTGCTATCTTTTTCTGCTCTATTTGACCAGCCAGCTTCGCATTCATCCATTTCAGCATCCTTCTCCCACAATATTTCTTTAAAGTATGTATGTGTTCATGGCTTCTGTAATTTTTGTTTTAAAAATATTCCATTATTCAAAAATATTCACAGATGCCACATAGTGCCCTAGACTGTCCAAGTCACCTCTTCTGAAGTTAAAACCCACCTTTATCTTTAACTACTGCAATATCATTCTTCATCTTCCAACTGATAATTGCATGATCACTTTGTGACAATGGTCCCTGTAATTTATACCTTTGATGTCATTTGATTTGTTAGTAATAATGAGGTCAAGAAGATTCTCACCCCTAGTACTTTCTCTAACATCTGGTACAAATAATAATCAAGTTTATTTAGAAACGATTTTCCTCAAGGTGAGTTCCCTTCCACTTATTCCAATCAATCCAAGGCAGATTGAAGTTGTCCCTAATAAGACCTTCTTGTTTGCTTGTCTGTTCCATTTGCATGTAAAGATTCTTGTCTTACTCTTCACGATCTTCTGGTCTGAAGATTACTCCCACTTTCATTGTTCCTTTGCTTCCAACTAATTCACACCACACAGATTCTGAGCTAGCTGGCAGATGTAACTTCAGACTCAGCAAATAATCTTTTCACATTCAGGCTGCTTTTGATAAGAAGCTTGACACCACCACCCTTCTATCTTCCCTATTTTTCCTAAATACATTATACATAGTGGAACTCATCTTCACCAATTTCCAGGTGTCACCACATTTCTGTTAACCCTATTATATCTGCATTAGTTGTCCTAACCAGGAGTTGAAATTTCAGCCATTTTATTGACAACACACCTGACATTACTGTAGACACAGTTGAGAGTAAGTAATCTTCTACAGTTACCCTGACACACCCCTTGAAGTTATTTAGGTGTGTATTCCAAGTTTTATCTTCCCACTAATTTGAAACATTGCTACCCTCAGAACATCTTATGAACATTGGCTGTTATGGCAACAAACAAGAATTCATGAGGTGAGTGCAAGCATTACTTTGATCCATATCATCAAATAAACTCGGATCTAAATTACCCTTCTACCCACAACTAGCAGTTTCCCTGAACTCTTAAGGAATCTTTAGTGATACTGACAAAACCTTGCAGCACCATTGTTCAAATGAATACCATCTCTACAGAATACATTCTTTCTATCTACAAATGTGGGCCATGCTAACAGAAACTTCCCCACCTAGAGCCTTACAAATTCCCTCGTCTCAAGTTAATTCACAAGATTTTCAGCACATAATCCCTCTATTTGTCTGGGCAGAATTGCAGACACATTCTGAACTAGCTTGTGACATTTTTTCAGCACAGTACTAATATTTATCCAACAGATGGTCAGATCGTGTACATTTAATATTGTGAGTCCCCAAATGAGTAATAATTCTCTCTTTACCACCCATGAAATCTGATAATCTGTTGGTAACATCAATTGTTGTTTTTTTTTTTTTTTTGGTAGTTGTTGGCGCATCGGTTTCTGTGGCCATAATGTACCTTCCAAGGTTTTTGCAGTACTTTGATCCAAGCCTGAGGCGGGATTCGAACCTGCGACCTTTGGGTTGCTAAGCAGACACTTTACCCACCCGGCTAGCCCGGTCGGCCTCAATTGTTGTTATTGGCAAACACACACTGGTTCTGGACCACTTATCTTTATTACAAAAAATGTTACCCATTTCACTGACAATAGAGTCTCCCAATAAAACTAGATCTCCATTGACCAGATCAGTGTGCAATTGACTATTCTTTTTTGGGTCCTGAATCGGGAGTGCATCATGTGGCAGGTCAGGAGATAGTGTTATTTGTAATGTGGCTCTGGGGGGCTTCCCCCAATTCCATATTTAACTTTGTGATGAATACATCTCTGTAAAGGCCAGATTTATGTAGGTTAGTGTGTGTTAATGTGGTGTTAGTGAGGGTTATGTTGTTCGTGTTGTTCACCTGGCTTCTTAGCTTAGGGGCCCGTGTTTTGGCACCTTTAGTTTACTGTCCAGGGCCATGAAGAGGTGGGCCAAGCGGTGGGGAGTGTAAAAACTCTGGTGGGACAAACCTTGGGGTAGAAAAGGCTAGGAGGTCAAAAAAATTAAAAAAGAGTTGTAAAAGAAGAGTGGGGAGATAGGAAGTGGGGAGGGATAAAGTGGTAGAAAGACAGGGGGGGCAGTAGTGAAGGCACCCACCTGGTTGAAGGCAGATCCCAAGCACAGGATGCCCATCCTAGTCCAGGGGGTGAAAATTAAGTTAGCAGGAAAAAGAGAGAGGATGACCAACACTGGTGGTAGGATCGAAAGATCACAGGGAAAGGAATCCCTATGTTGGAGTGCCTGTAGGAGTTCTGTCACACATGCCAGGGCACAATCTTAATGGCCAGTGTCAACTTCCCATACCATGTCAGCTAAGAAGAGCTATAGCATAGTGTCTGCTTGAATAAACATGGTGCCATAATGGTCCATCAGTCTATACAGTGAGGGGGGATTGGAAAGACACAATTCATCACAATCATTCACTCAACTGTCATTCAGATTTTCTAATTTTTTCTTACATTTTCTATTTTAAACTTTTTTTTTTAAATATGGAGGATTTTTTTTTTTTCATGGATCCATCATCTTTCATATGCCAGGGGGATGCAATGGGTGTGTAGTGTAATAAAGTTACGGTTAATTTAAAAATGAACTAAGAACTAATAATGATTTAAAAAACTACATAATCTAAGCAATTAGTATATAAATATTATTATGAAAATACAGATATGTATTCTTTCACACAGTCTGCCCATTCCCACTCACCCACTTTTAACCACAATACTCAGTCAGACCCATTCACAATAACATTCATCTTCTCCCTTTCACCAAAACTTCTATTACTCACAGGGTTTGCACTCTCACTTTCATTAAACATTCGATCCCATCACTCTGTCTACATTCTCGCATGCATGCATCCATTCATTCGCTCAAATTCTCACATATTCAATTCCTTTCTTTCATCATCACAGCCCCAAGCATCTCCGCTTATTATTATTGTTCCAGACTGAGGTCCAGCCCTGGCTGCATCTCCCACTCACCAGGAAGGCATGTAAATGGGTATATTAATAAAACTAAAACTAAAACTAGTAGTAACATAAAACCTATGAATGCAAGTATTTATCTTACTAAATGTGTATTCTTTCACTCAATCCTGTCAGGTATCCACATTCACTCAACATCAGTCATTCCCATTTGCCATAACTCTCACCCTCTTTTACAAGTTCTGTCACTCGCATTCTGTCTTATCACCCTGCCCTTTCTTGCACTCATTCAATTTCTCACTTTCCTTTCACACATTTGATCCGTTCTTTCAACATTGCACCCTCAGGAACCTCAGCTTACCACTATTTTTCAGCTGAGGTGCAGTTCCAGTTGCATGTACTTCTTTCCCCCCCATAGTCTGTTTAAGTACTATGGGAACCCTAGTTGCCCCACCAAGGCAGGGCAACCCAGGAGAGGGGGCCCAATTTCCAATCTGGTGAATGTCAAATCCAGGTGTCTCGGCAGATGCCAAAGACAACCACCCCGTCGGACTAAAGTTTCATCATCTGGGCATTGTGGGAGACATGGGCAGTTTTAGCTATCGATTATTGTTTGGCTGTGGGGGAAGCTGTAGAGCCTGGTCTTTGCAGGTTCCTTCTTACTTCGAAAACTTTTGAGTATAATTAACAAAAGCCTTGTCCCCTGCCAATATAAGTTGTATTCTCTGTATGTCATAAATTGTACATTCAGAGAGAATGTGTGCTGAGTGCTGAAATCTCAAAGAATCAGCTAGGACATACCATACAGAAACATAAATTATTGAACATTGCAAGATTCTCCCCTAAGGTTAATATTTTCAGTGCATTAAGCAGAATACACATTTATGGTCCATTCCTTTTTTGCCAATAGTGCTATTAACTTAACATGGTCAAAAACTTCTCTGTTCCACAGCCTGACAACAAATGTATGTTTAAACAAGACGTTACCCTGCATCACTATCACAGGTATGTGATGCGCATGAATTAAAACCATTCTAGCAGATGGGAAATTCATGGCAGCAAAAGTCTGTGGCTGCCATGAACATCAGCAGATATGACACCAATGGGCGTTTTCTCCTGGAAACTGATATTTGCTATTACTTTTAGGATAAAAGATAAAGTCTTCAATAATGCTACTATTGTTAGTTTAATAAAAAAAAAATAATCAGTTTGATAAAAAAAAAAAAAAAAAAAAAAAAATCAAATATGACACCATGGGCTTTTTCTGCTGGAAACTGATATTTTCCATTACTTTTAGGATAAAAGAATAAAGTCTTAAATAATGCTACTACTGTTAGTTTGATAAAAAAAAAAAAAATAATAAACTTAAGTTTTATAGCTCATTATGATATAGACTGTACAAAATTAAAACTTACTTTCCCTCATAGACTGTATGACTGAGAGTAACCACATAACCTGCTCCTCCCACATCCAAATAAGGAGCAGTTAATACTACTTTACCAGGATGCTGTAAAGCTTGAATATACCAATCTCGCTTAGTAGGATCATAAGTTTTATCTAACATGATACCTGGATAGGTCTGAAATACTCCATTCGGTGTGGCAATATACCTAAAGAAAGGGATACAATCAGAAACTAAATCAAACACAGTAGTAAAATTCCAATTACCCAAAATATTTTATGCTATTTTTCCCCCCTCAATTTTAATCAAAGAAATTGACACATTTAATTTCTCACTGTAAAAGTGTGATATGTTTTTAAAAAAAGCCAAGCAGGCTGGAAGATTATTCATGCAAAGAAGAATAAATTTCATGCATGTCATGTCTGCATGATACCAACTACATTGATATTATGCATGAACATCACAGAACAAAAAAAAAAAAAAAAATTACAAAATTACTAGGCTTTTTTTTTTCCAGCTATGCATCACATCAGCATGGATGTTGCATGGATATAATCTGTGCAGCCTGCTTTGACATTTTCAAATACATATCACTTTTTTTTTCTCTCTTCTGTTTTGTTCTTTACATTTTAAATTGAGTAATCCTTTCATTTAACTTTCCAAAAATGGGTTTTCTTTTCTAGAGTTTGGTAAACTCTGTAATACATACTTCAGCCAATTTTATCAGCAAAGGACAACACTAGAGACATGGTATAAACTGCACATTAGCTATAGGTTATTTTCATAATGATCCAGGTTAACAACTTTACTAATCCAAATCAGACAGAAATTTAATATGAAGAGAGTACACATGTTATGATGAATAACACAGAACAGAAACCAACATTCAGTTGGTTTCTAACTGGCATGTTTGAATAAATTAATTTTATTTCATTTTATTTAATTAATTTTATAAATAATGATAGAGAAGCATCTATCTCTCTGATAAACTTGTAGGCATATTCATGCTGAATTATTGACTTTGTAATGAAAAGTTTGCACAAAATTATAGTACCTTTTACCTTTACTGTTAGGTTTACCTTTCTCTCCAAATTTTCCTAAAATATTTCTGCAGATGTAATTGTCATTTCCAACTCTCTTTCTTTGTAACTGGTTTCTATTGCTATTTCAAACAAATTAACCATGAGCAGTTCAGTATATAAATCACCATGTATTGCGGCTTCAAAAACTAAAAAAATTAATACTCAAAATCTGATATTCACAATTTACTTTTTGGGTTGAATTTATGCTCAGTATTGTCTAGGGGCAATAATTTTACAGGGATTGTGATAATATCTGGCCCAAGGTTCTGTTGAAATTAACTGCATGCAGGCAGTTTTTCAGTTCAGAACACAGTACAACCTACAGCCATTATACTATTTCTAAATTAAAATACAGATTCAAGTCAGCATTTAGAAAATTGCTATTTGATTAAAAATGTTTACATATTCTCTTTGTTGGGGCCCATACAACACTGAAATAATGAGAACTAAAACTTGCATGGAGTGTAATCTGACTTTAATTTCTTAGAGAATTAGATTATTCTCAGATGTTTTGTGGATACCACTTTTTCAGTGCCTATAAATAAGCAGAACTGGTAAATTAAGGCAATATGATTTACATAAAGTTGTTAATTTTGATTACGGTTTGGATTGGTTTGGTTTAAAATTTTAATGGCACATTAGCAGCAGTGGCTATTATGCACCAAGAAAAATTTTGATTACAGTTACTGAAGAAGTGGTAAGGGAATTACCATGAAATGTCTGAAAAAATCTGCAATTCTTTAAGAAATTAAAGGTAGATATCCATGCAAGTTTAACTGATCATTACTTCAACAATATGATTTACATAAGGGGCTCATATCTGGTGAGTATGGGCTTGGCACATCCAGGGTCCTGAGCTGGATATCATCATTCTTCTATTCTTCTCTTTCTTGGCAATTCCTCTCTCTCTCTCGGTAACTTGGAAAACATAAGCCTCAAGCTTCTTTGCACTATATGGCTAATAATAATAAATAATAAAGTTGTTAATTTCGATTACAGTTACTGGTACAGAAATTATGACAAAACGTCTGAAAAAAAAATCTAATTCCTTAAGAAATTAAAGGCAGATTACCCATGCAAAAGTGCTCATTATTTCAACAATTTTCAGTTCTTGATATATCTGCACACCATGCTGCTAAAAGAATATTTAAAAAAACTATACACAGATATTCTGTTTGTGACTTCAGTATGACTATATATCATCTAAGGTCTTCAAATTCATAAATGCATCCATGTAGGCTAATATAGGGGCTTAGCGGAGAACAGGCATTCTGTGTGTTATCAGACACTCAGTCTAAACACCAATGGATTCAATATCTTTCTAAATTAGAAGATTTAGGAGAAGTCCGGTTGGCCTGCCTCCCTAAAATCTACTCATGCACACCTTCTCGATGGTAAGCCCTGTTACGTCACTTTGGTGGCGACGAACGTGTAGAGTGGTTCTCTTCAAGATGCCTGGTCAGCGTAAAGAGGAAAAGACCAAACCCTCCAGCACATGACAACATGACGAAAAAATTGGCCCTCAGTCCCCAGCAGCTGTCACTTCCCCTCTTACAGCAGCGAGATGATCAGAGTGGAAGCAGGGGATGTGTACTAAAAATCTATGGATACGACCAGGGTGCCATACATGGAAGCTGAACTTGGTCTGTTACAATGTAAGATCACTACTCGGTAAAGATAGGATATTAGAGTTGGAAAAGGAATTAGAAAATGTGAATTGGAATATCATCGATTTGGCTGAAACAAGAAGCAATGAATCACCTATATGTTTATCAAGTGGAAATCTGCTGTATACCAATGGAAACAGTGAAAAGAGCAAAGGTGGAGTTGGCTTTCTGGTCTATAAAGATATAAAAAAACAACATTTTGGAATTCAAAAGTACATCACCAAAGGTGTCAAGACTAGTACTCAGGATTTCTGAGAGGTATAAACTTAAGGGTATAATGACATATGCACCAAACATCGAGCCATGATGATGATGAAGAGGTTGAAGATATGCACACCGAAATTGAGACTTCTAGATGAACACAATTCTTATGGGGGCATCAATGTTAAGGTTGGAAAGACGACAAAACATTGCAGAAAGGAAAACTACAGTATATTTGGTGAAAGACTTGTGGAATTTGCAGTACCTCGAGGAATGTCAGAAATGAACACTTTTTTTCAAGAAAAGGGTGAACAGAAAGTGGACATGGAAGAGCCCAAATGGATTAACTAATGAAATCGACTTTATCCTCTCTAACAGAAGGTGCATTGTGAATGACGTTAGCATCCTGAACAAGTAAATGTTGGAAGTGATCACAGAATGGTAAGATGCACACATGATATAGATGTAAGAAAAGAAAAAAAAAAAAAACTGACTCCAGTAAATAATGTCTTTGAGATACCAGAAGAGGAGAAAAAGCAGTATGTACTAGAACTTAACAAGTTTGAGCTTCTGCAGACCTTTCAGGACCAAGATATCGACGAGGAATACAACTTTCTGAAAGTGATAAAACCCGAGAAACCTATACATAAAAAGAAATCCAAAGAAGAAAAAATTAGTCAAGAAACACTTGTCACGATGAACTGAAGAGAGCAAATGAAGAGCAAGATAAACACTGACAAGGCCAAAATTGAGTATACTGAGTTATGCAAAGCCATTAGAAAGAGACTCAGAGAGGACATAAGAAGATTTAACATAAGAAAAGTAGAACGAGCATTAAGGGAAAACAAAGGACTTAAATCAGCAGTCATGAGCAGTAATACAGAAAGACAAATGATACTAAAACTGAAAAATAGTGATGGTGTATACTTATAAATAGCAAAGAAGGCATATGTTATTAGTGGAGTCCATCAGGGATCAGTGTTGGATCCATTTTTGCTTTTTGTATTTATAAATGATATTGATGATGGTATATCAGGCTTAATGTCCAAGTTTGCAGACAATATGAGGGTTGGCAGGTTTGTTAATGACACTAATGACAGTACACTGCTGCAACATGATCTAGAAAAGTTGACCAGATGGGCTGAGAGGTGGCAAATGAAGTTTAACATTGACAAATGTAAAGTACTACATATGGGAAGCAGTAATCCCAGAGTAACATATCAACTCGGTGGTACCACAC
This sequence comes from Mastigoproctus giganteus, assembly GCF_048544385.1. Classification (NCBI taxonomy): domain Eukaryota; kingdom Metazoa; phylum Arthropoda; class Arachnida; order Uropygi; family Thelyphonidae; genus Mastigoproctus; species Mastigoproctus giganteus. The sequence continues at coordinate 93,304,596 of NC_143578.1, read as the reverse complement.
TGACAGTGGAAGAGAATGAAAAGGACCTGGGAGTAATTGTGCAGGCAAATATGAAGTTTTCTGAGCAGTGCAGACGGTCTGCAAGAGTAGCTCATGGTGTCTTGTCAATGATGTACAGCAATTTTTCTAGCAGGGATAAGGAGGTGATTATCCCCTTGTATAAGGCAATGGTCAGACCACACCTTCAGTACAGTATACAGGTCTGGAGGCCTCATTTTAAGAAGGATGTAGAGCTGTTGCAACGAGTACAGAGAAGGGCAACAAGATTAGCGAATGGAACAAAGGGTTGTTCTTATGAAGAAAGGCTTAAGTTTTGAAAGTTACAGTGTCTGGAGACTAGGCACCTGAGAGGTGATCTGATTGAGGTGTATAAAGCCTTAAATGGTTTGAGCATGCTCAATGCAGATGGGATTCTTCCTCTTGCTCAGAATACTCGCCTGAGAGGGCATAAATTCAAATTGAGGAAAGACGGTTGTAGGATAGATGTGCGGAAGTTTGCCTTTAGCCAGCGGGTGGTTGACTGCTGGAACAAACTTCCATCTGTTGTTGTAGAAGTTGATAGCTTAAATAGATTCAAGGCAGAACTTTACAAACGTTTGGAGCGATGGGTGAAATAAGGGTTTGTTTTTTGTTTTTTTTTTTCTGGCTGATGCTATATAATCTTGCTTTCTTGCATCATGTGCCTTCGCTAATGCTAATAACTCAAATTGCAGAAGATGTACTATAAAGAATTATATAAGGAGCAAAGGAATGATGCCAGCAGTGTGGAAAAAGGATCAGAAATTAGCAACACATACAACATACCCAATATCCTTCCTGATGAGGTAGAACATGCATTGAAGGAAATGAAGGATCAGAAAGCCCCAGATGAAGATGAGGTTACTGTAGAGTTGCTAAAATTCGGAGGAAAGGAAAAACTGGCACACAGAAACTGGCAAGACTCTTCACAAAATACATTAGGAAAGGTGTGACACCTACGGAGTGGAACAACCGTTCATGTGCAGCAAAATCATAATTTTGCTGCACATGAAAGGAAACAAATCAGAAATTGGAAATTATAGACACATTAGCTTGTTGTCCCACATCTACAAGTTGTTCATAAGGATCACTAACAGATTATAAAAAATACTTGATGAGAATCAACCGAAAGTGCAAGGTGGATTTAGGGCAGGATTCTCAACTATGACTCACCTTCACATAATATCACAGCTAATGGAGAAAGTAAATGAATACAAAACACCATTATGCCTGGAATTTGTGAATTATGAAATGGCATTTGACTCCATACAGCATAAGGCAATGTTTCAGGCACTGAAAAGACAAGATATAGACATCCAATACATTACGATTTTGGAAGAAAATATATAAGAACGCTACATCCTTTATTAGACTAGACAAAGACAGTAGCAAATTTAAAATCGAGAAAGGAGTTCGACAAGGAGACACAATATCTCCGAAGCTGTTTACTGCTGCCCTTGAGGAAGCTTTCAGAAGATTAGACTGGTCGCAGAAAGGAGTCAATGTGAACGGAGAGTACCTAAACCATTTACGATTTGCAGATGACATTGTGGTCATAAGCCACGATCCCAAAGAATTAGAAGAAAATCTTAATCAGTTATGCACAGTTAGTAAGGATTTTGGACTAAAGATGAATATGGCTAAAACAAAAGTTATGATGAACAAGTATACTGCAGAAAGAGTATACCTGTTCATTGAAGGAGCAGTAACTGAAAAGATGAATTCATATACTTACCTGGGGCAAGTCATTAGCTTCAATAATCATAAGTGGCTGGAAGTTACAGAAGAATAAATTTCAGATTGGTAGCATTCAGGAAATATAGTCACATACTGAGAATTTTTTTTTTTTTTTTTTTTTTTTTATGAAAACCACATTTGTTAACATTAACGATATTTGTTAACATTAGACTTGAACTTCTGTAGACTGTAATTTTCAGGAAATACATATGAAGGAAGGTTGTTCCAGAAAATAGCAGTTGAATGAATAAACAAGGAAAATGAAAACTTGTTTCTGTGAGTTTGAAGTTGGACAGTAAATGAATGTTGGCTGGTGGTGAAAAGTGTTCAGACTGTTTTGAAAGAGAAAGCAGGAATTATAGAAGCTAATTCAGAATTACAGTGCCCATGGAAGTATCTGTAGAAAAGGCATGCAGCAGAAACAGTACGTCTATGGCATAGAGAGTGGAGAGACTCTGTTAGAGACGAGTCATTAATTAACCTAACTGCCCACTCTGAATGGAATCTAGAAGCCTAAGAGGTTTTGGGGGCACAGTCCCAGATGTGGGAACAATATTCCATGGTAGGGCGGATTTTTGATTTGTACAGAGTGAACAGCTGTTTGGAAGAAAAGTAACACTGAGAACAAAAGAGAAAACCAAGTTTTTTAGATACAGAGGAAGCAATATTTGTAATGTGCTTGTGCCAAGAGAGAGAGAGAGATTAGAAGTCAGGGTAATCCCCAAAAGGGATATATCACCTTGTCTAGAAATTGGAGTGTCACCAAAGATAAGCATAGGAGTAGAAGAATCCTTTTCTGTAAGATATAAGACAGGACTGAGTTTTAGAAGGACTGAAATCAACTAAGTTGTCTTTGCTCCACTGGAAAATTACCTGGAGATTGGCATTTAAGGAATTGGCAGCGGATATTCGAGAAGTTGAAACTAACTGAGCAGGGTAAGGTTTCTCAAAATGGAATGCAATGTGCTATCATATGCAAAAGTATGGTTAGAATTTCCAGTCAATGGAAGAAGGTCATTAATATACAAGGGGAAAAGAGTGGGGGAAAAAAACTAAACCTTGGGGGACACCAGCATTAGTGGAGAAGTTAGAAGACAGAGAGCCATCTACCATCACCCTCAGTGAGCGATCAGAGAGAAAACTGGATAACCAATTACAAAACACAGTTGGCAAACCATAAGATGGAAGCCTGTTTAGAAGACCTTTACGCCAAAAACGATCGAAAGCCTTTGAGATGTCAAGTGCAACTGCTTGTGTTTCACCGAAACTTTTCCATTGAATTTGTCCATAAATGGATAACATAAGCCAGAATATCACCAGTGGATCGGCACTGACAGAATCCACACTGGTGATTGTTGATCATATGGAAGGTTTCTAGGTAGTTTAAGAGTTGGCAGTTAATTGATTTCTCCATTACTTTAGAAAGGGTAGAAGTAATTGCAATGGGGTGATAATTGGATGGGAAGGATTTGTCACCCTTTTTAGGAACTGGCTGGATATGAGCAAATTTCCAAGCAAAAGGAAAAACACTTTTGGAATAAGAAAGCGAAAAAAAAAAAAAAAGCAGTAAAGAACAGGAGTAAATTCAGGAGCAGAAGTTTTTGAGAACAAGTGGAGAAATACCATCAGGACATGGAGCTTTCTTAGCATCAAGATTTGTCAAAATCTTTCTGACATCCTCTTGATGTCAGAAGACCACAGAAGGCATTGAATGGAGCATGCTGGGAATGGTGAGAAGTGTTTTACCAAAATCATTAATACACGAGTTGGAAGAAAAATGGGATGCTAGCAGATCAGCTTTATCCTTGGCTGAAGTGACAACAAAACCATCTGGTTTTGACAGAGGTGGGAGCAGAGATGGGCAAAAGTTGCGGCCAATAGCTTTAGTAAGAGACTAGAATGCTCGGCTACCATTAGGGTAAGAAGCAAGTTTTGTACTCTTAGTCTGTTCAAAAACTATTTTGGACTGATTAATAACTGCTTTACAATTGTTGCGAACTTTGGTGTAGACAGAAAACGAAACTGAAGAATTGGAAACAAGCCAATTACGATATGCAACGTTCTTTTCTTGAACAACCTTAGCACATTTATTGGAAAACCAAGGTTTAGATAAAGGATTCCATTCCTACAAGGATAATTTTACTGACATGATCTGAGCAAATGTTGACATCATTAGTTTTGAAACAGTAATGATGTCAACATTTGCTCAGATCACGACGTCATTAGTTTTGAAACAGTAATATGACCAAGGAAAGGAAATTTCGCAGGTCATCCCATTTTGCATTCTTGTAATGCCAAACAATACGAGGTTGGGAATAGCCATGAGATAAAGACTCCATTTGAGAAGAGACAATCACAAAGTTATGATCTGAGGTGCCTAAAGGACCACTCACTTCGACCTTGTACTTAGAAGGGTTGTTTGTGAGAAAAAGATCAAGTATGTTGGCTGTATGGTTAGGATTGTCCGGTATCCTTGTAGGTAAATGAACAATCTGTGCAAGGTCATTAGTAATTGCAAAAGCCTCAGCATCTCAACCAGCAGGGTCGGTGTGACTAGAAAACGGAAGCCAGCTGGAGTTGTGAACATTAAAATCACCAAGGAAAATTACCTCATTGTTAGGAAAGTTGGACTGGAGAAAGTCAAGTTGCAAAGAGAGGAAGTCAAGCTCCAAGTGATTAATGGAGTTGAGAGAACAGTACAGACAACAGATGAATTTTACACAATGAGGTAGAGAGATTTTAAGCCAGAGAAGATCGAAAAGAGGGGATTCTAAATTACCAAGTCTCTGACAGGAATCATAAAGCAAACAATTTGGGCAACTGAGATGAATAGTAGTTGAAACAACCGATAACTGAGATTCTATTAGAAAAAGTATGGGGTTTGGCAGACTGCAAGTGGAAATGGACATCATTGAGATTAGAATTGAGACCACATATATTTGTGAAACGAACTAGGATGTGTTTGGGGGGTTTAGATCCTTTTGCAGATAAGCTTACTCTATTAGTTTGACAATTCATGGTGTATTCAATAGTAAGAAAAAGTGGGATGGGGGGATGTGCTATATGAAGTAATGAAATTTTTGGATATGGTGTACACATGGTAAGAATATACTGAGATCCTTGACATAATGTGGCCGCGACAATGTCCACCCCCACATATACACTACTCGGACTCCCTCCAGTTACTATCTGGCAGAGTAGAGGCAGCAAGATTATACACTAGCTGATCCGGAAGCCTCCGGATCTTCACCGAAAGAGTTACCAATAGGTTCCGTCCGGTGTACTAACTAGCAGCCAGCCTGCGAACACCGTTTTAGAGCTGTACCCTTGAAATGTAAGGAAGAGATGGGGAAGGGTTGACCAGAACTTAGCTTTGGAGACTAAACATGGGTTCCGCCACTTCAAGCCTCCAATAAGAAAAGTGGTGGTATTGCACCGGTTGATGACAGTCATCTGCCACCTAGAAATATCCCAATTTGTCTGAAACATAAAATAATGAACCAATGTATAACAAAATATTCCTATTCCATAAGTCACCATGACTTATGGAAGTGAAACTTGGGCACTCACCAAAAGAATGGAAGAGAAGCTGAAAACTACAAAGCAAAAAATGGAACGAATTATATTAGGAATCAGACAGTTAGATATGAGAAGCACATGGATTAGGCAGCAAACACAAATAAAGGACAATCTTATCAAAACTAAAGAACTGAAATGGACTCTTGGGCAGGACACACTGCTAAGACATGATGACAAATATACTAAGAAAATAACACAGTGGTACCCAAGAGGAGATAAAAGAAAACCTGGAAGACAAAAACGGATATGGACAGATGAAATTCACAAGTTCATGTGTAGTAAATGGATGGCCAATGCACAAAACAGAAGGAACTGGAAAGTTGCTGGAGAGGCCTTCATCCTGCAGTGGATTGAAAATGGCTGATGATGAGGCTAATATAGAAAACTTCATGGTAGAATAATCTATTAAACCAGCTGAAAAAAAATAAATAAATAAAAATACAATTTCAGCTTTTCAAACCCTTAATTTACCAGACAGAAAAATCACAGTTTGAAGCAATAAATGGAAGATATTTCAACAAAGCATCACTCACCTTCATCACTCTTGTCAGATACTTCATTTGGATTTAAAATAACTCCACTGTCAACTATCTAATCAAATTCTAAATATCAAGAAAGCCTTTATGAGATGTCTAAATAATTTACTTGGAAAAAAAAAAAAAAAAAGTAGTCATTGCAGACAATCAAATATAAACAACAATAAATATTGTTTAGAAACACTGAATGTTGGGATGCTGGCCCACAAAGGATTTAAGAACTTTATTTAAGCCTTCAACTGGATTCAATCTGATGCATAGACAAATTTCATCACTTAACTTTTCACTTAAAATTTTGCCACCTCAACTCTATTGGATAATGTTTCTCAGCAAAATAAACTTTGTTGTTCCACTAATTCTAAATGCTATGGCTATACCTCCTTTGCACTGATTCTTACTTCAGAATAAACTAATTTATAATTATTGTTTAGATTGAACTCTTTGGAATCCATCCTCTCAGTTTCTGTGATACCTGCTATTCTGATAAATACCATACATATTTCTTTTTGACAAAGGAACTTAAGCCACCTTTGAAATGAAAAGAACAGATGTGTACCCAATGCTAGTGATTTGAAAACAGTAAGATATTTGCCATTTTTATATGATTGAGCGAACTGTATGGATGCCTGAGTGCACTTTATGGCTGCCAATCAGCAACTCTATAAAAGTGCAATTAATGGTTGTCATCTTATCCACAAGCAGGAGTAATTAGCTGTGGTTACCTAATTGATATTAGTGTTTAATGCAAAATGCCAATTCCCTCCTCAAAGTAAGTCTTTGGAAGATTAACCAGATTAGGCAGGATACAAACATGCAGGTTACTGAAAGATTATTGGCTTACAGATTGACTTACAGGTAAGCAAGTCAACTATTTTCTCTAATTCGTTTAGACAAAAAGCTTCACATCGGCAAAGAAATTGGCAAAGTTTTCATTTTGGCTTAAATGCTAGAGAGAAAACGATGCACTAGTAATCACATGCATGACTCTTATGACTAAAGAAAACAGGGGGAATGTTAATCTGCCGACTAGCATTTGCCTAGGATGTTATTGTTCTTTTGTTGCTATACATAATTACAATGGCTTTGATCATTAGAGTCTTACGAAATTAAGTAAATAGTACCCTTTACAAAGGTTCAACCACCAAAAACAGATAGTCTAAACAGGCAATCAGCAACTTTAATACAAGAGGTCTGATTTATAAAATCGATTGCAATTGCGGTTGCAAGTCTACATTGAAGAATCATCCAGGTGTCTGTATACCAGATGGAGGTGAAAAGGATGTGCAATATGGGAGGTCAGACAAATCTTACACAGCTTTCCATACAGTGGTCAGTGATCCATGGGAATTTGATAAAATAACAGGTCTTCACACAGACCAACAATACAACAGGAGAAAATTGAGAGAGGCATTCCGCATAAAACGTTTTGAATCTATCTAACTCCATAAACAGAAAGCACGGAGTGAAGTTTAATCAAAAATATTGTTAAGTACAAAGTAGAAGGGCTTAAATAGAAGATTCATTCTGCTACAAAAACTGCACACACCACAGATCTCGGCCTAACACAGTTCTCGACCCAACACATCACAGATCATGACCTAACTCAGTAACAGATGTCAACAGTCAAAGGGTTTTGGAAGTGAGGCTTTATCAGCCATAACAGTAATAGTAACATTTCTTTAGTCTCTAAATTTCACAGGCCTCACTTACCACACCTGTAAGTGTTTCCAATTAAGGAATTTGTTTTCCCACTATTATGACAAAAATATTAACCTATCATCTATTTACATTAAACATAAACAATCTGAAAAGCTAAATCAATGTTTATGTTCAATTGTTAATGGTAAGCAGTGTATCCTCCCCCCTACACACACTTAAGTCCAATGATGCAATTCAGCACGACTGTCAGCATTTCTGATTATAAAATTTGTTTTACCACAGAACTGCCATCCATTTATACTTTATACAATCTGAAAAACCAAGTAGTTGTTTACTGATGTTTACATTCAATTACTAATGATACACGAAACTGCTTTTTTTTTTTCTTTTTTTTTTCAGCATAGAAGGCAAAACGTAAGTTACAGAATTAAGTATTTAGACATATCAAGATTGTTTTTATGAAACTGAGAAAATTTTAGACCTTTCTGAAGGAATTGGGGGGTGGGGAAGAGAAGAAAACTTACAAATAAGATAGTTTCTTATTGTTCCATATTGTGTGGCTGGGTTTTGGTTTCACTAAATGATCTAAAGAAGTTTTTGGTGTTATCATCACTTGGGACTAAATGAAAACCTAATGTAAAGAAATAAAGAATGACAGAATTCAATTTTTCAAGAATGTATATAGCAGAAAGAGATTTCTGCATATATTTTTGTATGGTGCATCTCTGATCACCAAAAAAAAAAGGTGAACAAAAGGAATTAAAAGTAGGCCCTAAAGTTAAAAATATTTTCAATTAACTGAATGGAGAGTTTTGTGAATATTTTTTTCCAGGAAGAAATACTATATTAGAGCTTTTAAAATTTTTGAAAAAGCATTTTATCATGCTGTTTTATGTATTTGCTCACAAAGTAAATAAATAATTTTAAAACATCACATTTCAACTAGTCATTTTTCAACTGTTGGAGCTGGACTGCAAAGGGTTAATACTTAGTCACCTCCCATTGGCCAAGACATTATCCTTAATATAAACTGAAATGATGCTTATGGCACCATTTCAATTTATATTAAGGAGAAAGTCTTGTGGGACATAATTTAACACAGTGTACTGTGCTCACAAGTCTACAAGTCTCGAGCAAGAAGGGTCATAGTGCAGATCTTGGGATATATTATCTAACAATTTTCAGTAATATGCCACCATCAATGCTGAGTTAATGAACTGACATCTTGAACAATTTTATGAGTCTCAACACAATGGCAATACTAAGGAAATTGTCCCCCAATGTTTTAACACAATAATGCTCTATCCCAGTGGGAGCAGTGTGAAAACCTAGTTTTAGGAAATGAAGTCCAACAACTTGCCTGGTCAGCACATATTCTAGACTTGAATATGTTACAACACATTTGGAATGAACTGAAATGATAGCTGTGCCCTAATCCATTTAGGGAACAGTCAGTATGAGCATCCCCTGAAGGAGAAATGGCTACCTAATATTGCTTCATGATATAGAGAACTGATCGAAGTGTTCAACAATGGATTGGTACCACTGCTGAAGGCACGAGGGGACCTACACTTCATCAATTTGTCCATTAAACTATTTTTTTTTTTCCCCCCAAATTTGATGGTGGCTAAATACTTTCATACATAGCATATATATTGTTTATATCTAGCTTCTGAGAATTAATTCTCCATGATCACTCCCTGCATTATCTATGACAACAGATAATGTCAGTTACGATGAAACCATTAGCAGGGAGTGATCATAGGGTTCTAAGTTGAATGATGAGAAGAGGGGTAGCAGTTTCCAAAGGCAAAGGTATGTGTTTTAATTTCAGGAAAGGAGATTATGACAGCTTAAGGTTACATGGCCTCTACCAATTGGGAAATAGCTCAGCAGTGCAAACAGATTAGAATTATAGTATACTTTTTTAAAGCTGTGGTCACAGAGGCCTTGAATGCATATACACCATTAAGAATATATAACACAAAGGTTCTGAGATGAATAATGAACTGGCCAATTTCATACAGCAGAAAAAGATATCATGGAAAAGTTACACGGTGACGAAAAGTACTGAACCAGGGTAGGATTACCCATTAAGGCAATGAGGCACATGCCTAGGGGCCCCCAAGCCAAGACATTTTCCTATAGTGTTCTAAAATAGATTAATGTTTTCAGTAAACATCATAAAAATCTTAATTATTTTAAGCGAAAATTTTTTCGAAACAATTATTACATTTTAATACGTATTTTGAACAGCGTGGACTATCTATGCTTTAAATAATTCCGCAATACCAATGGCTGTAATGAGCCAAGAGTGATTAAATGCCTCATCCCTAATTTCCACTGAACATGAGTTTGCCGAAAAAATAAACTTTGAAGACAATCAATAAATTTGTGGATTCTAAAATTCGCAAAGTAAAGTTGTAAAAACGACACAAAAAATTATTCATTAAACTAAAAAGTTTTATTATTTATCATCCTTTAATCCTTTAACAGGCAGAAAAATCCAGAAGTTCAAAAAATTGAAAAGTACAAAATTTCATTTATTTGCCATCTAACTTTTATTTTATTTTTTTATTCTTTTTTTTTTATTATTATTATTTTTGTGTGGGGGGGGGGACCCAAATGTAATTTGCCTAGGGGGCCCCAACTATCCTTAATCCGCCACTGACTGAAGCCCATAAGCAACCACAAATTGATCTGTAACAGTACCACAAAAAAATTAAGATGGTAAAGGCAGATTATGAGAAACTGTTAGGATAAGAGCACAAAGAACAGGGGCAAAGAGTTTTCTGGCCCCTGTTCTTTGAAGAGAAAAAAAAGAAGTGAAGATCATATCAGACTGAACCATTGTGTAACAGGGGCATCCAGCTGATGTTGCAGGTGAAAACAGAAGATAATTACAGAAGAAAGACCATTCATGGCAAGGAGAAACTGTGCTAGTGAAGCTGGAAGGTATGAAATTAGCAATATCAAAATTTCAGATCATTTATTAGAAAAACTTTCAAACCTAAAGGTGAATAAAGTTCCTGCAGTTGACGCCATATACACTGTAATTTTGAAGGGAGCAGCAAGAGAGTATATCGAACCATTAAGAATAAGTATGAGGGCATCATGTGGATGATTGTTGTTGTTGTTATTTGGTTTTTAGGAGCATTAGCAACTAAGGCCATATTGCTCCGGGATATGCGGTGGTCATTCCCTGAATGACCTTTCCGCATCCTCCGTATTTGGTGGTGACGGGCTCGAACCCCATGTGGATGAAGATTCCCTTGGACTAAAGAAGTAGCAATGCATTGCCAATAGATAATGTCTGTTCTAAGAGTGAAGTGCTAACTTACTGATCAGTCAATCAGACTTCTTGGTAAGGAAAATCATGGAGGCAATAACCAAGAGTGCAATACAGAAGGGTTAGATAAAAATGGAATTCTGAACACAACACAACATGATTTTGTAAAGGAAAAATCATGTACTAGTTAGCTATTTTGACAGTCACTCACCAGCTGGATGTACGAGGGATGGTCAAAAAGTTCTGAGAACAGAGTACATCAAATATATCAATAAATTACAGAACAGGTTATGTTGATAGTTTAATGTCTTATAAAATAACAAGAAAAAAAATTGTATGCAGTTTCTAAAATTTAATTTTATGTTGGTAGTTGGAAGAAAAATGAATATCTAGCAAATTTGAATATTATTTAATAATAAAATTTTACAAAAAGGCAAAAATGCTATAGAAATCCATGAAAGAATGACTAGAATACTTTGGTAAGTATCACCCAGTTATGCTACCATTGCACTGGCTGCGGCACACTCATATGCCACCACAAGATCCTCTTTCTTCATAATCACCATCTTTCTTCGTAAGAGAGTTGCTCTTACGAAGAAAGGCTTAAGTTTTGTAGATTACAGCGTCTGGACTAGGCACCTGCGAGGTGATCTGACTGAGGTGTATAAAGCCTTGAATGGTTTGAGCATGCTCAATGCTGATGGGATTCTTCCTCTTGCTCAGAATAATCACCCGAGAGGGCATAAATTCAAATTGAGGAAAGACAGTTGTAGGATAAATCTGCCTTTAGCCAGCGGGTAGTTGATTGGTGGAACAGACTTCCATCTTTTGTTGTGGAAGTTGATAGCCTAAATAAATTTAAGGCTGAGCTGGACAAGTATTTGGAATGAACAGGAGGGGGATGAAATAGGAGCGTTTTTTTTTTTTTTTTTTTTTTGGCTGATGCTGCATAAGCTTGCTTTCTTGCATCGTATGCCTCTACTAATGCTAATGCTAAGATGACAGGTTTGCCACAAACTTTGCTGAAGCTGTATACCTATAAATAATACTATATGTATTATGATTAGAAATTGAGAACTTTACCAATTGTAAGACATTAACTGTACATTATTTACTTCCAATTATAGTTTTTATATGTTTGTAATCCTACCCATTGTTATATTTCACAATAAGGCATTTTTACTTAAATGCAATGTTGTACATGTGGGACAGTAAATTATTTTTCAAGTGAGTATCCAACACTTGCTTTCTAAAGTTATTTGTGTGTTTGTCCTTCCAACATTTTTCGTTTTGTCACTGCACTGGCTGAAATAAGATGCCGCTTGTTAAAGTTTGATACGTACGTACTGTTACTTAATAGTGTTAAGGATTAGCAAAACATTCCCCGCCTTTTATTATTTTATTGGCTTGTTTTGATATTTGTCTGTGCTACTTCAACTTTATTACTTTGTTCCTGTGCCGATGCACCCATCCTTTGTTATAAGACTATTTTAAAGCGATAGATGTGCCCCTTCCTTTGTTCGAAGAGTATTGGTCCCAGGTCTACTATTTTCAGTTTCCTCACATCTGTGCTCTGAAATAGTCAGAAAACTGTGATTGCGAACCATAACACTGTTGATTTTACTATTTTCTTTTTTTTAACAAGTTCCTCGTAAGGAGTATTCCATCCATGAGTGCAAGTATTAAAGATGACAAGCTCGAAAAAAAAAAAAAAAAAAAAAAAAAAAGAAACAAAAATTAGTGTCAGACAGTATAGTGATAATTATTTGTCTTTTGGTTTTTTTCTGGTGGTGATAAAACATGACCAATCCACAAGTGTCTTGCATGTGGAAAAAAACTCAGCAATGATGCTATGGTTCCCAGTAAACTGAAAGTGGAATTTCTCTAAACATTCTTCTCTTCCATGCAAAGATATCAATTATTTTCAACAGTTGTTGCAACAAAACAAAAAACAGGCAATGTTCATGACTTTGTTGATATGTTTCAGAAAAAGTATAGGAAGCTAGCTATAAAGTAGCCGAACTTATTGTAAAGGCCAAAAGCCACACACAATAGCCAGAACTTTATCAATGCCAGCTTGTAAAGAGATGGTGAAAATAGTCCGAGGAAGCTGCTAATGAAATTTCAAAAATTCCACTCTCAGCTGACACAATCAATCACTGAGTCAAGTGATATGTCCAGTGACATTGAAGACATTATTAAGGATGTTGTTTTGGTTTTTTAGGAGCATTAGCAACTAAGGGCATATTGCTCCGGGAATATGTGGTGGTCATTCCATTGACCTTTCCGCATCCTCCATATTTGGTGGTGACGGGCTCAAACCCCGGTCTAATCAAGAAGCATGTGCTATGCACTGCTGCTCCTTCCCACCTGGCTAAGGAGGCGCTCCATTATGAAGGAGAAAATCAACAGAAGTCAGAAGTTCTCACTTCAGATCAATGAGTTCACACATGTTAGTGGTCACGTTGAACTTCTTTCCAACGTTCGGTCCATCGATGGAGATGCAATTGCAACAAATTTCTTTTTTTGTAAAGTACTACCCGAGTGAGCCACTGGTGAAGAAATACTGATCCAAATAATGAATATATGCTCCAAAATGAATTAAATTGGAAGGACTGTGTTAGTTTTGCACAGACGAAGCTATTTCCATGACAGGTTGAGTTAAAGGCTTTGTAGCTAAAGTGTGTGAAGTGAATCCTGATACATGATGTGACCACTATCTTATCCACCATGAATCCATTGTTGCCAAGTCTGCCATCTGCTCTGAAAGTTGTGCCACACACAAGTCTTTAACTTCATCAAATCGTGGCTCCCCAATTTGCAGCTCTTTTCCATTTTGTGTCAGGAAATGGGATCTGAACACAGCACACTCCTGCTATATACTGAAAGTAAATAGTATTGAAAAACTAATAGTTTTTCAATACTATTTACTTTTCTTCAGTGATTTAGGGTTCATTAAATGTTATATGCACGAGCCAATTTCTGTTGGAACAATAATAATTGATTCTATTGTAATTTATAGCATATTTAGGTTAACATTGCCTTAAACTATGCTTTTTGGAAATTAACATTTTGATGTGCAGTGCTGTGTCATGGATAACCTAAGGTGAGCCGCGAAGAGGAAAAAGGTTGTGGAATACTGATATAAATCAATCAATTCTGAAACAAATGGTCTGCTGACGAGGCTACTAGGAGACGGTCGTGTTCAAAGCCGCTAAGTGGATTTTTCTTATTTATTGATTTGAAATTATTGTTTTTCTAAAACTTTTGATTTAAATTTAGTAGTATAACATTATTTCGTGATTTTCTGATTAATTTGGTGTATTTATTCTTTACTCGGCCTTGTAATTGCATAAAAGTATCGGTAAGGTTAAGTGTCCGTAGATTCACCGTTCGTAACTTTCCCGCCTTTGTGATATGATAGTTATATACCGTACTAGATAGCGTTAGTTGAACTTCGTTAGCAGTTAAATTGTACTTTTAAATAAATACATATAACGACTTAGATTACAAACGTAATATAATTAATTATATTTAACATAATTAATAGCATAACATAATTAATTATAATTAATTAATAAATTAATAGAATCATGACTCAGACCAGAGCAGCAAAGCAAAAGGCTCAAGCTAATGGAAGTGCTGTGGCTCAGAGCAGAACTGAGGGGGGCAGTTGTCCTCTGACTCACAGCCTTATAAAATGCACTGTTTGCTTGATGTTTGCAGAGCAATCGGGTACGGGACATGATACTGCCATGGGGGATGTCTTTGTGTGTGTGTGCGCGATGCAAGGAGTGTATCGATATCAGGCAACAACTCAGCGTTTTTGTGGGCCTATATGACAGCTTGAAGGACAGGGTGGATGCCCTCGAAGAAACTAAATTGAGGGGCCCATCAAGCTCTCAGCTGCCCACATCAACGCCAGAGATTGCACTTGGGCATCACGTGACACAGAGACAACCCCCAAGGCAGAATGCGCTGGTCCCGAAGGAACTAGTAGTTGTTGGTGACTCTATTGTCAGGGAAACGGGGAACATGCTTTGTAAAAAAGGATAGGTGGAACAGGACCAGGGTATGTCTGCCAGGGGCAAAGGTTGATGAGTTATAGAGCGAATATCATTTTTTAAGGGCACAAAAGGTGATATAGTTGTACACGTTGGCACTAATAATATTAAGAGTAGGAGACCGGCAGAATTACTTAACAAGTACAGGTCACTGTTGAACAAAAGCCGAGAATTAGGGTTGAATTTGAAAGTGTCTGCAATTCTGCCCAGACACGATAGGAGGGAGTATATGATGAGAGCTTTGTCGATCAATTCGGCCCTGGAAAGATTGTGCAAGGCTTAAGGGGTAGAATTTTTTTCAGCCTGGACTGTACTTGTTAACAGGAGAGATTGTTTCTACAGGGATGGGATACACTTAAATAGAAAGGGGGCAAGAATATTTGCTGATGCTATCGAGGCAGTGTTAGGTGGGTCGGAAAACTGCTAGCTTGGGGGGAGACAAAGACCAATAGATTGACAGTAGCCACTGGCAGAGGTGAAAGAGATTCTTGCACTGCTTCTATTAGAATGAGCAGAAGCCTGAAAAACAAGATGCATGATATTTCAGAGACTGCTGGGAGCCATTGTGGTACAAGTAAACACATGGGTTGTGTTAGGGTAGCTAAGAATAGAAACAGGTGCAGGTATACTTGCGTGTACACCAATGCTAGGAGTTTAGTAAATAAATTTGATGAATTTGAGGTATTGCTCAAAACATCAAAGGCAGATATTGTTGGGATATCAGAGACATGGTGTCACACAGATATAAGGGATGCAGAACTGCAATTTGGGGAGTACAACATCTACAGAATGGATAGACAGGATAGGAAGGGGGGAGGGGTTATGCTATTAGTTAAGAAACACATAAAAACCAAGGAAGTGAAGCCAGTCGACATCGCTGGACAGTGCAGTGTTGAGTCAGTTTGGTGTGACATAAGCATTGGGAGATCAAAATTGAGAGTAGGAGTGTGCTATAGGCCTAATGACGCTGATGAGTATAATAAGAAACTGTACAGGGAAATAGAGTGGGCCAGTAAATCAGAGAGTCTTATAATGGGGGATTTTAATTTCCCAGATATTGACTGGAATTTGTGGGTTGGTCACTCACACACTAGCAAGGCTTTTGTGGATTTATTGGTTGACTGTTTTCTACATCAGCATGTTCGGGAGGCAACTAGAGGGAGTAATACTCTGGATTTGATTATCAGCAGTGATTCTTCATACATTAAGAATCTGCAGATAAATGAACCACTAGGTGGCAGTGATCACAGTGTGCTGAAGTGGGATTTCCTCAAAGAGGTAACTACCATTAGGGGTAAAGGGAAGGGTTATTGCTTCCGTAAAGGCGACTACGATGGACTGAGACAGTATTTAAATTCTATACAGTGGGACCAACTGATCATGTTACCAACAGCAAATTCAAAATGGGAAGCATTCAAAGAACTTATCTTGGAAGCTACTAGGCTTTACATACCAACTAAGAAATATTGTTCAAGGTTTAGGCCAAAATGGATGTCAGATGAACTAATGAGGCATATGGCAGAGAAGAAAAATGCATGGGATATTTACAAATTAACACATGACACAGAAGCCTATGATAAATACAAGTTGATATGCAACCAAGTTACAAAGGAGGTTAGGCAGGCGAAGGCAGATTACGAGAAATCCTTAGCAAGGGATGCAAAGAAAAACAGCAAAGAGTTCTTTACTTATGTAAACTCTAGAAGGAAGGGGATGAATCAGATTGGTCCACTTGATATTGATGGGTCAACTGTTGATGAGCCTGCTCAGGTAGCTAATAAACTAAATGAACATTTTGCATCAACAGTCACACATGAGGAGTTATTCAGCGAGGGGAATGCTAGAGGTGTATTCAACTCTAGCAGTAAGCTACAGAATCTTGAAATAACTGGGAGTAAAGTGGAGGAGAAACTGTTGAAGATAAACACAAGAAAGGCACCCGGGGTGGATGGGATCTATCCAGTTATATTAAAGGAGGCAGCAAAGGAAGTAAGCAAACCCTTAGCCATAATTATGAGAGCTTCCTTGGACTCAGGGGAGGTACCCATAGACTGGAAATGTGCAAATGTGACCCCAATTCACAAAGGAGGATCAAAGGCTGACACAAGTAATTATAGACCTGTGAGCTTAACTTCTGTTCCAGGAAAATTAATGGAGGCACTGGTTAAAGAAGCACTGCAGGATCATTTAGACAAGACTTCAGTTATAGCTCAGACACAGCATGGTTTTGTTAAGGGGAAGTCTTGCCTGACCAATTTGATTGGATACTATGATGCAGTCACAAAAGAACTGGATGCAGGGAATAGCTATATATATAATAGCTATATTATATACTTGGATCTCAGAAAGGCTTTTGATACTGTTGCACATGGAAGACTGCTACACAAATTGGAGCAGTGTGACATTGGAGGCAAATTGCTGCTATGGATAAAGGGGTGGTTGAGGGGAAGAAGACAGAGAGTGGTAATCAATGGACACTGCTCATCGTGGACTAATGTTATTAGTGGAGTCCCTCAGGGCTCAGTGTTGGGTCCATTATTGTTTTCTGTATTTATAAATGATATTGATGATGGTATATCAAGCTTAATGTCCAAGTTTGCAGACGATACAAAGGTTGGCAGGGTTGTCAAGGACACTACTGACACTATGCTACTGCAACAGGATCTGGAAAGGCTGAGCAGATGGGCTGAGAGGTGGCAAATGAAGTTTAACATTGACAAATGTAAAGTGCTACACATGGGAAACAGCAACCCCAGAGCAACGTATCAACTCTGTGGTATTACACTGACAGTGGTAGAGAATGAAAGGGACTTGGGGGTGGTTGTGCAGGCAGATATGAAGTTCTCTGAGCAGTGCAGACGGGCTGCAAGAGTAGCTCCTGGAGTATTGTCAATGATATACAGGAATTTTTCCAGCAGGGATAAGGAAGTAATTATTCCCTTGTATAAGGCAATGGTCAGGCCACACCTAGAGTACTGTATACAGGTCTGGAGGCCTCATTTCAAGAAGGATGTAGAGCTGCTGGAACGAGTACAGAGAAGGGCAACAAGATTAGTGAATGGAACAAAGGAGTGCTCTTACGAAGAAAGGCTTAAGTTTTGCAAATTACAGTGTCTGGAGACTAGGCACCAGCGAGGTGATCTGATAGAAGTGTATAAAGCCTTGAATGGTTTGAGCATGCTCAATGCTGATGAGATTCTTCCTCTAGCTCAGAATAATCACCTGAGAGGGCATAAATTCAAATTGAGGAAAGACACATGTAGGATAGACGTGTGGAAATTTGTCTTTAGCCAGCGGGTGGTTGGTTGGTAGAACAGACTTCCATCCCTTGTAGTGGAGGTTGATAGCCTAAATAAGTTTAAGGCTCAGCTGGACAGGTATTTTGAACGAACAGAGGGGTGAAGTGGAAGTGGGTTTTTTTTTTTTTTTTTTTTGGCTGATGCTGCATAAGCTTGCTTTCTTGCATCAAATGCCTCTACTAATGCTAATGCTAATGCTAAATACCATTGCTGAAGAACTGAATTTCATTAAACATTACAATTAAAGGCATCGAAACTGAAAAAAGTACAAAACATTTCCTATGTTTGCATTTTAACAGTAATATGCATTTGGTAATGGTTTTTGTGCAAGATGGTTCCCAGAAACCTTTTCAATGATGATAAACATCAAAGGAGGGAGTCATCAAAAGAGAATTATAATTAATGCTTGCTAATCCAGAGAGATAGATTTTTATCCTATCTGGTGACGAAACTTGGCTACATTTTTATGATCCTGAATCAGAAAATATGCAATAGAAACACAAGAGATCTCTAGCTCTGAAGAAGTTATAACTAAAAAATATCAGCTGAAAAAGTACTGGCCTCAATTTTCAGGGACACAAAAGTATTATCGTTCATTGATAACTTTGTAATTAAAGCAACTTTGTCCTATGCCAAAATTAAAAGCTGCAATTGGGGGGCATCTAGGAAAGTTGGGTTGTTGGGTTTTGCTTCTCCATGACAATGCACTTGTGCACAAAGCTCAGGTTGCACAGGCTAGAGTTTATGAACGTAGGTTTGAAAAATTAACTCCCTTTCCTCATACAGCTCGGATCTGGTCCCAGGTGTCTATTATTTGTTCAGAAACTTCAAGTCTCACCTTCGTGGAATTCATTTTTTAAAGATGATGATGATGAAGACCTTAAAGGAGCTGTGGAAGCCTGGTTTGATGCTCAAGCTGAAGAATTTTTTTTAAGAAAAACAATAAAACAAAATACTGGACCTATGTATTTTATGCTCTGTTCTCAGAACTTTTTGCCTACCCCCTCATAGGAAATAATTTCTACATTGTTTATTTGGATTTCATCAGTGTCTAAATCAGTCTCAATATAAGAGATTGATGTAGGAAGGGGATTCAAAAAAAGATTTGTATTCATCCCTCCCCAAAAAGTAGTTGTAACAGAAGATTGAAACAAACAAAGTGTACTACACTTTTTAAACATGGTCGCCAGTCAAGAATTTTGTCTGGTGACTGTGTTTTTGCCATCTCTCAATACACTGCAGGCCAATTTCACAGAAGTCCTCTGACTGTCCTTCAAACCATGACTCAACAGCAGAAATCACCTTGTCATCTGCAGCAAAGTGTTTTCCACAAAGAAAGGAATTCGAGACAGGAAATAGAAAGAAATCGAAGGATGTAAGGTCAGGGGAATACGCAGGATGTGGCAATATTTCTAACTCACATTTGTAGGCACACTTAACTGCAGCATGCAAGGAGTGTGAAGGGGCTTCACTGTGGAGCAGGTGCACACTTTTTGACAGCTTCCACATATTTTTTTCTTTCATAGCAATAAATATCTTTATAAGGAGGTTGGAATAATACTTCACAGTCACGGTACAGCCCATCTGAAGGTTATCTGTTAGTATCACAACATGCTTATCCCAAAACACTGATGGCATCAACGTGCCAGCATTTGGCTGTACCTTTGCCTTTGGGGGGGGGGGGGGCTGGTGATTCTATGTGCTTCCATTGTTCAGACATTTGTTTAGTTTTGGGATCATATTGATGGATTCAAGTTTCATCGATGGTGACTATTCAAGAAATAAACTCTTGCTTTTCCTGGCACAGCGACATTTCATGTGCACATTGTTCCCTTTCCTTATTCTGGTGGTCATCATCCATTTTCAATCCATTGCAGGATGAAGGCCTCTCCAGCAATTTTCCAGTTCCTTCTGCTTTGTGCAATGGCCATCTATTTACTACCCACGAACTCTTGAATTTCATCTGTTCATCTCTGTTGTTGTCTTCCCAGTTTTCTTTTAGCTCCTCTTGGATACCATTCTGTTATTTTCTTAGCTCATCTGTCATCATGTCTTCGAGCTACATGTCCTGCCCAAATTAAATTATTTTTATTTCCATTTCAGTTCTTTAGTTTTGATAAGAATATCCTTTACTTGAGTTTGCTGCCTAATCCATGTGTTTCTCTTCTTATTAATCAGTCTGATTCCTAATATAATACATTCCATTCTTCACTGTGTAGTTTTGAGCTGCCCTTCCATTCTTTTGTTGAGTGCCTAAGCTTCACTTCCATAAGTCATGGTAGGGAGTATACATTGCTTCATTATTTTACATTTCAGACAAATTGGATAAGGAGGTTGGAATAATACTTCACAGTCACGGTACAGCCCATCTGAAGGTTATCTGTTAGTATCTTCCCAGTATGTGACTGTATTTCCTGAATGCTACCCATCCGAAATTTATTCTTCTCTTGACTTCTAGCCATTTATCATTATTACAGCTAATGACTTATCCAAGATAAGTATATGAATCCTTCTTCTGGTAAGGGATCAGAAGCCTGAGAACTGATCTAGCAGACACTATTCACGTGCAATTGTTGATGGATGATATTCTCCATAGACCCTATACTAATTTGGAGCTCTGCAGCTAGTTCTTCAAGGCTAATGTGGGCTATCTTCCAGGATTAATTCCTCAATTTTTGCAAAGCAATCTTCTGTTACGGCAGTTTTTGGGCATCCTGGGATTTCTTCCTCATCACTGAGGTTCTTCCATATGTGAATTGTTTATACAGATGTGCAACAACACCGTAACCTCAGCAGTCTTCTCCATTAACAGCGACCAATTCTTTGTGGATTGTTTGGATGTTTTCCTTGCAGAAAGAGGAACCAAATCACTAATCGGTATTCCACTTTATTCATTTTACCACTTCACTTCATTCAGCACTGAAAACTAAAAAAAATTGTCAGATCAAAACCATTATTTGTGTGGTTGCTATAAAGATTTCAAGAAATCAAAGAAACAAACAAACAAACAAAAAAAAAAAAAAAAAACCACATTCTATCACGTCTACTTCTGGGCGAATACAAATCTTTTTTGAACCCTCCTTGTATAAGCTGGAACAGGTTGGAATCCAAAGGAAAGCTGCAGGGAAGGCTATGATTAGTGGTTATTCTTACATAACCATTAATTACAACTCCCAATCCTTGACATTCCCAAGGATCAGTACCAGGGGCCCATGTTATGTCTGACTTTCTTAAATGACATCAACAAAGGGATAGATGCCCAAGGCTGGTGCTGATATGTAAGGCAACTTTGTGCAAACAGCTTTTTGGCACCCCTTCAATGACCTAACTGTAAATTTAAGCCCTTAGACCCCAGAAGCACTATAATAGTCACTGTTTAAGGGCTTAAATTTACAGTTAGGTCATTGAAGGGGTGCCGAAAAGCTGTTTGCACAAAGTTGACAAAAAGGAAAGATGTTTATACATACATATGTACAACAACTTTCACTACATAAATGCTTTAATAACAAAAATAATGAACAGTTACAAGAAAAATAATATAATTTTTTATATTATGATTATAAAGATATTTCTAACATATTTTTAATACAATATTGTAACTTTTCTGGCCTTTAAACTAGAAACGTTTTAATTATAATTCTTAAATCTAATTCTTCTAATTCTTCACTTTCTATAGAAATTGTTGATAAATTAGATAATCTCTCTTGAGACATTGAGGATCTTCAATAATTTTTTATTTTCTTCAATTTTGAAAAACTTCGTAATGACAAATATATTCTTAAAGAAATAGCAATATTTGGAAAAGAATCAACTAAATCATTATTATAAATAAAATTCGAAACATCCTCGGGTGTCATGTTTTTTTTTTTTTTAAGAAACATTGCAAAGATTTTATTTCTTCAAATAGAGATATACCAGCCATATCACTACTCTTATTTGAGTAATCTGTTAGTTTTAGTTGTAAATCTTTACAATGTGTTAGGATTTCACTTTCATCCCAATCCGATAGTGTACTTAATTTCGATATAACTTTAAACATGTCATTATATTCTTCTAAAAGTTTATATCACTCACACAATGACATTAAAGAATCTATTAAAACCGGAAAAAAAAAAAAAAAAAAAAAGTTTAAAAATTTAATTTTGGATCTATAATGCATTCGTATGTTGATTTGTAATCAAAACATCTTTTCTTTCCTCTTTGTCTTGTATTGACAGGAAACATTGGTTTGATATCTATGTCTTCTGCGATTTGAATTGAACAACTTATGATAGATTCAAATGATTCATCTGTTCTAAATTTGTTTAAATCATCTTTAACTATTTAAAAATTTTCAAGAGCTTATCTCAAGTTAAAATCGGAACTCCGAAGCATTTCATTAACGACATTAATTTTACTCAAAATATAGTTGGGGCATATGATGCAAGAAAGCAAGCTTATACGGCATCAGCCAAAAAAAAAAAAAACCCACCCTTCCCATTTCACCCATCCGGTCACTCCAACTGTTTGTCTAGTTCAGCCTTAAATTTACTTAAGCTATCAACTTCCAAAACAACAGATGGAAGTCTGTTCCAGCAATCAACTACCCGTTGGCTAAAGGCAAACTTCTGCAATCGTGCCACACAATAACAGAACAAATAAATTTAAATGGTGTTAATTTTGATATTAATGTGTCAGCCTAAAACCTCGTGTCCATATCTTTTGTTGAATCATTTGCAATTTCTTTGGGCTGTAATTTTGAAGGTCTAATCACTTCAATTCGACTTTCCCATCTCGTTGTTGTTGTTTGGTTTTTAGGAGCATTAGCAACTAAGGCCATATTGCTCCAGGATATGCGGTGGTCATTCCCTGACATTTCCGCATCCTCCGTATTTGGTGCTATCACGGGCTTGAACCCTGGTCTAATCAAGAAGCATGTGCTACACACTGCTGCTCCTGCCCACCTGGCTACGGAGGCGCCTTCCCATCTCGTATTAGATAATGGTTTTAGTGTTAGTTTTTTTTTACATATTTAAGTGAAATACACCACTGCTTCATGGATACAGAAAAGAAACTGTAAAATTCTTGAACTACACTGAAGAAACTAACAGTTTCAAGCAAAATTTTTGCAATGTCATTGACGACTAAATTAAGACTATGGGCTGAGCAAGGAACATAAAAAGCTCTAGAATTAGTTTTCAACATTTTTTGCCGTAGCCCGTTGTATTTACCCCTCATATTAGCGGCATTATCATATCCCTGTCCGCGAAGATTTTGAATGTCCAATTTTAGTCTATAAATATGACTTAAAATAAATTCATACAATCCCTGTCCAGTTGTGTTAAACTACAGGACAAAAGCCTAGAAAATTTTCTCTGATTTCATTTGTGCTTGCTTCTTTATTATAATGTATGAAACGGATTATAACTGCCATTTGTTCAATGCGATTTACATCAGGGCTTGTGTTCAAAATAATGGAATAATATTTTGCATCTTTGACCATTTCTAATAAATTTTGGCTAATAGCATCAGAAAGTAGTTTGACAATTTCATTTTGAATTTGATGTCCCAAATAACAAGCGATGTTTTTTGAAGTTGAGCTTTGAATATGGCATAAATGTTCTGCCATAATTGCATCAAATTTTGAAAACGTTTCTATTAACTTCAAAAAAAAATTGCCATTTTCATTTTCATATATCTGTTCAGATGATCTGTGGAAAGCTATAGCTTGTCGGGCTAAAAATTGTACTGCATGAATTACCAAATACCAGTACTTTTCTTCTGTCTCGTACAACTTCTGTTCTCGAGAATCAATTGTGATATTTTTTGCTAAATTCGTTCAAAGTTAAGAAAAACTACTACTATTTTTGACACGAGATTCACTTTTTTCATGTTTACTTAAAATATGTGACAAATATTGCCAATCTTTGCATCCAAATTCATTATTAAGTTGAGATTTGCCATCTCCGAAAAGTTTGCAATACAAAAAAATACCAAATCTCTAGAACTGAGTTGTTGTTATTTGGTTTTTAGGAGCATTAGCAACTAAGGCCATATTGCTCTGGGATATGCGGTGGTCATTCCCTGACCTTTCCGCATTCTCCGTATTTGGTGATGATGGGCTCGAACCCCAGTCTAATCAAGAAGCGTGTGCTATGCACTGCTGCTCCTTCCCACCTGGCTACAGAGGCGTGCCTAGAACTGAGTATACTAGCCATAATCTCAATACGTTTTCTCCATTTGGAAGTAATCTACTATAATAAGAAGTGGAAAATTTCCTTTCTAAATTATCTCTTGAAAAATCCCATTTGATTATTTGAGAAGGAGGATGTTCGACTAAATAGTCTGTTTTGTTGTTAAAAATTTTGGCCACATACCTGGATCTTCTAATTGGGAGAAATTTTTAAAAACGACATCAATTTCTGTTTGTTTAATCGATTCTAAAGAGTAGTAGTAGATTTTGATGGTACACTGTTGTATTTGCATTTCTGTTCTACTTGTTTTCTCTGGTGCTGTTTGAACAATCATCAGACTGAAAAACCACCACCATGTTCTGAAAATTTTCAAATGATTGAAAATTTTCAGAACATGGTGGTGATTTTTCAGTCTTCTTTCTTTTTTCTGAGGTTTCTAAGAACTTGCTTAAAGAACCAGACAACTGGTTGCACAATTCCTCTCGTGTGGTCTTCCGTTTTTTATTTTGAGCACCAGATAATTTTGTTGATTTTTCTCAGATATTTAGGGTAAATAGGAATTAGTTTATTATTTAATAAGCAGGAAATTGAAATTTTTTTTTCGTACAAGAGAATTCATAGCTACTCAAGATAAAAACGAAGGGATTATAGTCATTCAAAGTAAATATAATTTTTAAATACCGAAAATTGATCTGAATTTCTGAAAAGTATGTTACTGATTTGACAATTTTCGTTATATTAAAAGCACTAATTAATTTTCAAAATTTAAAAATTATGTAATATTCAGAACTACAGTAATTCTTTTGTTATTTTGAGTCGAACTGAATTTCAATTCTTATAACTAATGAGAGACACGGAAAAAATTATAAAATTTTACTTACATGAGGAAAATGAATAGGAATTCACATAAACAACTATAAATATTAAATAACAAAAACAATAAAACTTGATAAAGAAAATTGCTTTATGTTTTTACTCCACCAACTAGAAATGTCGAGGAAGGATCTAAGACAATTGCGGACCTATATATATAGAAAATAGATAACGGATTTCTGTTCTCGGAAAATAAACAATTAGTGCTGATAACAAGCTGCAATTCTTTTTCTATGAATCTCTGTGTCCAATAATTAGTAAATATTCTATAAAATTGCATAAATAATGTAAATTAACATAATTGTTTAATTTAATGTATTATTAAAAATAATTTTATTATTATTATTTTATAACAATTCTCCTAAGACCGTGTATAAAGTACTCATTTTTGACTTGCATTTTAGTGTGTAAAAAACACTTTTTGATAACAGTGCCTACAAAGTATTTCACACAATGGTGTGTGTGAAATAAATCAATATGCCACCACAAATGTCAAATTATATGAAATATCAACAATTTAACTGATCAATTTATATTGATTTAAGTTTTTTTATTATTTTTTGTTAATACAAAACAAGTTTAGTACAAGATTTAATATAATTTTTAAGAATTACAGAATCTAATAATTCATTTGAAATGTTTGCATTTTTATGATACCAGTTACCAAAAAATACTTACTATCAATTGCCAATTCTTATTAGTCGTGTCAGTTATGCATATAATTAAAATTTATTATCAATTATTGCGATCATAGAAAAAATTTTGTATGTAATACGTGTAGGGCTGTTTTGGATCCCATGCTACCTTTTTCGTGTTCAGCTAATGCCTCACGCGTATACCTTCGCACTATCAAAAACGCCTCCTTTACATATTTATTACATAAATAACTATTCCAGATATTTCATACGTTTATATTTTATATACAGTCAGTCCTCGTATAACATGTGTTTTACATGAATTCGATCATACACGATTTATAAATAGGGGAACGATATCATATATAACACGAACCGAATTCGATTATGCATAATTTGCCTTTGTGTTTACAAGAAATGGCAGTCGGACCAGAATCACCCCCAACTGAACGCAACACGATAGGAATGAAGAGAAGATTCTGAAAATGTATTTATGTTTTTTTATATCAGTGAAGGGGAAACGCATTTCACCATAATAACTTAAAATTCCAGTTATTGGTATTATCGCAAATGCAATTAGATAGAGTTTCCACAAACACACAGATTCCACTAACAGGAACACAACTGGAAATTGTTTTTATTGTTTTATGGTAGTAACCCCCAGAAATGTGCTTTAGTAAAATGTGAGCTAGTGAAGTAGAGTTGTCTCTGCCTTTACGGGGTTGTTTATTCAGTTGCTACACGTGCACAGCTTTGTTTATGTGTATCAAGCGTGCCTCCTCATTTTGTAATTGTGCTTTATTCCCTAAAAATGAGTAAAATACATAAAGGTGTGAAAAGGAAGCGTCCTGGTAAAGACACTACAGATTCAGAGGGAAAAAGAAAAGCAATATCGATAAACAGAGGCAGACTGGATCAAAAATTCTTACCCGGGAAAATTTGTAGTGGCCTCATACTAGCGTTTATGACCAAAATCACACCAGCCTCCAACACACCGTGGTTTCCCTGGTAAGGCTTATAGCCAGTCCGCCTCTGTCGATAGAGAAAAAATATGAAATTGTGAAATGCTTTGAGTGAAATGAAAGACCATGTGATATTGCACAGGCTACAGGGCTAAATGAGGCAACGCCGAGAATTACAAAGAATGCAGAGAAAATAAAAACAACTTTCATAGCAGGAACAACTCAAAGTGTAATTAAAATCCATTAGATCAAGACACAAAGAACTGGAAGAGATGGAACGGCTGTCATCTGTTTGGATAGAAAATCAAACAAAAAACAAGTTTGCTTACGATAGAAACAAAAGCATTAGCAATATTTTATTACGTAAACAAAACATTACCAAACACAATAAATTATCGTAATAAAATACGTAAGTATTTTATTACGATAATTTATTGTGTTTGGTAATGTTTTGATTACAAACGTGTGTTCAATCTTGGGTGGTCGGCAACTAACCCTATTTTTCCCATAGGGCCAGTTGTTTATATTGCACAAGGGTTTCTAGGAACACAACTATCGTGCTATACAACGACTGACTGTACTTATATTTTTTATATATTTTCATTTTATTATTATTATTATTTAAAACCCAATTTGGTGCTCCTCTTTAACTGGCACCTTTGTGCGGTGCACAACCCGCACACCTGCTTCCGCCAGCCCTGTAGATAGCATAACGTCAAGATTAGTAAGGTCAGAACCAAGCAGAGATTTTTCAGGATCACTTAGGTAGACTTTAGGGATGGTCAGAAAGTGGCAGCTATGTTTTAATGCTGCCAAATGCAAGGTCTTACATTTAGAAGAGGAAAAGCAACATCTAAAATATCTTATATATTTGGTAGGGCTGAACTAAAGACAGCAGGAAGGAAGAAAGGGATTTGGGAGTTATGATATGGTCAGACATGAAGTTCTCCAAGAAATGCAGACAAGCAGCAAGGCCCATGATGTCCTATCAATGATTTATCAAATAAAACAATTTGCCTTGAAAGATAGGCAGGTCATAATCACACTGTATAATGCAATAGTAAGACCATAATTGGAATACTGTGTTCAAGTATACAGACAGCGCATAAAAAAAAAAACAGACATTAAGCTTCTTGAAATTGTCGAAAGACAAACAACTCACCTGGTAAGATTGCTAGACAGGCATCCACATGAGGAAAGACTTTGTACATGTGGGCTAAAAAGCTTGGAAACTAGGCACCTTAGAAGAGACTTGATTGAGGTGTATGAGGCTTTAAGAGATGAAAGTGAAATTTTCACTGTCAAAAATGATACCAGAAATAGGGGCCATTAATTCAAATTACAAGGAAAGAGGCTGGATTATAGGAAGGGGTGTGTGTGTGTGTGTGTGTGTGTGTGTGTGTGTGTGTGTGTTAAGTCAGTGAGTTATTAATTACTGGAATAAGTTACTTCCATGGGTGACTAATGCTGACAGTCTGGGGGAATACAGAAATCAGTTGGATAGACACCTATGTGAGGAGGGAGTGAAATAGGTATTTTATTTTATTATTTAGCTATTATATTTTTTAATCATTTATTTATTTATTTATTTTTGGTTGGCATATCAAGAGCCTAAGACTTCCTTGCACCATTATGGCTGCTAATGCTAATTATTCATTTGCATGGTTACCATTTTATTTATTCATTTTTTTTTTTTCCATTAACAATAATATACTAGTGTTCCCTCCGTAGCATGACAGTCGAGGTTGCTTCAGTTGGGCCTCATGACCTCATGGGGTGTGATGGCCTGTCCCCACTGCGAGGCAAAATGGTCGAAATTGCTGAAAAATTTATTGTTTTTGTCTATTAAGTTGACCAATTGGTCTTGTGTTGAAATAACCTACTAGATTGGCAGAAGAAGAAATGCTACTGAGAACTAAGTTGCATATGGGTGAAAACATGGGTGGCGACCTGGGATGAAAGCTCACTCAAATGGCAAATGTAGCATGACAGTCGAGGTTGCTTCAGTTGAGCCTCGAGTCCCTCCCTAGCAAACAGTAACGCAGTACAAAATGAAAAAATGTTTATATAGTAATCCCAAAAGTATTGTAAACTAAACAAACAAATTTCAGCTTCTAGTCAGAACAGCACAAAACTGACACTGTAAATCTAACAAAGATAGAGGCTTATGAGAAGATTTTTGGATTATGCATCTCACGAAAAGCTGTCTGAAAAAAACTGGATCACTTTTGGTATTATGATTAAGTCCATATAAAAGGGGTGCGTGTGTGCATGTTATGAGATGACTAGTGGTAAGGGAAAGAGGTTAGTGATAGTATTGTTACAGTTCAATTGACTCTGAGGAGCATGTATATTTTAGAAGAATGAAAGTTATTTAAACCTTTTTCTTTAAATATAATTTTCCAGTTTAAAAACCTGAGTCATCTTTATGCGAAAGTGTGTTCCTACTTTATTTCATTTCCTGCCCGATGACCTTCAGTTCTTACATAAACAAATATTATAAATATAATAATGTTAATATTATAAAACATTTCCATCATATATGCTAATCAACATACCTCCTTACAATATATTTTGAGAACTCACTATTCTGAACCACTTTTTTCCATTCTGGAGTAATGCGACCAACTGCAAGGACATCATTGCGAACACCACTCTGAATTGAAAGAATTATAAAAGAGAATATATTGCATACAATAAAAATAATCTGATTCAATTTTAATTAAAAATCCATTTCAATTAATGTATTAGTTCAACAACATTACTAAAGGGCATGAGTTGATAATATAAATAGGGGTACAAGCCCTATTCAAGTCATTAGGGGAAAAAAAAAAAAGTTAAAGAATTCTGGAAAAAAGCACTTGGGTGAATAATGCAATGGTCTTAGTCCTTACACTAGAAAACAGAAAAGTTACAACATAAGCTGCCCAGATATTGAAAGAAATAGATTCACTGAAAGGTTAGTCTGCCATTTAATAGCTAAGACACTTAACAGTGTCATATACAGACACTGTTAAGTATCTTAGCTATTATAGACACTGTCATTTTATAGATGCACTTTGCAACCTAAATGCACCTTCCAACCTAAATTTAACCACCATCTACCAATAAATTTATTGCAGATTTATACAAGGTGAGTACCATTTTTTAAGCACTTGTTATTCATTTTTCGTTAGATAAGACACTTAACAGTGTCTTATCTTTAAAATGACAAACTAATTTCAATGATTTCAAATGGACAGATAGATATATAGTTACAGGTTCTTTTTCATATGTTAACAAGATTATATAGCTTTTGCAATATTAAATATCAACTATTTTAAAATCCTTCTAGCTATATTTTAACAAAATATTTTTGTTAAAATGCTTACTTTAAGTCCAGGATTGGCAATTAACTTGGTAGTGTCACTAAGATATGCCATATAACTCTGCACCATTTGTTTTGTTTCCTTTTGGCTTAAATATTCATATGGTGCCAGAAAACTTCCAGCTGACAAAAAAAGTGCACTTGCATCTAAAAGAAAGAGAGAGAAAGAAAAAAAAAATTAAAAATAATAATCCATTCAGAAGATATTTTAAACAAAAAAATTTTTTTAAATGATATTTTATCCAACAATTTCATCATAAATGACTTCACTTAATCTGAACCATTATGATCAAAATGGTTTGGCAAATTTGCCAAATATATTCTTTAAATGATATTGGCATCTAATGAAATGAACAGTGCCTTTGACTAAATACAAAAGGATAATGCTTTCAACTATATGTCATAGTGAAACATATAACATAATTTAAGAAATACAATATGAGCAGAAATCTTTGGAACCAGCAGTATTCCTTGATTACATATAGGAGGTAGATGACTCTCATCAACTGGTGCAACACCACCACTTTACTTATTGGAGGCTTGAAGTGATGGAACCCATGTTTAGTCTGCAAAGAAAAGCCCCAGCAACCCCACCCCATCTCTTCCATCATGCAGTATGATTAATGTCTTTTGAGGTTATGATGGATGTCACTACAACATACAATCTTTCATACAATCCGGCTCTAAAATGGTGTTGGCAGGCAGGCCGGCCACTAGATAGTCCACAAGACTGAACCTAGTGTAACTCTAGGAGGCTTCCGAATCAGCTAGTGTATAATAGAGCTGCCGTTACTTCGCCAACTAATGACTGAAGGGAGTCTGAGTAGTGGCAATGTGGGAAGTGCTGTCAAGGCCACGTTATGTCAAGAGGCTGGATATTAACTTTCCAGATATTGACTAGAACTTGTGGGTTGGTCACTCTCAAGACTAGAAAGACTTTTGTGGATTTATTGGATGATTGTTTTCTATAGCAGCATGTCACAGAGGCAACAACAGAGAGTAATACTCTTAATCTGATTATCAGCATTGATTATTCATGCATTAAGAATTTGCAAATAAAGGAACCACTAGGTGGTTCCTTCAACATTGTTTTCTGCAGCAGCATGTTCAAGAAGCAACCAGAGAGGATAATACTCTTGATCTGGTTATCAGCAGTGATTATTCATGCATTAAGAATTTGCAGATAAAGGAACCACCAGTGGGCAGTGATCACAGTGTACTAATGTGGGATTTACTTAAAGATATAATTACCATCAGGGGTAAAGGGAAGGGTTTTTGCTTTCAGAAAGGTGACTACAGTGGTCTCAGACAGTTTTTAAATTCTGTACAGTGGGACCAACTGATGATGTTACCAACAGCAAATTCTAAAGGGAAGCATTCAAGGAATTAATCATGGAAGCTACTAGGCTTTTCATACCAATTAAGAAATATGTTCAAGGTTTAGGCCTAAATGGATGTCAGATGAACTGATGAGACTTGTGGCAGAGAAGAAAAATGCATGGGATACATATAAATTAACATGTAACACAGAAGCCTATGATAGATCTAAGCTGGTCTGTAACCAAGTCACAAATGAGATTAGGCAAACAAAGGCAGATTACAAGAAATCGCTGGCAAAGGATGCAAATAAAAATAGCAATGATTTCTTTACTTACGTAAACAATATATTGCTCAGGTTGCTGACAAACTGAATGAGTATTTTGCATAAACATTCATACACAAGGAATTCTTTAGAAAGAAGATGTCAGACGTTTATCAAACTCTAACAGAGAGCTAAATGATTTTGCAATAATTGAGAGGAAGGTGGAAGAGAAATTGTTGAAGTTAAATATAAGAAAGACACCTAGAGTGGATGAGATCTATCCAATTATATTAAGGAAGGCAGCAAAGGAAGTAAGCAAATATTTAGCCATAATTATGAGAGCACTGTTGGATTCGGGGGATTCCAGAAGTTACCACAAACTGGAGATGAATCCCCAGTGTGAATGTATATGAATTTAATCCCAATTCACAAAGGGAGTTCAAAGGTTGACAAGTAATCACAGACCTATTAGTTTGACTTTTGCTCCAGTGAAAATAATGGAGTCAATGGTTAAAGAAGAAATGCAGGAACATCTAGACAAGACTGCAGTTATATTTCAGACACAGAATGGGTTTGTTAAGGGGAAATCTTGGCTGATCAATTTCATTGAATACTACAATGTGGTCATAAAGGAATTAGATGCAAAAAATAATTTTGATATCATATATTTGTATTTCAGGAAAGCTTTTAATACTGTTGCACATAAAAGACTGCTGTACGAACTGGAGCAGTGTGGCATTAAGAGAAAGTTGTTGCTATGAATAAAGGGATGGTTTTTTTTTTTATGAAAAACCCCAAACACGAGAAGTATTAGAACCTATAATACTTAGTGCCGTGCTTGGGTTGGAGGTTGAGAAGACAAAAGAAGATATTTGTTGACAGACTTGAACTTCTGTAGACTGTAATTTTCAGGAAATACGTATAAAGGAAGGTTGTTCTTGAAAACGGCAGTTGAATGAATAAACAAGGAAGATGAAAAGTTGGTTCTATAAGTTTGAAGTTGGATGGTTTGGTTTGGTTTGCTTTGGATTTTATTGGCGCATTAGCAAATAAGGCTATAATGCGCCAAGACCAGGTAAGTTGGACAGTAAATGGATTTGGCTGGTGGGCGGCACGTGTTCGGACTGTTTTGAAAGAAAGAGTGGGAATTATAGAAGCCAATTCATAAAAACAGTGCCCATGGAAGTATCTGTAGAAAAGGCATGCAGCAGAAACAGTAAGTCTATGAGACAGCAAGTGGAGAGACTCTGTTAGAGATGAGTCATTAATTAACCTAAATGCCCTCTTCTGAATGGAATCTAGAAGCCTGAGAGAGGTTTTGGAGGCAACTCCCCAGATGTGGGAACAATATTCCATGGTAGGGCAGATTTGCGATTTGTACAGAACGTATAGAATGTCAAAGTATAAGCAGAACGTATAACATGTCAACTGGAATAGCCAGCACATGACGTCTAATGCTGTCCTTCAGATCAGCCAGAGTTTGACATCCTTCCCGATACACCTGGTTCTTCAAAAAACCCCACAACCAGAAGTCGCATGGGGTGAGGTCCGGTGATCGGGGTGGCCAAAATATCTGGAAACAATGGCAGATGACCCATTTATCTGTAAAGTGTTGCCTTAGCAATCTTTAGACACAACAGTGGATATTCATCTTGCATAAATATGGTATCCTGAAGGCATCCACGTTGCTGCAGCTCTGGTATTGCGAAATTAGCCAACACTTCATAATATCGCTGTCCAGTGACAGAAATGGAATGGGGTCCAGTCGGTGTTACCTTCAAAAAAATATGGCCCAATCATGAATGTGGCCGTAAACCCACATCACACTGTCACTTTTGGAGAATGCAACGAGACCTCTTGGATAACTTGTTGCCCAAATGCAACAGTTGTGCGTATTCACTTGTCCATTTAAGCAGAAGTGGGCGTCATTACTCCAAAGGGTGTTCCATGGCCAAGTGATATCCACTGTCATTCGTGCCAGAAACTGAAGTGCGTATGTGAAAAGAATAACTGCATCACCATGCTTTAGCTGCTGTAGCATGTGCATCTTGTAAGGTTAGTACTGCAACACATAACGCATTACTAGCCTTACAGTGGAATACGTCATGTCCACTTCACAGCTGACACACTTGTGTCACCACTTGAAGATTGACTTGATAAATCCACGACAGCCATAGCCACATCGTCAACACGAGAGGAGTCTACTTGTTTTCGACCTCTACCTGGCTGAACACCAAGATGTCCTGTTGCTCCAAATTTTGCAATTATTTTGCAGACAGCACAAACAGTCATAGGTCTACACCGGAATTCTCTGACAGCTGCAGCTGCATTGGTGTTCTGATAGTATAGCTTCACTAATAGCACCTTTTCCTGCAACGTTATTGGCATTGCTGCTGTAGTGCAGGCAAACATCTACTGTATGATTTTGAAGAGACTGCTTTGCATTTATACAGTACAGTAGAGCTGAGTAGTGTCGCTGTGGTAATAACTTATGATTATGCAAAAAATAAGTTATTTGCATAATCATAATAAGATAGTTACGGGCCATACAGTGACACAGAGCCATAAAGTGACAAGTTTTGTAACTCATTTTTTTTCCCCAATAAATGGCGAGCGCATTCTTTATTGTACCTGTTATCCAAATTTCTCTTCAGTACGAGCCTTGGAACTTGCTCCAGAGCCCTCTGCATAGAGATACTTTTTTTTCCTCTGCATAGAGATATGTTTTTCGTTAACGGCATGAAAGGAGGCCGCATGTTGATTAACATGAATATTCAAAGGAAAACGCATTGATCCCTGGTAAGACGAGTCGCAATCATCACAAGAAATGTTGTATACCAGGTCATTAATTTGTGTTGCGAATGAGGAAAGGACTGAGCGACTGTTCAGTACAGTGTGTAATTTCCGTATTGGCTTGGCCACAATTTTAAATTCGGTATCTTTAAAGAATCTGTTAAGCTGTTTGTACAACTGTTCAACATATGGGACAGAAATAAAGTATTTTTTGATATTACTATTGTTGGCAGGTGCAGTATTTTGTATCCTATCCTTGGCTTGTACTCTAATTCGGCTTATTGTAGCAAGGGGATGACCACTGTTTAAGAATCTTCTGGTTAATATTTGTATTTCTGAGTCCAAAGCAGATTCTGTCGTTGAATATTTGTAGGCATTTAGAAATTGATTAAAGATAATCGATCTTTTGTAGGTGAACGGGTGATAGCTGTTATAATGTAGAAGCATACTGTTGTTTGTAGGTTTTCGATGGATGTTAAATTGGATTTTATCCGAGTCCCGAGTAGGCATGAAATTTAGAAAATTTAATGACTTTGTATCCATATCCTCCCTTTCCAATGTAAATTTGAGCCTAGAATGAATACTATTAAATAAATGTAAAATGTCTTGGATAGTACTACTATCAGTAATAACTAGAACATTGTCTAAATACCTCTCATAGTATGTGATACGGGGTCGAAAAGGTGTCATGTGTATATACTTAATCACTGAGAGATAGATCTCCGATATTAAGCCGCTCAGGCTCAATCCCATTGGCAAACCAAAAATTTGTTTGTACACTTTGTCTCAAAAGGTGATATATTTGGCCTCAACTAGCAGTCTAATTAAGTGAAAAATTTCCTTAATAGAACACTTCATATAATTAATCAGTACCAAGATATTATTTAACATATCCCAAATAATATCTAATGTGTATTCAACATTTACATTCGTATATAATGGGGTAACATCTAGTGAGAATAAATTGTCGTTGTCGCCAAGTATAGTCTTTAAGATTATTAAATAATGTATTGTAGTTTTTAATCCCAAGTTGTATCGCCTGTCTAAAGGGTTTTATAATGCTATATACATGTGTGGCTAAGGATGAAAATGCTGAGTTTCTGTAGGAAACAATAGGCCGAATAGGAAATCCAGCCTTGTGTAATTTTAACTAAACGAAAAGTGCAGGAATATTGTATGTTCTGGCCTTCAATTCCTTAAACTGAGTCATAGTAATGTAGTCGTTTTTTCGATATGTGGTTAACGTTTTATTGTATTGATTGACTAAACTGGCAAATAGTGCCGGGTCTACTTCAAGATATGTGGAGGTATCTGAAACAACTGATTCTAACTTATTAATATAAATCAGGTTTGAGTATTACCATTGTATCTCCTTTATCTGCCCTCTCTATAATAACATCCTTATTTTCCCGAATTTCAAGTTGAACTGTCATGTGTATTCAATTTAGGAAGTCGCATTTCTTTTATGTTATTCACCACTTGATTAACTTGTTGAATAAATAAATCTTTTTGTGGAACTTTACGAAGTCCAAATTCAATATCAATTACACACTGTTTTTTTAGGTAGTTTTTGAGGCGGTAAATTATAATTTAATCCTTTGGATAAAAGTGAAATCTAGTCCTGCGATAGCGTATAAGAGGAAAGATTTGTAACCTGCTGATATGTCGGTTCATTGAATGCTGGGTGAGTGGGTGTTCGCGAACTAGCTGACGTAGTCTGTGGTAGCACATTGTGTGTATGCAGGGGGGAATCGTCACCCAACTTGTATGCACTTGGTCGCAAGCCTGCAACAATGTGTTAGAATTCATATGAACATGTCTTGACCCTCCCGATAATGTTTGTAATTTGTTAATGTGTCTGTTTTTTATATCTGAGGCCTGTGCTTCCCGTCACAAATCTGTGGAGGTCTTCAATACAGACCAATTGTTAGGATGTAGATAATTTTTTAATTTATCGCGAAGCTTCCTAACCTGGTAAAAGTATTTTTGTTTATTAGTATATCGAGATTTTAAGGCATGTTTAACGATATTAGGCTGCCGTAGCCTAGTGGTCAGGCGCGCGGGTGCATAAGTACACGTGTCTTGAGTGACCGGGGTTCAAACCGTGACTGCTGAATACGGTGCTGTTTCTTGTATTCTGTCTATCTTGTGAACTCCTCTGACTGTTTGGTCGTCCCGGAGTATAAACAGAAAATTTATTTATTTATTTTTATTTATTACACTATGTGGCACGTGCTAGTCGTTTTATGCCCGAAATTTTTTGATTTAAATTTACCCTAGCAAACTTTGGAACGATGTTGTTTTGAAGGCAATATTTTAGAAATGAAATATGGTAACTTTGGGCCGAGTACTTTAGTGTTAATTTAATGTAATTTTGCCTGGTATACAACATTTCTTGTGGTGATTGAGACTCGTCTTACCAGGGTTCGACGCGTTTTCCCCTGAATATTTGTGGTAATCAACATGCGGCCTCAGTTCGTGCTTCTCGTTCAGCAGCATCAGAATTAGCCTTTCACGCTGTTAACGAAAAACACACTTTTTTATTTAATGAGGCCAAAATACTTAGTGTCCAACGTAACTACACGCAACTATTAATTGCAGAAACCGTAGAAATTAAATTACACAAAAATTCTGTTAATGTTCGTCGGCCATATCTCATCTCCGATTCGTGGGCTTTTACGTGCATGCGTGAAGACAAATAATCCTATTTGGTAATTTTCATTCCTGTGATCACGACATATGGTCGGAAAGCATTGTCAGCTTCAGGAAGGAAAATAGTTTTGCAATTTTTTTCGTTAAATTCTTTTAATTAATTTTCTTATTTTTAATTGCGTTAAATTGATTTTTAATTGTGTTAAATTGATTTTTAATTATTTTTAAAATTATTTGTTACTCTAATGTAAGTTTTTCGATTTTTTCATTTTAATTTCCTGAAAGTATCATACAAAAGTGTTCTACATACTATATTGATAATTTTGATATCAGTATTTTACAAATACTGATATCAACGTAGAAGTATTGAGCATTACAGCTCTGGTTCATACTGTCTAATTCTAGTTTTTGTAAATTTACATTCACAAATTATGAATGGTCCATGATGTCTCAAATTGAGAGAATGGTTTATAATTTTATTACTCTGATGTCAGTAAATTTTTTTTAATTGAAAATTCGTTGCTGGATCATTTACAGATCAGAGAAAAATATTATGATATGAATTTCCATCAATCACTCAGAAATCTTCAACTTTCTTTCTTTGAAATTCGATGGTCTAATTTTCCTAATACGGAGAAACTAGGGAAATGAGAGTAGGAAACAATAGTTTTAACAGAGTGCTGATGAAAATTTGCCCTTTTTCGTTTGTGATGATTCCATTACTTTGAATAGGTAACAAATTTTTTTTTTGCTTATGAATTTTCAGATTAAACTATAGTGTGTAATTTTGTCCCCTTTTGAAAATGAGCAAAATATATAGTCAACACTTTCGCGATCAATGGCTCAAAGATGTTAAATCTAACAACTGGCTCTGCAAATTAGAAGATGATTATTTAAAATGTTTTTGTAAATATTGTAAATGCACGCTGACAGCCAATTAAGTGATACTGAAAGGTGTCATAATATAAATGAATCACAAGAAAGCCAAAGAGACTTTAGTTTTCAGCATCAGAGTACTGCTGTTCAAGAAAATTGGCAATACAGAACGTGCAATGGCAGAAAGCAGCACAGCATTTTTCATAGGGGGGGATGGAGGTTTTGTGGTGCTGTCCTTAAGAAAAAGATTGCAAAATTTCTTTGTATTTTTTTAAAGCTGATGGTCACTCAAACCACGGGCGCCGGCAACATAGTACAAGTGGTGCAAAGTGCACCACGGACATTCAAAGTCCAAAGGTGGCGCAAGTGTGGCACCTTTGGATATTGAACTAATACACAATTTTTAATATTTTTATTAATTTATTGAAACATTAAAACGATACAAGTCCTTTCTCCCACCAATTACGAAACGTTTGTTCAGCTGTGCACGTCAATCAATCAAACTTGACTTAATTAAAATATTGCATTTTTTCCCTAAAATTTGGTGAACAAAAATTTATTTCCACATACACCATCTTGCAAAATATCCTGCCGGGGCCCATGAATCTAACGCCACCCAATACGACAGTGTGATGGAGGGGGAAGTCGGAACGGAAAGAGACAGCAGTGGTTAAAATATTTTACTCATGCAAATCTTACAAAAACATATGACCATGGGAACATATTGCTAGGGACCCTCCCAGGGCCTTGAAAAGGCCCGTGCAAGTAAGGGGCTCTGAAGCTTAAGCTTCACTGTAAATCTGCCTCCACACGTACTTCTATTATTGTTTCCTTTTATAATTTTCTTATATACAAGTGTATTTCATAAATTTGTTTGTTCCATGTGTTCTATTGCCAAATGTTCGGAAATAATATATTATTGTTAATACGTATTATTACTCACATGCTTTCCTAATATTCAAATAAAGATAATAATCAATAAAACATGTGCATGTATAAGTGTAAAAAAAAACATTCAAACACCTAGTCGCCATGTTCCCCCTCATGATGATACCTGGATATGCCACTGACTGATGGGATTGTTCCTCTTGTTCAGACCACACATACATGAGGAGGCACAAATTGAAATTTAGGAAGGACGGTTGCAGAATAGATGTGCTGAAGTTTGCCTTTACTTGCTTTTTTTTTTTTTTTTTTTTTGTGCATAAGCTTGCTTTCTTGCATCATCTGCCACTGCTAATGCTAACATTCTTGCTATATGTACACCATATCCAACAGTTTCATTACTTCCTACAACATGATCTCTCCACCTTTTCTTACTACTGAATACATCATGAATAATCAAACTTATAGAACAAACTTACCTGCGAA
Source organism: Mastigoproctus giganteus (assembly GCF_048544385.1). NCBI lineage: Eukaryota > Metazoa > Arthropoda > Arachnida > Uropygi > Thelyphonidae > Mastigoproctus > Mastigoproctus giganteus. The sequence continues at coordinate 93,265,131 of NC_143578.1, read as the reverse complement.
AAGATCTAAACCTCCCACAAACTTCCTCGTTCATTTCACAAATATATGTGGTCTCAGTTCAAATCTTAATGATGTCCATTTCCACTTACATTCTGCTAAACCCCATGTACTTTTTCCTGACAGAAACTCAATTATCAGTTGATTCAACCACTGCTCATCTCAGCTATCCTAATTATTCAATGTATGATTCCTTTCACTAAAAGGTGGTACATGTGCCCAGTGGCATACCCAGGTTTTTCATTGAGGGGGAGCCAAGGTGACATCATAAGGTCAAGGGATTACTTCAGAGCCATTTCACATCAACAACACTTTTTTAAGACCATATGCATTTTCAAGAGCACATCTATTTAAGTTATAATATATATAATGTCGCTTTATTCAACACAAAAATATGCTTTAATTAAGGCTAACAAAACACATACATATACATAAATTTATGTTTGTTTGAGAAATTTCCCCGTTGTTATATTGAAGAGCAAAAAATAAAATAATTAATTAAAAAAATAGTCTTGGCTCATAATATGTTATACAGTCGAACAAATTGTCAGTTAAAAGTTACAGTCTTAAGTCTTAGAGAAATTTCTTACGTCTTGGTTTCAATGCCGAGAAATGATCTACCGTGTTGCTGTAGGTCATTTCCTTTTTCCTAATTCCTTTTCAATGGAAAGGACTGCTAGTCCTGAGAGTCTGTCTTCTGTCATAGAAGAGTGTAATTCTTAATCAGTTTTAGACATCTAAAAGATCTTTCTGTAGAAGCAGTGCTTATGGATATGGTATAAAATATTTGATATAGTGTGGTTATATTTGGATAACTTGAGATTAAACCATTGGTAATCATAAATTTCAACACTGTTGTGATGGTAAGTTCTCCAAAATTTGTTTCACTACTCATCATCAGGGCTCTAAAGGAAAAGTAATCCTGAATAATTTCACTTTGGTCATCAAGGACATTGGCATATTCATTTGCTAGAAATTGTAACCTGCTGACATTACCCTCATCACTGACATGCTTAGGATCCAGTACACTAAAATTCGAAGCCATATCAAGGAAATTTTTGAACCTCTCCTGTGTACTGCTGATTACTATATCCAAAGACATAAAATAAAATTCTACTATAAAAAATTTTCTACTATCAGATATTCTGTTGTCTTCGGCAATTTCATAATGGAATCTCTTTCTCTTTCGTCCCCTTGGAATTTGTATGTGGAAGCTATCTCACAATTTGAAGTAACTTCACTGACTTCCTGCTCAATTTCCTTGGTGCCTGGCCATAACACATTGTGATTGGTAGCCCTAGCTTGTTTAAAGTAGCAAGAAAAACACTAAAGAAGTCTTCAGCACTTGCCCTAGGCAGTTCAAGAAATAGAACAAAGTGCTCCACAATATCACCTGTTTCTGTCACACATCAAAGTGATAGGGAAAACTGATAAATCGTGCTTACATCAATGGTTGTGTCAACTATAACAGAAAAGTATTTGGCAACTTGGACTTCATTCACTATCAGTTTTGTGAGCTCAGCTGCCAGACAGAGAGTATCAAATCATTTTGTATATTTGGGCTCAAATATGTTGCGTTTCATTCACTTTGTAACATATACTGACTAAATGATGTGTCATGTTTAGCTAGTAGCTTGATGAGCTCTAAGAAATTTCCCTCATTTGCACTTGGGCCACCCAAGCCCCTGTATTCGTGATAACCACAATACGCTAAGCCTTATTTTGCCAAAAACAGAACTGCATCGATGATACTTGTTAAAATCAGTCTGTTCTTTTTTATTTCTTTCTTCTCTGCTGTCACAAGATTGGAAAAGACAGTTTGATCACGGAATAAGCAAAATTTTGTTAGAAATTCTTTTCTGCTTTTCTGTGTGTATTACTTTGTTCATGTTTTTCAAATTTGTGTGCTCTCTTGGCAAAATTTTTACAACCAACTTTTAGGTTACCCCAAGGATCCAACCTATTTGAGGAGTTCGTAAACAACCAGCAATAAAAACAAAACATAGCATTGGCTCTTGATGAATAGATAAGCCACTGCCTGGCACTTTCATGGTCACTTTTCTTATTCTTTTTTTGATACCACTGTGGTGCGAAATGGCGACTAGCTGCTTTGGAAAATTGTCCTTGAGACCTGGCTGGCAAGGACCTGCATTTAAAGGTACTTGCACAAGAGACGGTGTGATTGGTTTATCACAAAACAAATGAGTCTGTCAGATAACCTACTTCAATATCAATAAGAAAATACTGAAGTTTCTAATTGATGCTCTGCATGAGAAATATCAATATCGGCTATTGATAGCGGTACATCTGTTTAATTTTTTTCATCACTTCTTACCAGAGTATAATCCTGAATGTCGACACTGTTACTGTCATTTTTATCACAGAATTTGTTGAAATACTTTCATCAATGTGATTGGCGTAAACTGCAGTTTGTATATCTTTCTCTCCTTCATTCCTGCTGATTTCTTCTTCTGTGACTTTAGTAGGACAAAAGAAGGTGTCTAAGTGCTGACATTTAGCTGCTTCTTTTTCAATTTTTTCCCTGTTCCTTTAGCTTTATTCTATCCTATCCATATAGCTTTTTTATTGCTCATCTTGTAAATTCTTGTTTAAAATTTTATCCCATAAAAATTAAAATTTCGATAGCTTAAAAACTTTGTTGGACACAGTCTCACACAAAAAGCAATTGCACTGCTCACGGCTGACAACTAATTTTTTTACAACATTCATGCTCAAAGTTTGTTTTGAAAAACTTTACCGATTTTTGAAGTTAAATCAATACCATCTATTGGAATATCTTTAAACAAAAGTTAAAATTAATTTTTGTGAGATTTTGAAGATTAGTCTTTATAAACACAGGCAGTCCTCTACTTATGAACTTTCGAATTACTAACTTTCATAGATATGAACTTTTAGGGTTCAATTCAAAGCTCATGCAAATCTACATAACATCAAGGTGAAGCAGCAAGTGATGACAGCACTGCTACAGGAGAATTTCCAAAAACCCTTGCTGATACTGAAGCTGGGAATTACCAGCCACAACAGATATTCAATGTGGACAAACCAAGCTCTTTTGGAAAAAGATGACAGACCTTCAACTTACTTACAAACCAGCTGTTGGTCCCACTTAAGTTCATAAGTAAAGGACTGCATATAGTTTTTCTAAATTGTTTCAGGCAAATTAAAAGCTTTAGCATTTAGTATTATCATCTTTGAATTTTAATGCTGCTAATTTTGAAAAACTGAAAAATTTTAGCATTTAGCATCATAACTTTTTTTTATGCTAACTCAACTAAAAAAGTGCTAAATTTAGCATTGAAAGACAGCTGCTTGTAATACAAACATTTTACTGGCTATTTTTTAATATGGTCTATTTCCCTGTCAAGAAATTGTGAACCCTTCCATAGGTGCCATTTAAGGCAAAAATATTGCAGGGGGAGAAAATGCTCCCCATGCACCCACCCAGGTACGCTACTGCTTGTGCAGTATGTCAACTCCACTATCACTTTGAGTTCTTTGACTTCCTCTCTGTGAAACTTGACTTTCTCCAGTCCAACTTTCCTAATGGTGAGTTAAGTTTCCTAGGTGATTTTAATGTTCACACTCCAGCTAGCTTCCATTTTCTAGTCTCACTAGGTTGAGAAGCCGAGGCTTTTGCAATTACTAATGACTAAGCACAGATTGTTCATTTACCTACCAGAATATCAGACAATAGTAACCACACAGTCAACACATGTGATCTTTTTCTAAAAAACAACCCTTTTAAGTACACAGTTGACATGAGTGGTGCTCTAGGCACCTCAGATCACAAATTGGTGATGGTCCTTTCTGTCATGGCATTCTCAACCTTGTGTTGTTTGGCATTATAAGAATGCAAAATGGGATGATCTGCTAGATTTCTTTTCTTCTTTTACTTGTCGGAATACTGTTTCAAATCTTCTGATGTCAACATTCACTCAGATTGTGTCATTGAAATTATTCTTGTAGGGATAGAATCTTCTATTCCACACTCCACTTTAAAATCTCATCCTTTATCTAAATCTTGGTTTTCAATAAATGTGCAAAGGCTGTTCAAGAGGAGAATGTTGCATAATTGGCTTGTTTCCAAATCTTCAGTTTCATTTTATAACTATACCAAAGCTCACAACAATTTTAAAGCAGTTATTAATCAGTCCAAACTAGATTTTGAACAGGCTAAGGGTGGAAAACTTGCTTCTTGTGCAAATGGAAGCTGAGCATTCTAGTTTCCTGCCAAAGCTATCGGCAGCAGCTTTGACCCATCTCTGTTCACACCTCTGTTAAAACCAAATGATTCTATTACCACTTCAGCCAAGGATAAAGCTGACCTGTTAGTATCCAATGTTTTTTCCAACTCTTTTATTAATAATCTTGGTAAACCGCCTCCCACCATTCCCAGTACACTCCATTCAATGCCTCCTGTTGTCTTCAGTCAAAAGAATGTTAGAAGGACTTTGAAGAATGTTGATGCTAAGAAAGCTCCATGTCCTAATAGTATTTCTCTACTTGTTCTCAAAACCTGTGTACCTGAACTTACTCATGTTCTGTGTCACCTTTTTTTTTTTTTTTTTTTTTCAATTTCTTATTCCAAAGGTGCTTTCCCTTATGCTTGGAAATTTGCTCATATATATAGCCAGTCCCTAAAAAGGGCGACAAATCCTTTCCATCCAATATCCTCCCATTGTACTTACTTCTACTCTTTCTAAAGTAATGGAGAAATCACTAACTACCAACCATTAAACTATCTAGAAACCTTCCTTCTGATCAATGGTTGCCAGTATGGATTCTATCAGTGTTGATCAACAGGTGATATATTGGCTTATGCTGACAATGAAAAAAGTTTGGTGAAACTCAAGCAATTGCTCTTGATATTTCAAAGGCTTTTTATCATATTTGGCATAAAGGTCTTCTAAATAAGCTTCGATCTTATGGTTTGCCAACTATTTTTGTAATTGGGCATCCAGTTTTATCTCTAGCCACTCATTGCAGGTGATGATAGATGGTTCCTCTGTCCTCTCACTATTTCGCCAGCCCAGGTGTTTCCCAAGGTTCAGTTCTTTCCCCCACTTTTTTCCAGTTGTATATCAATGACCTTTTTGCAATGATCCAAAATCCTATCCATGGTTTTGCTAATGATAGCACACTGCATTCCACCTTCCAGTTTGAAAAACCTTCCCCAGCTCAAACAGCTTCAACTTCTCGAATACTCACTTCCAGTTCCTAAAATGCCAATCTCCTGGTAATTCTCCAGCGGGGCAATGATAACTTAGTTGATTTCAACTAAGTTATCATTGCCCCGCTGGAGAATACAAAGTGAGTATTACTTTCTCTTGGCATAAGCACATCACAAATATTGCTTCCTCTGCATCTAAAAAACTGTTTTCTTTTTTGCCCTTGGCATTACTTTTCTTCCAAGCAGCTGTTCACTGTACAAATTGCAAATCCACACTACCAAGGAATATTGTTTCCATATCTGGAGTGGCACCTTCAACACCACTCTCAGGCTTCTAGATTCCATTCAAAAAAGAATGGCAGTTAGGTTAATTAATGACCCATCTCTCCACTCTTTATCTCACAGATTTTCTGTTTCTGCTGCATGCCTTTTCTATAGATACTAATATGGGCACTGTTCTTCTGAATTGGCTTCTATTATCTCTGCTCTCTCTCTCTCTCTCTCTTCCAAACCGGTCCAAACACGTGCCGCAACCAGTTGTCATCCTTTTACTCTCCAACCTTTTTTCTTCCTCATTTATTCCTTCAACTTCTGTTTTTTGGAACAACCTCCTTTCATACATATTTCCTGAAAATTACAATCTACAGAAATTCAAATCTAATGTCAACAAGTATCTTCTTTCATCTTCTCAATCTTTAACCCATACAGAGTACTAATACTCTCTCATGCCTGGAGTTTTCATTAAAACACACACACACACACACACACACACACACACACACACACACACACACACACACACACACATCAAATAACACTAATTAAAAAGAACAAAAAGACTAACTAATTAGCATGTTGAACACTGCAAATGCCAAACCAGATGACTACTTGGAGTTCTTGCAGTCCAGAATAACAATTATAAACAGTTAAAAATTTAAAACATTTTAGCCTAAGAACAACTTCTCTTAATGTTTCTTATTTGTGGTCATAGTCCATATTGCCAACCCGGCTAGACAGGTGGGTAAAGTGCCTGCCTGGCAACCCAAAGGTTGACGGTTCAAATTCCGCCTTGGCCTTGGATATTACGATGGTGCTGTACTCTCTGGTTGGACCTGACGGCCACTATACACGAAGGAAGCAGGGGGGGGAACTGGTTCCTTCGTGTATTGCTCACATCATACAATTAAAAAAAAAAACAGTTCATATTCCGTACTATGACCAGAAATAAGAAAGGAAAAGTGGTACAAACACAATTCACAATTTTATTTGCATCTTCACCAAATGTTACACACAACATCACAAAAATATTCACAAACAACCTCAGGGACTGAGGTGCTGCATATTCACCTCAATGTGAGGGATGCATGCATGTGTGTACATGAAAATCTTTAAGGAAACAAGTGCCACTAGAGATGAAACTGATCTAACTGAAGAAACTAGAGGGCAAGGTATAGTAACCCAGATCAATGACCGAGGTGCAATCACTAAACAATATCAGGTATTATATGATTTTCATCATTTGAGGCATTACCAGTTTGGTTACAGGAGGTTTCAAGTAGCAACACAAAACAAAGTTCTGGATTTCCCTGTATATTTCATCATGTAGTGTGAGGTCCAAACCTAATGGTAAATGGATTTTGGAAGATTTCTGTTCAGCTAGTAAATAATTTCAATACAGACCACATCTGGAAGAAGTCCAGAGTAGTGAGCTATACATGAGGGTGCAATGCTAAGACCATCTATTGTCAAAGAGATGTAGTACTAGTAGTGGCATGTGATGCAAGAAAGCAAGTGTATGAGCTTATGCAGCATCAGCCAAAAAAAAAAAAAAAAAAATCACACCATTCCCTCCAAATGCCTGTCCAGTTCCTCCTTAAATTTATTTAACCTATCAACTTCCACGACAGATGGAAGTTTGTTCCAGCAATTAACCACCCACTGGCTAAAGGCAAATTTCCGCACATCTATTCTAGATCTGTCTTTTCTTAATTTGAATTTATGCCCTCATAGGTTTGTAACCTGAACAAGTGGAAGGATCCCATCAGAATTCAGCGTGCTCAACCCATTCAAGGCCTTATACACCTCAATCAGATCAACGCGCAGGTGCCTAGTCTCCAGCCACTGCAATTTGCAGAACTTAAGCCTCTCTTGGTAAAAGGATCCCTTCATTCCCCTCACCAATCTTGTTGCCCTTCTCTGCACACACTCAAGCAAATCTACATCCTTCCTAAAATGAGGCCCTCCAGACCTGTACGCAGTACTCAAGGCATAGCCTGACCACTGCCTTATACAGAGAGACAATCACCTCCTTTTCCCTGCTAGCAAAATTCCTATATATCATTGACAAATCCCTAAACATTGATGTTTAGTGATGTGTGTTTAGTTTAGTGATGAGCAAAAAATATTCTGTTGAGGATCTCTGAAGTTTGTTGTATACATTCTTCCCATGATGAAAATAAATACTCAAACTGAAGGTCTAAAAGAACGATGGAGCTGATATTCACATCTCACTTATTAGTAACATGTGGAAAATTTCAGCATTTAGAGAACTTCATTGTTTTGCAACAGCCAAAATAATCTGCTTCCTCATACTGGTGAGAATGCTAGTAATCATAAGAATTTCTCCAATGTGTAAGGTAAAAAACATTGTAAAATTTAATATACTGTGAAACAACATAAACAAGGGTCAAGGTGTACTGTACACAACTCAAAAGAAATTATCAAGCATCTGTGGTAACATTAATAAAACAAAGTGTTTGATGGTTATCAAAATTTGTAACAATATTAATTATATTATTGCTAAAAAAATGATCAAAAAACTAAAACATAGCAGTGTACCCACAAGACTTGTAAAATTCCGTACAGACTACTATTCAGGATTCCATGGCTTGATGACTACCTACCCAACTGTCACTGAATGAGGTATACTATTGTATAACAAAAAGAGGTAGGAGAATATGTTAGGTATGGGTCAACTTTATCATTATTGTCTATCAGAGTCAATCATGTGTTACACTAGAGTAACTTGCAAATATGTATATTTGGTCACACCTGGCCATTATATACATCTTACAGCCAGATAAATATTGTACTCATATTGAAATGTTCCTGCCTAGTTTTAAAGCAACAATATTTTATCTAATTTTTAACTAATTAATTTTAACCCTTGAACCATACTTTTACTTTACATATTTTCCTTTATTCTCATTAAAATACAAATATGGAAGTGCATTAGAGATTATTGGTTTAAAATGTTATTTATTAATAATTTAATACTAATTATAATGCAGTGAAAGAAAGTAACCAATATACAAGATAAAAAAAAAGAGCAGGGTGAGCCTTGGGGAACTATAAGCATTAGTGGAGAAGTTAGAAAGCAGAGCATCATCTATCATCAATTGCAGTGAGCATTCAGAGAGAAAGCTGTATACAAAATTTCAAAATCTTTAGCAAGCCATAAAATGGGAGCGTGTTTAGAAGATCTTCATGACAAACATGATCAAAGCCTTAGAAACGTCAAGAGCAACTGTTTGAGTTTCAGAAAATTCTTCCCCTGATCCACCAGAAAATAACATATGCCAACATATTACTAGTGATGGAATCCATGCTGTCAATTAATGATCAAATGGAAGGTTTCAAGATAGTTTAGCAGTTAATAGATTTCTCCATTACTTTAGAGAGAGTATAAGTTGTTGTTGTTATTTGGTTTTTAGGAGCATTAGCAACTAAGACCATATTGCTCCGGGGATATGCGGTGGTCATTCCCTGACCTTTCCGCATCCTCCGTATTTGGTTGTCACGGGCTCGGACCCCGGTCTAATCAAGAAGCATGTGCTATACACTGCTGCTCCTGCCCACCTGGCTACGGAGGTGCCAAGAGTAGAAGTAAATGCAATGGGATGATAATTGGATGGAAAGGATTTGTCACCCTTTTTAGGAATAGGTTAGATATCAACAAATTTCCAAGCAGAAGGAGAAGCACCAGTGTATTAACAAAGTGTAAAAAGGCCACACAGAACAGGAGTACACATTTTGAGAACAAGGGAAGAAATTCCATCAGGATCTGCTTTCTTGGCAACAAGAATGCTCAGAATTCTACTAACAACTTCCTGTAAGAATACTATGGGAGGCACTGAGTGGAGTGTACTGGGTATGACAAGAGGTGGTTTACCAAGATCACTGATAAAAAAGTTAAAAGTAAATTAGAATGCTAGTAAGTTGACTTTGCCTTTAGCTGAGGATTCAATAAAGGCAACAGATTATAACAGAGGTGGAAGTATTGATGGAAAGAAGTGTCAGCCAACAGATTTGACAAGGGACCAAAATTATAAACTACCAATTGGAAAGACTCAAATTTTCTATTCTTAGCCTGTTCAAAATCAAGTTTGAACTGATTAATAACTGGTCTACATTGTTGCAAGCTTTAGTGTAGGCAGAAAATGAAGTTGGAGATTTGTATATAAGCCAATTGCAATCTTCTATGTTTTTATCTTAAACAGTCTTAGCACATTTATTGGAAAACCAATGTTTAAACGAATAACAAGGTTTTAGAGTGGAATGTGGAACAAAGGATTTCATCCCTACAAGAATAATTTCACCGATGTAATCTGAGCAAAAATTTGGATTAGAAGATTTAAAACAGCAAACCAACCAAGGAAAAGAACAGAAATCATACAGATCATCCCATTTCATTCCTATAATGCCAAACAATAAGAGGCTGGATAGTCATAACAGAGAGGCACCACTTAATCGGAACACATCGACAAGCTGTAATTTGAAGTTCTCAGAGTATCACTAACATGATTGTGTACTGTGAAGGTTGTTGGTGAGAAAAGATCAAAAGTGTTAAGTTAAATTAACAAGCTGTGTGAGGTCATTAGTAATGGCAAAATGTTTGTTTGTTTATGGGCTTTACGGCACAAGGGCAGTAATCGCATAAGTCTTGGATCTCAAACAGATGGGTCTGTGCAACTACAAAACTGAAAGGCGCCTCTGTAGCCAGGTGGGCAGGAGCAGCAGTGCATAGCACACGCTTCTTGATTAGACAGGGGTTCGAGCCCGTGCCCACCAAATACGGAGGATGCAGAAAGGTCAGGGAATGACCACCGCATATCCCCGTAGCAATATGGCCTTAGTTACTAATGCTCCTAAAAACCAAATAACAACAACAAAACTGAAGCCATTTGGGGTTAGTTAAGTTAACTGCAGCCATTATCAACCCACTGCAGGATGGAAGCCTCCTCAACAATTCATGCTCAGGGAAATGGACCATAATCTGCCACACTGGTTCGGTGTGGGTTGGTAGATCGACTGTATTTAGTAGTCAGGGGCTTGAACCCCGGTCTACTCAAAGAGCGTGTGCTACTGCACTCCCGCTCCTGACCACTCAGCTACGGAGGCCTGTGAACATTAAAATCGCCAAGAAAAGTTACCACACTATTAGGAAAGTTATATTGGGGAAAATCAACATTCAAGAGGAAATCTCCGACTTCCTTTCCTTTCCTTGAATGTGGACTTTCCTCAAATTCATCTGTTGCCTCTAATCTGAGATAGAGGCAACAGATGGATCTGATAGAATGGGACAGTGATTTTAAGCCAGAGCAGATTACAATTACAAAATCTGACAAGGAACCATACAGCAAATAGTAATGACAACTGATAATTGAGACTGTCAGAAAACGTAAGTGGGGCTAGGCATATCGTAGGTAGACATGGATATCACTGAGATAGGAACTAAGACCACATATACAGTATTTGTGAAACGAATGAGGAAGTTTCTGCAACATTTAGAATTTTCATAGATGTGTTGCATTAGTATGGCTACTCATACTGACAGTAAATAAAATAACATTGCATGAATTAATGAAATTTTTGGATATGGTGTACGCACACACACACACACACATCAAAAATATACCCCGCTCCATGACATAGCCTGGACTACTTGGAGTGACTCCAGTCACTAGTTGGAAGTGTAGAAGCAGCAAGATTATACACTAGTTGATCCAGATGCCTGTTAGAGAGTTACTAGTAAGTTTGGTTGTGTGAACTATGTAGTGACCACACTGTTTTAGATGGTGTTCCTTCAAAATGTAAGGAATACTGGTTCTTGCTACATGATGCACTTCATAACATCAAAACTTCTCTTATACTACATAACAGAAGAGATGGGGGATTGCTGAAGCCTTGCTCTGGAGACTAAACATGGTTTCAAGCCTTCAATAAGAAAAGTGATGGTGTTTCACTGGATGATGAAAGTCATATACCACCTAGTATTGCCTGGTGAAACAGAGAAGTGGCAGAGTTCTGTGCGATGTGGATGCCACACCTCGACCCCTGCTTATATCGCTTCACACCTGGTTGGTCACCTGCAGTACACTTGATGTAGTGTTTCATGCTTTGTACAGAGGGGTATACCCAGGGTTACTAACAGTTTCACAAACAGGAAGGTTAAACCAGAGGATTTTGTTGTTGTTTCACCAAAATTCATTCCACTTGACTCAAAAATGGGACCTCAGCAAGCACTTTAAGACTTCTAGTCAGTAAGCAAAAAACACTGAAATTTATTAAGTTTAATTTATGAATCTTATTTCATGTTCAAGCTCTATGCATTTCTTCTGGCTAGTAATTTACTACTAACAGAGCTGCCCCCAGTTGTCTAGTCAAAAAAGTGAGGCTCAAGAAGGGAGAAAGTAAAATGACTCAATTGAGGAATGGAGCAGAGTATAGTATCAGATGCAGAGTGGAAACGGTTTTGGTGGGATTGAAAGGGAAGGGGGAACACAACACTATAGGTGATCCCACATTGGGAAGTTACTAGTGTCAACAATTTATTGTTTATCCATAGCCAGTGCACATTCTGGCACAAAAATCTTCCAATCCCACGTTATCAATGGAAAGATGAGAATAAACAATGACTGACTTTCTCAGTGTGGAATAGATGAAATGTGATTTATAATTTAGGAGGTGCAAAAATCGAGTGGATCCCATGGTTGAAGACTGTACACCATCGGCAAAATATGCTCCCACTGAAGAGGTCAACAGTGATTCCACTTGCCAGGACATCAAAACCCACCAGGTAGATTCCACAGCGAAGGCAGTATTCCCTATAGCAGTGGTTTTCAACCGGGGTGCTGCAACAACATTCTTAGGGTACCATGTAATTTGGGTTTAAGTTACTTAAATTTATCATTATTTTTTTAAAATTTGTATATCTATTTCATTATAAAAAGGTGTATGGTATCCATTGTACTGTATCTTTTTAATTTTGTGCTGATCTATAATTGATCTTTATGTAGTACCTCTATATAAAGAATAAAATTATTATATAGGTATATATATTAAAAGGTCGAAAACCACTGTTAGGTATTTCTTTTGGCCCAGGGGATGCCGTGAAAAAATTACTGGGACACTAAGGGGGCCGTGAACCGAGAAAGTTTGGGAACCTCTGCCCTATGGGATGACAAATCCAACATCAGCATCAGAATCCCATGATGCAGGAAAGTTCTGCATCACCAGCAGTCCCACACTGGATGTAATCCAACCATGTCTGCAAATTCCATGTTGTCAGATTCGTAAGTAAGCAAAAATCCCACACTGAGAAGGGAGGCCTCAGTGTCAACATTAATGTGATTGTGTCACAGGTGTTGGAGAGCAGTGTGTCAGTGATGGTGGTGCAACTGCCATCAGCAGAGTGTATCATTGATAGGTGCTCATTTTGGAATGTTTATCGATGTACTTCTGTATAGATGAATTTATATGTAATCTGGATTGTTTCACAACCTGGTTAGTGGTGTTGAGATATGGAATTTGAATTCTGCTTACCCATGTAGGCTAAATAGGATTGAGATTCGATCTTTGTGAGTTTGTTCTTCAATATGGGAGGGGGGGTTGAAGAGATCTGATATCCTAACAAGACACCTTCTGCAGCAATGGTGCAGAAGGGTGGGTTGTAAAAGAGGTCCAGACTCTGCTGGCTGGTGAGGTTGGCATCATTTGCCTTGAAACACATTTTACTAGACGATCACAAATGTGTTCTCGATTTATGTTGATGGATTGATGTTCTCGATTTATGTTGATGGATTGATGTTCTTGTCCAGGAGGGAGGATATCTGATGACTGAGTGCATAGTCATACATGTATTGGAATATAATGGGCAGACTTACAGAATGTGCTGCTAGTCTTCAGTCTGGCCACAACAGCTAAAGGAGGTGGAGGGGGAAGTTCTTCCAGACCTAAGGAGTGGGGCTTTTGCCTTGTGGTTTACATACTTCAATTGCAGTATGAATCACATAGTGTCTGCAACTGTCAGGTTTTCATACTGTTATTGCTCTTGCCATATACTGGCAAGTTCTCACACCCTACATTTTTCAACTTTTACATTGCTAGTTAGGTCCACAGTTATTCCATACAACTAACAGGTCTGCTGTTTTCTTATACAGTATGCAAGTCCCACAAAGGCTATTTTGAGGTCCTTTCCAAATGACTTCCAGTGGATCTGAAGTGTCAGGCTGGATACAGTTCTGAAGGATAGTTCACTGAGTAGATTTCTCCAGACACTGTTATCCACTGTTTTGAACAAGCCATTGTTCAAAACAGGGATAGCAGAATAGCATAAGATAAAATTGTACAATTCCTTGCAGGATCTTTTGTAATGTGAACTGCATGTTTCTTAATTTTGTCTTTCAGCTGTACAGTGTGTTGTGGAGAAAATGACATGTTATGTCAGAAGATAATGCCTAGATGGTGCCGTTTCTCTCCCCTGAAGTGCAAATTTAATGGTGCGCTCATTGAGCTTAATAGTTGGGTGCTCATCATATTTAAGCTTCCCTTTATGCAACATTACTTTTGTCTTGATGTGGGAGACCTACTGCCTAAAGTGAGCCAATGGGTGTTTCTGCCCACTGGGTCAGTTCAGATAGAATGTGATTGGCCCTTGTTTCTAGTGCCCTTCTGGTAGGAACCTCCACCAGAAGAAGGTCATCCACAAAGGTGGATGGCCTTGTATATGTCATAGTATGCCTTCTGGACCCATTTATCAAAAATAGGTTCCAGCAGAAGGCCCCAAGGACCCAGCCTCACAGGCTGCCCATGGTGAGTGATTTGGTATTCACTTCCAACTATAACCATCCTATCCATAAAGTAGTTGTGGTCTAATTGGTAAAGGTATGTTAGGCAGTTCATATGTTTAAACTGAAGTTTAAAGTGTAGACAACAAGACACTTGAGAACTTTTATCACTGGGTGCAGGGAGATGGGCCTATATCATTTCAAACAGTCAAATGTTTGTGTCCTCTGATGAGCAGCTTCAGCTCTGCCATTTTCCTAGACCACGGAAAAATTCCATAATCAGGCAGGTATTATATAGCAAGGTCTTGGATTTAGTCTCCAAAGGCAATAATCATCTCTCCTTTAATAAGATCATGGAGATTTCTTTTTACTAATTTTCTTGATTGTTGCCTCCAGTTCCTTACATGTAAAGGGTGGTTCAATGGTGGTTCAGTAGTAGTAGTAGTGGCATGTGATGCAAGAAAGCAAATGTATGAGCTTATGCAGCATCAGCCAAAAAAAAAAAAAAAAAATCACACCATTCCCTCCAAATGCCTGTCCAGTTCCTCCTTAAATTTATTCAACCTATCAACCTCCACAACGATAAATGGAAGTTTGTTCCAGCAATTAACCACTCGCTGGCTAAAGGCAAATTTCCGCACATCTATTCTACATCTGTCTTTTCTTAATTTGAATTTATGCCCCCTTAGGTTCGTAATCTGAAAAAGTGGAAGGATCCCATCAGAATTCAGCGTGCTCAACCCATTCAAGGCCTTATATACCTCAATCAGATCACCGCGCAGGTGCCTAGTCTCCAGTCACTGCAATTTGCAGAACTTAAGCCTCTCTTGGTAAGAGGATCCCTTCATTCCCCTCACCAATCTTGTTGCGCTTCTCTGTACACACTCAAGTAAATTTACGTCCTTCCTAAAATGAGGCCTCCAGACCTGTACGCAGTACTCAAGGCGTGGCCTGACCATTGCCTTATACAGATGGATAATCACCTCCTTTTCCCTGCTAGCAAAATTCCAATATATCATTGACAAAACCCCATGACCTGCCCTGGCAGCCTGTCTGCATTGCTCAGAAAACTTCATATCTGCCTGCACAATTACTCCCAGGTCTTTTTCATTTTCTACCACCTTAAGTGTAGTACCACACAGTTGGTACGTTTCTCTGGGGTTACTTCTACCCATATGCAGTACTTTGCATTTGTCAAGGTTAAACTTCAGTTGCCACTTCTTAGCCCATCTGCCCAAATTATCTAGATCCTGTTGAAGTAGCACACTGTCATTAACAACCCTGCCAATCTTTGTATCATCTGCAAACTTCGACATTAAGCCTGATATACCTTCATCAATATCATTGATAAATATACAAAACAACAGTGGACCTAACACCGAACCCTGTGGGACTCCACTAATAACATTAGTCCAAGAAGAGCAGCACCCATTGATTACCACCCTCTGTCTTCTCCCACTTAACCATCCTTTTATCCATTGTAGCAACTTACCCTTAATACCATTCTGCTCCAATTTGTACAATAGTCTTCCATGCGCAGTGTCAAAAGCTTTCCTGAAATCCAAATATACGATATCAAAATTATTTTTTGCATCCAGTTCCTTTGTAACCACATCATAATATCCTATCAAATTTGTCAGACAAGACTTTCCCTTAACAAACCCATGCTGTGTCTGAATTATTGCTGCAGTCTTGTCTAGATGATCCTGCAATGCATCTTTAACCAGTGACTCCATTATTTTACCTGGAACAGAAGTTAAACTAACTGGCCTGTAATTACTCGTGTCACCCTTCGATCCCCCTTTGTGAATTGGGGATACATTTGCACATCTCCAGTCCGTGGGAATCCCCCGAGTCCAAGGATGCTCTCATAATTATGGCTAAGGGTTTGCTTAGTTGCTTTGCCGCCTCCTTTAATATAACTGGATAGATCCCACCCACCCCAGGTGCTTTTCTTACGTTTAACTTCAACAATTCACTTTGCTCTCAGTTATTACAAGATCATTAAGCACCCTGCTACAATTTGATAACCTTCTGCCATTTTCAAACCTTAATAATTCCTCACGTGTGAATATAGATGCAAAATACTCATTCAGTTTGTTTGCTATCTGAGCAGGATCATCAACAGTCGAACCATCGATGTCAAGTGGACCAATCAGATTCATCCCCTTCCTTTTAGAGTTTATATAAGTAAAGAAATCCTTGCTGTTTTTCTTAGCATCTTTTGCCAAGGATTTCTCGTAATCTGCCTTCGCCTGCCGAACCTCCTTTGTGACCTGATTACAGATTAACTTATATCTGCCATAGGCTTGGTACAGTAATGTACCAATCCTCCTTAACAGCCAGTTATGCATGGAATGGTGTACCATTTCAGTGTTCAGTGGAATGATGGAGTCTAGGATGTTTTTGATTTACATCTGGCAGGAAATTGTATGTGCCCTCACTGGTCAATTGTTCGTTGAAATATCTCTCCCAGGGTGAACTTAAGAGCATGCCAGGTTATAAATCATGCCTGAAAGGTTGGTTTAGAGTTAACAGTGTGAACTAGTTTGCATCATGAGTCTTTAACACTTGGCACTGTTAATGAGCTATGTATATCTGTTTCATAAAGTGCAGTACTGCTCCTTTAGGTATGCAAGTTCTTGTTGGTCACCTTCTGTGTTTGTGTGCCATCTCTGAAAGGCCTTCCCACATGCCTAACCTGACATCAATTAGTCTGGTGTCCACGAGAACACCAAGCTGTTGCATCTGACCTTTCTCTTAACTCTTCTCAGGTTTTGTAAACAATGTCATGGAGGCAGCCTTTCCTTCTGTATTTTGTCCATTTTGCATCACATGTGCTGTTGCACATTATTTTCTTCACAGATATTTTTTTGCCATTCCTCTAGCTTGATCTTTAGGCTTACATTTTGTAGGTATAGATTAATGAGAACACACTCCATTTGGGAGCATGACTTGAGTTCTGCATCATTTTGCCAACCCATAAACTCTTCTAGTTCCATGCACAGAGCATGCACCTGATCTGCAGGTGGATGGGGGTTCCCCTAGGAAAATTGTCTGTCGTGGTGATTTTTTTGATTTGGTAGTTGTTGGCGCATCGGCTTCTGTGGCCATATTGCACCTCCAAAGGTTTTTGCAGTACAGTGATCCAAGCCCGAGGCGGGAATCGAACCCGCGACCTTTGGGTTGCCGGGCAGGTACTTTACCCACTCGGCTAGCCCGGTCGGCCGTCTGTCGTGGTGATGACACTGTTTGGCTAATCTGATATTTCGTATTCTGATTCAGATGCTGAAACCTGTTCAGCCGGTTTGGTAAATCTTTACTGGTTCTATGCTTGCCATGAAATAGTAGGTCAGTTGGTGCTATTATACAGACTGGATTGTTGAAAGTTTTCAACAATGAGTGGGTCTGTTTCATCACTGGAGCAAAGTAATAGTAATAGAGGCATGTGATGCAAGAAAGCAAGTGTATATGAGCTTATGTAGCATCAGCCAAAAATAAAAAATAAAAAAATAAAAAATTCACACAACCATTCCCTCTAAATGTTTGTCCAGTTCGTCCTTGAATTTATTTAAGCTATCATCTTCCACAATGACAGATGGAAGTTTATTCCAGCAATTAACCACCCGCTGGCTAAAGGCAAATTTCCACACATCTGTCTTTTCTTAATTTGAATTTATGCCCCCTTAGGCTTGTAATCTGAGCAAGTGGAAGAATCCCAACAGAATTCAGTGTGCTCAATCCATTCAAGGCCTTATACACCTCAATCAGATTACCTCGAAGCTGCCTAGTCTCCAGCATCTGCAATTTGCAGAACTTAAGCCTCTCTTGGTAAGAGGATCCCTTTATTTCCCTCACCATGTAGAATAGATGTGCGGAAATTTGCCTTTAGCCAGCGGGTGGTTAATTGCTGGAACAAACTTCCATCTGTCGTTGTGGAAGTTGATGGGTTAAATAAATTTAAATAGGAACTGGACAAACATTTAGAGGGAATGGTTTTGTAAATGGTTTTTTTTTTTTTTTTTTGGCTGATGCCGCATAAGCTCATACACTTGCTTTCTTGCATCACATGCCACTGCAATTACTAATCTTGTTGCACTTTCTCTGTACACACTCAAGCAAACCTACATCCTTCCTAAAATGAGGCCTCCATACCTGTACACAGTACAGGTATGGAGGCCTCCTTTTCCCTGCTAGCAAAATTCCTGTATATCATTGACAAAACCCAATGACCTGCTCTTGCAGCCTGTCTGCATTGCTCAGAAAACTTCATATCTGACAGCACAATTACTCCCAGGTCTTTTTCATTTTCTACTACCCTAAGTGTAGTACCACACACAAAGTGAAGGGACATCCAGAGAGTAGAATGAGTTCTCAACAGTTCAGATCTGCTTACTCAGTCCTGGAAAGTGGCAAACCATCAGGATGATATGGAACTAGCTGTTAAACATAGGTGTCAAGATCCAGGTATTTTGGGTGTAAATGTAAAGAAAAGCACTCTTTGAGGGCTTAGGGGGTGCATCCAGTAATGGTTTAAATTTGCTCTCTATGAAGTAACACGTGCTGATGGGAGAAGAGAAAATCCATGTCTTTAAAGCCATTATAGAAAAGTTAGTGATAGATGAAGGAAAAACAACATGGCTGACAACAAAAGGGATAAGAACTAAAGGGATCTGTGTCGTCATAATATTCCATAATTGACATAATATATCAATTATTAAAAAAAAACATTAGCAGGTACCCCATAGAAAAATTATATTGGGAAGAGAGAGTCTGCTCACAGTCATCAAGTCCAGAATTTCACTATGGCAGACTGCAAAATTTGTCAGTTGTCTCTTAGTATGACATTTCCTATGGAGATACTAGCACAGATCTATAGTAAAAAGCATCAACTGATCATTGAGATCTTGGCCATCCCTGGATTAAAAGACAAAATTTGATTCATAAATACTTCTTGATATCCATTTCAAGATGACAACTATTCCTCTGACAGTCTAGTTAATCTGAATATATTTACAAGATAGTGAGAGCACTAAAACACAGTTTTAGAAGCAAATGTACATGCATAGTATCTTATGTAGAATGGATGCAGAATACTAATTCCACTCTGCCTTGGTACACTATGATGAATACAGATATCTGCAAAAAGTCAGAAATATATTTAATATGATGTTTTGCAGTGTGTGTGTGTGTGTTGTTTCTGGTCACTTTGCCACCAGGAAGGTGATTACCTGGAAAGCCTGCCCAGTGCTTCTCTATACCATGAGGAGGTTGGTCACAACTAAGCGTGAATTGCCATGGACCCTAACTATCCAATATTGAATGCCCAAGTGATTTTGGGATCATTAAAAA
Source organism: Mastigoproctus giganteus (assembly GCF_048544385.1). Lineage (NCBI taxonomy): Eukaryota > Metazoa > Arthropoda > Arachnida > Uropygi > Thelyphonidae > Mastigoproctus > Mastigoproctus giganteus. The sequence goes on along the minus strand of NC_143578.1, from coordinate 93,245,523 downwards.
ATAATAATAAAATTAATTTAATTAAATAAATTAATTAAAAATAAAGGGTAAAAAATTTAAAAATCCCGTATCCACTCGAGCATTTCGTACCCAGGCAGAACCTCAAAAACACAAAATAAAAAAGCCAGTAAAAGAAAAGAAAAAAAAAAGAAGAAATCCATTGGCAGAGTGCAAGACCAGTGGATGGCAATTCCATGCCCAGGAACCTTGAACTGGACAAGAGCAAATCCTGCCTCAAGCACAAGGCCAGGAGGAGGATTGCAAGAAGAGTAAAAGAGAAAAAAGAGAATAGTTTGGTGGATTAATGTCAGTGTTCATCTGTGGACTAGGGGTGGGGTGGTGAAGGGCTGATCCATGAGAAGATTGTAGGTGTATCAAAATATCAACAGTGGCCAGTAGGTGGTTGTCTAGATGCATTCACTTTTTGATGAAAAAAAAAAAAAAAAACAAAGCTATAGTAGCAAAGTCCTGAAAGAAGTAAAAAGTTCCCCTTGGAGCTCAGCAGAGTTTCTGCCTGACCAGGATCACATGAAGGAAAAAGGTGTGTCATAGGTAGCCATAAATCTGCATACAGGTGACACAAGCAAATGTACATACAAGCTACATGCAGTACAAAATATATGAATCAGATTTATAGGCAAAAGCATTCACATACTGTGAGCTCTTTGCTTTGCTTCTCTAGTGGTGAGGCATAATTTCGGTTAAATTTAAATTAGAACTATAGCACTAGACATTAATACTAATACCACAATACCAGATAAAGTAAAAACAATAATGCTCATGTATTTCCCTACAAAGCCATTAGACTTTATAAATGTTATAGACTTTATAAGAGCACAGATATACTATTAATTATAATACTGGATGCATTACATAAAAGAATATTAAAGAGTATACTGTGGTGACATCAATAAAATGAACATAATAGCAGCAAAATTCTCTGATGCTTTCATTATCAGTTTTATGTTAACTCCATGCCCAAGTAAGAAAAAATTACCTACTTAATCAGATAAATGCAAATTGACTCATATGCAAGTTTGAAACAAAAAGATATAAAAAAATCAATAAATGAATCTTATTTAGCAGAGATCTAAAATCATGCCCAAACAGGACAGTCAGTCCTCGTATAACACGCGTTTACACTACCCGAATTCGAATATATGCAATTTATAAATAGGGGAACCATATCGTATAAAACACGAACCGAATTTGCTTATGCACAATTCGCCTTTGTGTTTACAATAAATGGCAGTCGAACGCAGAATCACCCCAACTGAACGCAACACGATAGGAATGAAGAGAAGATTCTGAAAATGTATTTGTGTTTTTTATATCAGTGAAGGGGAAACACATTTCACCATAATAATGTAAAAACCCACACAATTCCAGCTATCAGTATTATCGCAAATGCAATTAGATCAAGTTTACTACCAGTTTATAACCGATTCCATTAGCAGAAACGCAACTGGAAATTGTTTTTATTGTTTTATGGTAGTAACCTCCAGAAATGTGCTTTAGTAAAATGTGAGCTTTACGGTGATGTTTATTCAGTTGCTACACGTGCGCAGCTTTGTTTATATGTATCAAGCATGCCTCCACATTTTGTAATTGTGCTTTATTCCCTAAAAATGAGTAAAATACTTAAAAGGTGTGAAAAGGAGGCATCCTGGTGAAGACACTACAGATTCAGAGAGAAAAAGAAAAGCAATATTGATAGACAGAGGTGGACTGGGTCAAAAATTCTTACCCGGGAAAATTTTTAGCGGCTTCATACTAGCATTTATGGCCAAAATCACACCGGCCTCCATCGCCATTCTGGTCTCCGGCCCAACGGGGTTTCCCAGTAAGGCTTATGGCCAGTCCACCTCTGTTGATAGGAAAAATATGAAATTGTGAAACACTTTGAGCGAAATGAAAGACCATGTGATATTGCACATGCTACAGGCCTAAATGAGACAATGCCGAGAATTAGAAAGAATGCAGAAAAAATAAAAATGTTCATAGCACAACTCAAAGTGTAACAAAATCCATTAGATCAAGATACAAAGAACTGAAAGAGATGGGACGGCTGTCATCTGTTTGGATAGAAGATCAAACAAAGAACAAGCTTGCTCACAATAGAAGCAAAATCATTAGCAATGTTTTATTACGTAATAGTCAAAATAAAATACGTAAATATTTTATTACGATTATTTATTGTTTGGTAATGTTTTGGTTACAAATGTGTGTTCAATCTTGGGTGGTCGGCACCTAACCCCATTTTTCCCATAGGGCCTGTTGTTTATATTGCACGATTTTGCATTGCACGAGCGTTTCCAGGAATGCAACTATCGTGCTATACGAGGACTGACTCTATCTAGCATGCACACCTTGAAATAAAAAATGTGGTGCCTCATTATGTTTTTTACTGTCCCCTAATGACATCAATAATAACATGGATAGTCTAGTTATGGGACAGTGGCCTATAGAAGGAATAACCATTATTAGTGATGCCTATTCCTGCTGTAATAAGTATCTGCAGAGTTATAAGTTATTTTAAAATAAAAAAATAAAAATTTAATTCTGAATGATAAAATTTTCAGTAAAAAGCTTTTCAATAAAATCCCACTGATAAAATTTAATAAAAATACCCTTTTTTTTTTAATAAAAAAATTTTTTTAATTGAAGTTTATTACCTAATGTGGAGAGCTGCTTCATATGACGGCACATACTGTGAGGAGAGAGAAGATCAAGTCTGTGGTATACAAAACTCGCTTCTAGGGGAAGTGGTGAAGCTTTCAGTACTTTTTGCTCTTTAACAGGTTCCACTGACACCACACAAATGGTATATGGTGTGTCTTCCACCTAGAACAATTAAAATAAAACATTGTCTTCAGTTTAGCTTTGTTTTTTCTAAATCATATAGCAATACATTATACAAATCCCAAGAACTAGGGATTTGTATGTGGTTGGTTGTTTGAAGATTTCCTAGTGCAGTAGCTACTTATGACTACAGTGTTCCAGTACACATAACTTACAAGTGCATGTTCACAGGCTAATTCCAACTGAACTAAGTTGTTGTTTGCTGATGCCATTCTGAACCCACTTTAAGATTCTGTTTTCGGGCCTGATGAGATGAGACTTTTATTCCAGACATCAACTGGAACAAATGGATAAATGCATGCGTCCCAATCAATTTCATCTCACAGACATGAAAACAGAATCCCAAAATCGGTTCAGAAACAGTCAAGAAAACATGGATGTTAAAATTGCGAAAAGGGCCAACTAAAATTGGAAGGTGATACAACTGACAATAATGGACAGGTTATTGTCAGTTGTATCGGTTCAGAAAAGTCAAGAAAACATGGATGTTAAAATTGCGAAAAGGGCCAACTAAAATTGGAAGGTGATATACAACTGACAATAACGGATAGGTTAGTGCCACTGCATCGTATTTGTACTTAGTGAACTACGTACAAATATGATGCAATGGCATTAATCTGTTTGTCTGATAGTGAAACTTCCCCGTAAAATTGCCTTAAATTGACAATGACTTAACAGTATAGCCAAAGCTACTAAAGGCCAACCAAATATTTGGGCATTCTCTACTGGAAATGTGTAATGGAAAAATATATAACAATTTACAGAAAGAAAGCCAGATGAAACCATATTACCTTGTATGATGAGGATTAAGATGTATAATTTATCCAGTAGGTGCAGAATACTACAAACTGCTGGTGCAAAGTAAAGGTCATAAGTTAAAATTATATTAGACGAACAAGTTAGCGCAAAGCATCATTTTAGCTCACAATAAATCGCCAAAGTAGGTGAAATGGCATTATTTTTGTTACATCTCATATTGTGAATGCCTTCAGGAGTTGCCTGGTATTGCACTGCCTCGAATAAGCAATGCTTCACCAGTAGAGAAAACTAATCTTACTTATTCTCAGTGGATACTACTACCACCCACATGGCACCATTTCTAAGCTTGTTGGTCTTTCATTGGTGGGTGGTTAGATACAATGAGTGACAACCCAGTTATGCAGTTTAACTCCATAATATGAGAGATGCCAGACAATGTGCAACAGAAAAGTACTAAAAAAGGGTTTAGGGCTGAAAGCTTCAACTGACAACAATCTGGGGTTTTTGGCACTAAACCTTCCTTAGTTAAAATTATATTTTAAATATTTAACCTACAACGTTTGCTATTTTTTTTAAAATCCCACACACAAAGTCTATGGAATTTATATACAGAGTGATTCATACGTCCTTTCTCATAACTAGTTGTTCTAAATTGATGTTTTGATGTTTTTTTTGTTTCAGGCTTGGAATGAGTGACTAACCAATATGTACCAACAGTATATGCTCCTTCCTATACAGATGTGCACACAGAGATAGATGAAAGAGCAGTCATTTTCAAACTTTACTATAAAGAGAAGAACTGAATTCAGTTTTTCTTTTCTCCAACTGGTCACACATTTTGACATGGCATTGCTATTAAAATTCCAAGAATGACTTAGAACATTTTTTATATTCATGCTTCCTTGTGCACTTGTCAGTTTCTTCACTAATGCCTGTAATACTTTTTAATTTTGTAACTCTGAAAAGAGATCACTTGACATTTTTTTACCACTTCTATCATCATCTCCAAACAGACTTGTCAAATATTGCCACTATTCTACCAGTCAAGTGATACATTTAACCAAATGTATCACTTGACTGGTAGAATAGTGGCCAAATACAGCCAATATGTACATGCATGCTTTGATTGAAATTGTTTAAATCTATCTTTCCTCTCAGTACTTCTATCTAGATAGCAGGAAATATTGACCAAATATTCATCCATTTTCACAGCAAGGCATGCAGCTCCCTTTTCAGGGCACAAATTAATAAGGTAACAAGGCCAGCCTATTACCACCTAGTGCTTAATCTCCTCTTTGAAAACCTACCATTATGAACACAAAGTGCAAGACAGTTTTTTGAAGGAATCCCAGAAGTTTTCTGGTTGTCAGAAGAAGAAGGTGCCCAATGTTGTATCCTGTAGTCACCTTCCAATGCTGGCACTGAGAGCAATCTGCTTTCAATTTGATGCTCCCCATCACAAAAGGTCACCATAATTGGATATAACTACCATGGAAAATACCATACTTTTCAGCACCCCAGGGGCTCACATCTAGTGAGTATGGGCTTGGCACACCCAGGGTCCTGAGCTGGGTATCATCATTCTTCTCTTTCTTGGTGATTCCTTTCTACCCCCCCCCCCTCTCTCTCTCTCTCTCTCTCTCTCTCTCTCTCAAGGTTACTTGGGAATTTTTTTGGCTGGTGTAGCATAAGCCTCAGGCTTCCTTGCACCATACAGCTAATAATAATCATCATCATCATCATCACTACCCTTTCATTCTCTGTCCATGCAATTTTACTAACAATACCTATTGTATTTGTTCTTTCACAATTATTTATTTATTTTTTTTTTTGCTATTTCACTATCACTATGAAATATATTTCTGAAGAGCATGCCTGTACAAGTGGCACAACTGAGAGGAACGTGTCAAATAAACATTTGGCATGTATGATATCATTGCCAAAAAAAAAAAACACAATGAAAGCTACACCTACTTTTGCATTTCTTTCTATGCATTGCTTCTTTGTTTGTAAATGTTTGATAACATTAAATTTTTTTATCTATTAATTGCTTGATACTGAAAAAAAGCTTCATGAAAAAAAAATATATAAATAAATAAATATCAGTTTATTTATAAGAGAAAGGTACATGGTACTTCAAATCTTATATGCCTCGGACATCACAAGACTTGAAGGAGCTTACATTATAGAAATAAAACACTATTACAATAATTTATATATGACTGAGTCATACGCTGAAAAATCAAATTAGAAAGGCATCAATACTAAATAACATTTAATATAAAACAAAAGAGACAAACTGCATCCAATTAACAAAGAAAATTGTATAGGAGGGAGGTGCAGTTATATAACTAAGGTGGTACACATTAGAAGCCACATAAGGGAGTTAGGAACCATGCAAAATAAACTCAATTAATTCCTTTCTATAGGCAGATACACACAGCAAAGAGAGATAAATCTGAAATTTATTAATTAACACTGGGGAGGGAGCAGGAAACATTGTCTATAAACAATTTTCTAGAAGGGATATTAGTGACCAGAGATATGGACACAGTAATGCTTTAAGATACAGCTTAGAGAAGGAAATTGAAGGTTTCACAATAATTAATTTTATCAATCAAGGGAAAATTTAAATTCAATGTCATATGAATCTTAGATATTATGCAACTAAATCAAGATTTCAGGTCTACCTGCTTGAGATTTCATATTCCACAGAAGGATATTGGAGTGCCGAGGGGAAGCTGATTTATGGAGGGTTTGGAGGTATGGACTATGTTCTATTTAAAAAATGGTTTATCCTACAGTTCTATTTTACAATGTAGACTAGAGCACCTGATGACCAATTTGTTAATAAAAATAAGCATAAATTTGTCAATTTAAAAAAATAAATTTAATTTTAGCAAATTATACTTTTTTTGCAAAAAGAAAGATGAAGAAAAACGAGTTTTTGCAAAAAGAAAGATGAAGAAAAACGAGTTTTTGCAAAAAACAATAGAGAAAACCTTTATCACCAACCATATTATAACATTGTGACACAAAAGGATCAAATTGACCAGTGTAAACCTACATGACAGCTATGTGAAAGTTTTTTTTTTTTTTTTTTCTTCTTCTTCTTTTGAAGGTTTTAAGTAATGCTTAAAACCCTCGAAAACATTTCTCAAAAGAAAAGGGTTTAACTTTTCTCTATGCAACTTACAAACTGATGTGTCTTATAGAGGATGTTTTTCCAAACCCATATACAATTGGGTTTGGAAAAACTCCTGGGTACGAGGTTAGCCTGCGCGGACGAAGCTCTTCGACGCTCTTGGAACAGAGAAGTTTTTCCTGATTTATTTTCTGATTTATTAGCTTAAATTGTCATATTAACTTATTTTCAAGAGTAGCTTTATATTCCTAGTTACGATACTTAGTTTAAAGTTTAACTTAGACAGAGTTTTTGTAGGTATCAGTAACGGTATCAAATACACGTGTTACAAATTGAACGAGGTCTTTTTTTTTTAACCAAATTTAGTCGATTTATTAACCAATAGTTATATCAAAGTATCTTCTATAAGTAGATTACAGACCTAGTCAGGATCCTTAGTTTATTCTAAATTGAGATAGCGAGATTTGGAAGCTAATCAATACTTACGAGTCTGTAGAAGTACCGTTCGTGAATTCCCGCCATTTTTACACGATAGCATAAGCTAAGTGTAGTATAGTGCATAATATAATATTGTCAATTAATCAGTAAATCTATTAATCTTGATAAACTTTATCATCAATTAAATTGTACTTTTAACTATATATACATATATATATAACGACTTGGTCGTAACAAATAATTAATACATAACTATAGTGGTACACGTGATACGGAAGTTGTATAAAGGGAACTCGTAGAAAACACTAGATACTGAAAAAATAAATATAGCGTTATAACTGTTTTGGGATATAACTTAAGGAATTAATTTTGTTTTGAAATTTTATTGAATAAATCGGAATCATGACTCAGACCAGAGCAGCAAAGCAAAAGGCTCAAGCTAATGGGAGTGCTGTGGTTCAGGGGAGAACTGAGGGGGGCAGTTGCCCTCTGAATCACAGTCTTTTAAAATGCACTGTTTGCTTGATGTTTGCGGAGCAGTCGGGTACGGGACATGATACTGCCAAGGGGGATGTCTTTGTGTGTGCACGATATAAGGAGTGCAAGGAAATCAGGCGACAACTCAGCGTTGTTATGGGCCTTTATGAGAGCTTGAAGGACAGGGTGGATGCCCTCAAAGGAAATAAATTGAGGGGCCCATCAAGCTCTCAGCTGCCCACATCAATGCCAGAGCTTGCACTTGGTCATCAGGCAACACAGAGGCAGGCCCCTGGCAGAATGCGCTGGTCCCACAGGAACTAGTTGTTGGTGACTCTATTGTCAGGGAAATGGGGAACATGCTTTGTAAAAAGGATCGGTGGAATAGGACCAGGGTATGTCTGCCAGGGGCAAAGGTTGATGACGTTGTAGAGCGGATATCATCTTTTAAGGGCACAAAAGGTGATATAGTTGTACACGTTGGCACGAATGATATTAAGAGTAGGAGACCAGCGGAATTACTTAGCAAGTACAGGTCACTGTTAAAAAAAAAAGCCGTGAATTAGGGTTGAATTTGAAGGTGTCTGCAATTCTGCCCAGACACGATAGGAGGGAGTATATGATGAGAGCCTTGTCGATCAATTCGGCCCTGGAGGGATTGTGCAAGGCTCAAGGGGTAGAATTTTTTTCAGCCTGGACTGTACTTGTTAACAGGAGAGATTGCTTCTACAGGGATGGGATACACTTAAATAGAAAGGGTGCAAGAATTTTTGCTGATGCTATCGAGGCAGTGTTAGGTGGGTCGGAAAACTGCTAGTTGGGGGGGATACAAGGACTAATAGATTAACAGTAGCCACTGGCAGAGGTGGAAGTGATTCTTGCACTGCTTCTATTGAAATGAGCAGAAGCCTGAAAAACAAGATGCAGGATATTTCAGAGACTGCTGGGAGTCATTGCGGTACAAGTAAACACATGGGTTGTGTTAGGGTAGCTAAGAATAGAAACAGGTGCATGTATACCTGCGTGTACACCAATGCTAGGAGTTTGGTAAATAAATTTGATGAATTTGAGGTATTGCTCAAAACATCAAAGGCAGATATTGTTGGGATATCAGAGACGTGGTGTCACACAGATATAAGGAATGCGGAACTGGAATTTGGGGAATACAATTTGTATAGAAAGGATAGACAGGACAGGAGGGGAGGAGGGGTTATGCTATTAGTTAAGAAACACAAAGTCCAAGGAAGTGAAGCCAGTCGACATCGATTGACAGGGCAGTGTCGAGTCAGTTTGGTGTGACATAAGCATAGGGAAATCAAAATTGAGAGTAGGAGTGTGCTATAGGCCTAATGACTCTGATGAGTATAATAAGATATTGTACGGGGAAATAGAGTGGGCCAGTAAATCAGAGAGTCTTATAATGGGGGATTTTAACTTCCCAGATATTGACTTGAATTTGTGGGTTGGTCACTCACACACTAGTAAGGCTTTTGTGGATTTATTGGATGATTGTTTTCTAAATCAGCATGTTCGGGAGGCAACTAGAGGAAGCAATACTCTTGATTTGATTATCAGTAGTGATTCTTCATGCATTAAGAATCTGCAGATAATGAACCACTAGGCGGCAGTGATCACAGTGTGTTGAAGTGGGATTTACTCAAGGAGGTAACTACCATCAGAGGTAAAGGGAAGGGTTTTTGTTTTCGTAAAGGCGACTATGATGGTCTGAGACAGTATTTAAATTCTATACAGTGGGACCAACTGATGATGTTACCAACAGCAAACTCAAAATGGGAAGCATTCAAGGAACTAATCTTGGAGACTACCAGGCTTTACATACCAACTAAGAAATATTGTTCAAGGTTTAGGCCTAAATGGTTGTCAGATGAACTAATGAGACATGTGGCAGAGAAGAAAAATGCATGGGATACATACAAATTAATGGGGGACATGGAAGCCTATGATAGATATAAGTTGGTCTGTAACCAAGTCACAAAGGAGATTAGGCAGGCAAAGGCAGACTACGAAAAATCCTTGGCAAATGATGCAAAGAAAAACAGAAAAGAGTTCTTTACCTATTTAAACTCAAGAAGGAAAGGGATGAATCAGATTGGTCCACTGGATATTGATGGTTCAACAGTTGAGGATCCTGCTCAGGTGGCTAACAAACTAAACGAGTATTTTGCATCTACATTCACGCATGAGGAGTTATTCAGGAAGGAGGTTGGTTGTTTTGGTTTTTAGGAGCATTAGCAACTAAGGCCATATTGCTCCGGGAATATGCGGTGGTCATTCCCTGACCTTTCCGCATTCTCCGTATTTGGTGGTGATGGGCTTGAACCCCGGTCTAATCAAGAAGCGTGTGCTATGCACTGTTGCTCTTTCCCACCTGGCTACAGAGGCGCCTCAGGAAGGAGAATGATGTAGGTAAAGTAAACATTGGCAGTGAGCTGGATGATTTTGTAACAACTGAGAGGAAAGTGGAGGAGAGATTGTTGAGGATAAACATAAAAAAGGCACCTGGGGTGGATGGGATCTATCCAGTTATATTAAAGGAGGCAGCAAAGGAAGTAAGCAAACCCCTAGCCATAATTATGAGAGCTTCTTTGGACTCAGGGGAGGTACCCATAGACTGGAGATGTGCAAATGTAACCCCAATTCACAAAGGAGGATCAAAGGCTGACACAAGTAATTATAGACCTGTTAGTTTAACTTCTGTTCCAGGTAAATTAATGGAGGCACTCGTTAAAGAAGCACTGCAGGATCATCTAGACAAGAATTCAGTTATAGCTCAGACGCAGCATGGTTTTGTTAAGGGCAGGTCTTGCCTGACCAATTTGATTGGATACTATGATGTAGTTACAAAAGAACTGGATGCAGGGAATAACTTTGATATTATATATTTGGATCTTAGAAAGGCTTTTGATACTGTTGCGCATGGAAGACTGCTGCACAAATTGGAGCAGTGTGGCATTGGAGGCAAATTGCTGCTATGGATAAGGGGATGGTTGAGTGGCAGAAGACAGAGAGTGGTAATCAATGGACACTGCTCAACGTGGACTAATGTTATTAGTGGAGTTCCTCAGGGTTCAGTGTTGGGTCCGTTGTTGTTTTCGGTGTTTATGAATGATATTGATGATGGGATATCAAGTTTAATGTCCAAGTTTGCAGATGATACAAAGGTTGGCAGGGTTGTTAAGGACACTACTGAAGCTATTTTGCTGCAACAGGATCTGGAAAGGTTGAACAGATGGGCTGAGAGGTGGCAAATGAAGTTTAACATTGACAAATGTAAAGTACTACATATGGGAAACAGTAACCCCAGAGCAATGTATCAACTCTGCGGTACTACACTGACAGTGGTGGAGAATGAAAAGGACCTGGGGGTAATTGTGCAGACAGATATGAAGTTCTCTGAGCAGTGCAGACGAGCTGCAAGAGTAGCTCATGGTGTCTTGTCAATGATATACAGGAATTTTTCTAGCAGGGATGAGGAGGTGATTATTCCCTTGTATAAGGCAATGGTTAGGCCACATCTTGAATACTGTATACAGGTCTGGAGGCCTCATTTCAAGAAGGATGTAGAGCTGCTGGAACGGGTACAGAGAAGGGCAACAAGATTAGTGAATAGAACAAAGGGTTGCTCTTACGAAGAAAGGCTTAAGTTTTGCAAATTACAGAGTCTGAAGACTAGGCACCGGCGAGGTGATCTGATAGAGGTGTATAAGGCTTTGAATGGTTTGAGCATGCTCAATGCCAATGGGATTCTTCATCTTGCTCAAAATAATCACCTCAGAGGGCATAAATTCAAATTGAGGAAGGACGGATGTTGGATAGATGTGCGGAAATTTGCCTTTGGCCAGCGGGTGGTTGGTTGGTGGAACTGACTTCCGTCACTTGTTGTTGAAGTTGATAGCCTAAACAAATTTAAGGCTCAACTGGACAGGTATTTCGAACGAACGGAGGGGTGAAATGGGAGTGGTGTGTTTGTTTTTTTTTTTTTTTTTTTTTGGCTGATGCTGAATAAGCTTGCTTTCTTGCATCATATGCCTCTACTAATGCTAATTGTATGTATCTCTAATTATATTACTAGAAACAACACACAATTTGGCTAACATTTAGACTATAACTTAACAACAGATGGCAGCACCACTACACATCATGTATATGAAAAGTCGTTCAACAGTAATGCCGTTTACTTCCTAGGTAATCTCCGATATTAACTTTACAACAGAGATGCTTTTTAGTTGTATTCATTTCCTTTGCTAAAGTCGGGAATATAGAAAAGAAGCGAACAACAAGAAAGAAAGGAAGAACAGGAATACTGAAAATGTTTATGAAGTCCAATACATTGGGAACTGATTGGAAAACCTCATGACTCTGGCTGTGCAAGTGTAAAACCACATAATGGCAGGCCTAAAATGCCAGGTGATACTGTGATTGTCCATATCAGGAATGCCAACAGCAGATTACCAAGTCAAATGGGCATCTCCTACAGTTCCTGCTCAAAAGTTGCTGTCATTTTGTTCACACAGGCTTTGTAACAATACAAAGCCTGCGTGTTTGTTTTGTTACAAAACCACACATCATTCAGCTTCTGAACAAACACAAATTATGATTAACAACTACATTACAAAATTGTCCATTAAAAAATACAAGCTACAGAAATAATCGGTCCATATTTATTAAGCAGTTTAGACCTTCAAAAATCTAATTTCATGTCAATCCACGTAATGGTTTCCTTGCTGCCAGAGGTTTCGTGTTTGAAGACAGAAGTCTTGAGCGCTCATTGTTGAGACCATATGATCTGAACACTATGGTTTTGACAGTGGGGAAGCTGTCCCACATGTTTCGCAAAATTGATATTGCCTTCCCCAAGAATTATTAGCGAGTTGGACTAGGAGAGTTGATTGGAAAAGAAGCTGCCTATATCTAAAATTAAGGCAATCCTGTTGATTCATAATATTAAAAAATACTTATTTCAGCTGTGTACAGAGGAAGCTTATTTATCATATAAACTGATATGGAATTTAATTCAAGTAGTTGTGTCAGTGAGTGTCCTCAATCAAAAACAGAAAAATGTGTGAATTTTGTGTGACTTTTAGCATTCCTAAAGTATTCCTCAAGTATTAATATAAAAGCACACATTGTGTTAATTTTGGCTTTGATTTCACACATTTCTTGAATGTATCTGAAGTCCAATATATGTCAAAAAGTTAACCTTAAGGCATTAAAGAAAAAAAAATTTAGATAAGAACACTAATATGTCTTAATATTATTATCCAATTACAGTGTTAGAATTAAGAAAAAATTTAAAAAAATTTCTATTTTCAAATATTTCTTGCTATATACATCACAGAAAAGCTAAATAGTAAAATCTATACATCAACATGGTTGTAGCCATAACATTTTTTGATGGGCATGCTGGAAAGTTAAATAATTAACTGATTAAGTAATTAATTTTGGAAACAGTTTTGTTGCAATACAGGACCAATCACTGCACCTCACGTTATGTCAGAACACATCTTTATTTAAAGGTGAGGATAGTACTATTACAGCTGCATACAGGCCAAGACATAAATCCAATGTCAAGGTTTAATGAATTTATAATATATATATATTCAAATTAGAAATTTGCTGAACAAACAAAAACAATATTCATCATGGCTTCTAGACAGGCAGGTCAACAGCAACTATAAACCAACAGAATAGTTAAAAAAAAAAATAAACATTTCAATCTGTGTAGAGTGTAATCTGTCTTGGACCACGTTATTCACAGATATTTCATGGCGCTTCCTATACCACCTCTCAGTGACTCTAAAGATGACAGAACAGCTGAAAATAACTGAATTACACAGGGTTCTTTCTTTAATTATCTGGAGTTTTTTTAATAATCTAACTTACATTTAGGTTTTCTTGGTATTAAGTAAGAAATCTTATTACTAGTCAGGTATTACTGCATAATTAATAGTTAATTAATATCCAATTATAATTTTTAACAGTTAATTTGTACGATGAATATCAGTAATAAGTAAGAAAAAGATAAATTGAATGGTAACTTAAATACACTTCTGCCTAAAAGTTTGGAATCACAGCATATGATAACAGAGTTTAATTTTTTTTAAATTAATAATGACAATGTAAAGTTTAATGTAAAACATGACACACGACAAAGAATCTTATGATTTTTTATTAAGCAGTGAAAAATTTACAGCAAAAAATATTGAAATGATTAATACAGGGTATGTCAAAATTATGTTAACACTTATATGGAATGAACATTTGAATTTTATTTTATTTTTTTTTTTTTTTCAGATATAATGGCAGATAGGTTAACGCTAGAAGAAAGAAGAGTGGTGGAAAGCTTGATGGAAGTGTTTCGTTCTCCAACCATAGTCTGCAATAAGTTCCAAGAACAATTTCAATGAGACCCACCAAGTCATTTAATGATTTATCGTATATACGAAAAGTTTGTTCAAACTGGGTCAGTTGTGAACAATTTTAAAGGTAATACCAGATGTCCCAGAACAGGTAGAAGTGAAATGAACATCGCTGTTGTTCAGCTATCAATTCGGAATAGTCCAGGAAAGTCTACCAAACAATGCAGTTTGGAAACAGGAATTTCACAGTGAGGAGAATTTTAACGCAGGACCTTGGAATGCACCTGTACCATATTGAACTCGTCCAAACATTGACATAAGGTCAAAAACGTGTTCATGTAGAATGCTGCCAGATTTTAGCAGAAATGCCAAACATCCAACCTGACAATGTCTATCAGATGGCGTTCAGTGATGAAGCCACTTTTCACACTAGTGGTCATGTGAACCAACACAACACAATCTTTAGGGGTACCAAAAATCCATGAGTTCTTCATGAGCACGAACGTGCCTCCCCACAGGTGAATGTATGGTGTGCTGTTACCACTGCTAGTGTAATTGGACCTTACTTTTTTGATGCCCCAACAGTAAATTCCAAATCCTACTTACATATGTTGCAGTCCTAAGCAATCGATGAACTTCCACTGATAATACATTCAGCAGGGTATTTTCAACAGGACGGTGCACCTACGCATTTTGGTCATATTATTCGTGATTTCCTAGATAACACATTTCTATGAAGATGTGGGCTTTTGCAATGGTCTCCCCAAACCCCTGAACTGACGCCCTGCGACTTCTGGTTGTGGGGTATGGTGAAAGAGAAAGTGTACAGCACGAAAGTTCAGAATATCAATGAACTCAAGGAAAGAATTATGACTGTGGTAACACCTATTCCCAGAGAATTATGCATCAGGACGTTCAATGCTACTTTCAAACGTATGTTCAATACTACATTCAATGCTACTTTCCTATTGTGTGTTGATAACAATGGACAACTGGTTGAGACCTTATATACATAATATTCCACATATACAATACAATAAATGTTGATAAATGTTGATTACAATAAACGTTTTTTCCAAATAAGTGTTAACATAATTTTGACAATGTTCATGGTGTCTCGACAATGATATACAGGAATTTTTCTAGCAGGGATATGGAGGTGATTATCCCCTTGTAAAAGGCAATGGTCAGGCCACACCTTGAGTACTGTATACAGGTCTGGAGCCTCATTTTAAGAAGGATGTAGAGCTGCTGGAGCAAGTGCAGAGAAGGGCAACAAGATTAGTGAATGGAACAAAGGGTTGCTCTTGCGAAGAAAGGCTTAAGTTTTGCAAATTACAGTGTCTGGAGACTAGGCACCTGCGAGGTGATCTGATTGAGGTGTATAAAGCCTTGAATAGTTTGAGCATGCTCAATGCTGATGGGATTCTTCCTCTTGCTCAGAATGTTGTTGTTATTTGTTTTTTTAGGAGCATTAGCAACGAAGGCCATATTGCTCCGGGATATTCAGTGGTCATTCCCTGACCTTTCCGCATCCTCCGTATTTGGTGGTGACGGGCTCGAACCCCGGTCTAATCAAGAAGCGTGTGCTACACATGCACTGCTGCTCCTTCCCACTTGGCTACGGAGGCGCCCTTGCTCAGAATAATCACTTGAAAGGGCATAATTCAAATTGAGGAAAGACAGTTGTAGAATAGATGTGAGGAAGTTTGCCTTTAGCCAGCGTACGGTTGATTGCTGGAACAAACTTTCATCTGTCGTTGTAGAAGTTGACAGCTTAAATAGATTCAAGGCAGAACTAAACAGACATTCAGAGCGAGTGGATGGGTGAAATTAGAAAATTTTTGAGTTTTTTTTTTGGCTGATGCTATATAAGCATGCTTTCTTGCATCATGTGCCTATGCTAATGCTAAATGGGGTTACTGCAAGAAAAGTTTCATGTATATGGGTTCATTAATTTATTTTAAAATAAAAATATGATAAAAAGTCAAATATATTTAATACTCCAATCTTGTAATTCATAATTAAAATGTTGGAAGAGGGTATCTGATTCTTTTCATATTTGTAAATACTTTTAATTTTAGCACAGATATTATCCAAAAAATTAGGACTTCAATCAACTGAAATACATGAGAATGCTGAATGTAAAAGCTTGAACTGAACATTGTGTTAAACCTCTTGCATGACTTTGCAGTTCTATCATTTGGTTACTGGGATTCCATCTCAATAGGAAATTTAATTCCTTTGACTATATAGGTGTCAAAAATATAGAGAATTCTTCTAAACAGTTATTTTGCTGTTGAACTGACTCAAAATCTTTCTGCAAAACAATCAGACATTTCAATGGCTTTCAATAATGACATTCCAAAAATATGCTATCTTATTTTTAGAATCTCCAGCCATTTTCAAATTCTGAGCTGGAATTGCATTCCTTTACAGAACACAACTGAATTTGATAGCCTTCAAAATCTATTGAAAGCCACTTCTTTAGCCCTAAAATTAAGTCACTACATAATCAACTACAATTTTTGCAGGACTAACTTTCATAATTATTTCCTTGCACTTAGTTTTTATTGATTTGAGTGCTTTTGAATATAGTAGTAGTAGTGGCATGTGATGCAAGAAAGCAAGTGTATGAGCTTATGCAGCATCAGCCAAAAAAAAAAACACACCATTCCCTCCAAATGCCTGTCCAGTTCCTTCTTAAATTTATTCAACCTATCAACTTCCACAACGACAGATGGAAGTTTGTTCCAGCAATTAACCGTACGCTGGCTAAAGGCAAATTTCCGCACATCTATTCTACATCTGTCTTTTCTTAATTTGAATTTATGCCCCCATAGGTTTGTAACCTGAACAAGTGGAAGGATCCCATCAGAATTCAGCGTGCTCAATCCATTCAAGGCCTTATACACCTCAATCAGATCACCGTGCAGGTGCCTAGTCTCCAGCCACTGCAATTTGCAGAACTTAAGCCTCTCTTGATAAGAGGATCCCTTCATTCCCCTCACCAATCTTGTTGCCCTTCTCTGTACATGCCTCCTTTTCCCTGCTAGCAAAATTCCTATATATCATTGACAAAACCCCATGACCTGCCCTGGCAGCCTGTCTGCATTGCGCAAAAAACTTCATATCTGACTGCACAATTACTCCCAGATCTTTTTCATTTTCTACCACCTTAATGGTAGTATCACACAGTTGGTACGTTTCTCTGGGGTTACTTCTACCCATATGCGGTACTTTGCATTTATCAAGGTTAAACTTCAGTTGCCACTTCTTAGCCCATCTGCCCAAATTATCTAGATTCTGTTGCAGTAGCACACTGCCATTACTGTCATTAACAACCCTGCCAACCTTTGTATCATCTGCAAACTTCGACATTAAGCCTGATATACCTTCATCAATATCATTGATAAATATACAAAACAACAGTGGACCCAACACCGAACCCTGTGGGACTTCACTAATAACATTAGTCCACGAAGAGCAGCACCCATTGATTACCACCCTCTGTCTTCTCCCACTTAACCATCCATATGAAGCAGGAGTTTTAATTGACAGAAGCCAATAAACTAACAGTGTATGTTGTCTTGTGAAATGTCCTTCATTTAAAATGTGTTTCATAAAACTGCCAACTTTTTACTTTTAAAAAGCAGGAGACAAGACATTTGCAAGTAGAAAAACAGGAGGTTTTGGAGCCAAAGCAGGTGTGCTTTCCTTAATGACAGGAAACAGAGAGGCGGGAAAAATTTAGGAAAAGGCTTCCCTTTTTTTTTTTTTTTTTTTTTCTTTTCTTTGTTAAATTCTACACTGCACTAGAAATTATGTTACTGAAAAAATGCACATTTTGTATTAAAATGCAGCCACAGGATTGTTTACCAGTACAGTATGCTTTAAACATTACCTTTTCTAATATTTTTTCTAGGAATTTTTTTCCAAAAAGAAATCCATAGAAAAAACATTTCTGATTGTATTAGACATCAACTAATTTTTATTGCTTCAAAAAAGGTAGTATTGCAGACTTTCACCTCTTCACATATGCTGAGTCAAAGTTCTGTTTATAACAATGGCACTACTTTTCAGCCTTGCTTGTGAAGAGCATTTCCAAAGTTTCACCAGAAAGAGAACAAAATTCAGGCCCCCCACCTCCCACTGCCTGGGTGAATATTCTCTGCCATTGAGCACATTGCTATGAAGAATAATTAAAATATCAAGAATGACTTGGGATAATTTGTTATATTTCACACTTCCTTGTGCACTTGCCAGTTCCCTGACCAGGGACCAATGTACATCAATTCTTTCTTTCTTCTTTTATAATAGCATCTGATAGGTTCTTACACTGAAACTGTCAGAAATAACATTTCAAAACATCTATTTCTTCATCTTTAATGACACCAAGAAGTATTGGAAACTTATCCAAAAATAATTTCAAATTTGAAAATACTGAACTGCTAATGGAAATAAATTTGTGCTTCTTTTGCTTTATACTCTCCAGAACCCTCGGCATAACTAAGTCAGAACCATACATATGGTTTTAGTCTGTTATGATAATCAATTTTCAAAATGGAAGTGGACGATTTGAAATTGTGGGTGAAATAAATTTGCACATAACAATCTTCAACACGTCTAGGAGCAATGTTCTCAAGTACATGGATGTGAGGTATGATGAATTGAATAGCTATGTTTGAACTTTTAAACATTGCTATCAGTTTTTTTGAATTCTGCTTGGATTATACCAGTATCTCATCTTCTCTTAATGGACTGAGATATTCATTGAGTTTTTAACAAAATATTTGAATATCTAAAAAATGCTGTTTGGTACACTTTTATTTAAAAAAAAAATATATATATATATATTGAAGACAAAATAATGTAAGAGACTAATAGTTCCACTGACTTGGAACTATTAGTCTCTTACATTCTGTGGCTTGAAAATATCAACAATAAGCATGCAAAATTTCAAATGTGTGCATGCACATATACGTCTGCTTATATATACAGTAAACCCCTGCTATTCGCGGTATCTGTATTCGTGGTTTCGCGTATTCGCGGTCGCTGATTTAATATAAAATGAAACCTGAAAAAAAATGTGAATTTTAAAGCGCAGTGAACATTTTCTGCCATAAAAAAAGATGGGCGTGGCTAAAATTATCTTTTCCGGTCAAAACAGCGCTCAGCGGGTGGGGGGGGGAGAGGGGTGACAAAATCGTGAGCGTGGATGTTTCTCGCTAATCCTTGTTCAGTATGTGTTATGCGCTTGTCATGGAAGGTTTCGTCGTTTGCTTTTAATTTATATGCTTATAAATTGAATAAATTTATAAATTCATATGCGTACAAAGGGGCTTAGAGGGGAACAGGTATCCTGTGTGTTATCAGACACTCAGCCTAAAACACTGATGGATCCAATATCTCTATTACAGAAGATTTAGGAGAAGTCTGGTTAGCCTGCCTCCCTAAAATCCACTCATGCACACCTTCTCGATGGTAAGCCCTGTTATGTCACTTAGGTGGCAACGAACGTGTAGAGTGGTTTTCTTCAAGACGCCTGGTCAGCGTGAAGAGGAAAAGACCAAACCCTCCAGCATATGAGAGCACAATAATACAAATGGCCCTCAGTCCCCAGCAGCTTTCACTCTCCCTCTTATGGCAGCAAGAGGATCAGAGTGGAAGCAGAGGGTGCTAAGAATCTCTGGGTACGACCAGGCTGCCATGCACGGAAACTGAACTTGGCCTGTTATAACGTACGATCACTCATTGTTGAAGACAGGATATTAGAGCTGGAAAAGGGATTAGAAAATGTGAATTGGAATATTATCGGTTTGGCTGAAAGAAGAAGAAGAAATGAATCACTTATAAGTTTATCAAGTGGAAATCTGCTGTACTCCAATGGAAACAGTGAAAGGAGTGAAGGTGGAGTTGGGTTTCTGGTTCATAAAGATTTTAAAAACAACATTTTGGAATTCAAAAGTACATCACCAAGGGTGTCAAGACTAATACTCAAGATTTCTAAGAGGTACAAGCTAAAGATTATAATGATTTATGCACCAACATCGAGCCATGATGATGAAGAGGTTGAAGAAATGTACACCGAAATTGAGAGTCTTCTAGATGAGCAGAAAACCCACTACACTATTATTATGGGGGACTTCAACGCTAAGGTTGGAAAAAGGCAAAACAGCGCAGAAAGAGGAACTATAGGAAATTTTGGAATTGGTGAAAGAAATAAGAGGTGAAAGACTTGTGGAATTTGCAGAATCTCAAGGACTGTCAGTAATGAACACTTTTTTCAAGAAAAGGGTGAACAGAAAGTGGACATGGAAGAGTCCAAATGGATTAACAACTAATGAAATCGACTTCATCCTCACTAACAGAAGATATATTGTGAATAACGTTATCGTCCTGAATAAGGTAAATGTTGGAAGTGATCACAGAATGGTAAGATGTACACTTGATATAGATGTAGGAAAGGAAAGGAAAAAACTGACTCGAGTAAATAATATGAAGGTCTTTGAGATAACTGAAGAAGAGAAAAAGCAGTATGTACTGGAAGTTAAGAACAAGTTTGAGCTTCTGCAGACTGCTCAGGACCAAGATATCGACGAGGAATATTACAACTTTCTGAAAGTGATAAAGCCCAAGAAACCTATAGGGAAACAGAAATCCAAAGAAGAAAAAATTAGTCAAGAAACACTTGTCATGATGAACCAAAGACGACGAATGAAGAGCAAGAAAAACACTGACAGGGAGAAAATTGAGTATACTGAGTTATGCAAAGCCATTAGAAAGAGACTCAGAGAGGACATAAGAAGATTTAACACAAGAAAAGTAGAAAAAGCATTAAGGGAAAACAAAGGATTTAAATCAGCAGCCATGAGCAGTAATACAGAAAGACAAATGATACTGAAACTGAAGAATACTGATGGTGTACTTATAAACGGCCTCCGTAGCCGAGTGGGCAGGAGCGGGAGTGCAGTAGCACACGCTCTTTGAGCAGGCCGGGGTTCAAGCCCCTGACTGCTGAATACGGTCAATCTGCCAACCCGCACTGGACCAGCGTGGCAGATTATGGTCCATTTCCCTCAACATGAATTGTTGAGGAGGCTTCCATCCTGCAGTGGGTTGATAATGGCTGCACTTTACTTTTTTTTTTTTTTTTTACTTATAAACAGCAGAGAAGGCATAATTCAAATAGCAGAAGACTACTATAGAGAATTATACAAGGAGCGAGGGAATGATACCAGCAGTGGGGAAGATGGATTGCAAAGTAGCAACACATACGACATACCCGATATTCTTCCTGATGAGGTAGAACATGCATTGAAGAAAATGAAGAATCGGAAAGCCCCGGTGAAAGATGAAGTTACTGTAGAGTTGTTAAAATTGGGAGGAAGAGACATAACACAAAAACTGGCAACGCTCTTCACAAGGACAGGGTTGAAGGACAGGGTGGATGCCCTCGAAAGATCTAAATTGAGGGGCCCATCAGGCTCTCAGCTGCTCAACTCAACGCCAGAGCTCACTCCTGGGCATCAGGCAACACAGCGGCAATCTCCAAAGCAGAATGCGCTGGTCCCAAAGGAACTAGTTATTGTTGGTGACTCTATTGTCAGGGAGACGGGGAATATATTTTGTAAAAAGGATAGGTGGAACAGGACCAGGGTATGTCTGCCAGGGGCAAAGGTTGATGACGTTGTAGAGCGGATATCATCTTTCAAGGGCACAAAAGGTGATATAGTTGTACACGTTGGCACTAATGATATTAAGAGTAAGAGACCGGCGGAATTACTCAACAAGTACAGGTCACTGTTGAAAAAAAGCCATGAAATAGGATTGAATTTGAAAGTGTCTGCAATTCTGCCCAGACACGATAGGAGGGAGTATATGATGAGAGCCTTGTCGATCAATTCGGCCCTGGAAAGATTGTGCAAGGCTCAAGGGGTAGAATTTTTTTCAGCCTGGACTGTACTTGTTAACAGGAGAGATTGCTTCTACAGGGATGGGATACACTTAAATAGAAAGGGTGCAAGAATATTTGCTGATGCTATCGAGGCAGTGTTAGGTGGGTCGGAAAACTGCTAGTTTGGGGGGATACAAAGACTAATAGTTTAACAGTAACCGCAGGCAGAGGTGAAGGTGATTCTTGCACAACTTCTATTAGAATAAGAAGCGACCTGGAGCGAGGGGTGTTGGGGGTTTCAGGGACGGATGGCAGTCATCATGGAATAGTTGGGTATATGGGATGTGTTAGGGTAACAAGGAATAGGCATAGGAGCATGTATACCAATGCTAGAAGTATAGTAAATAAATTTGATGAATTTGAAGTGTTGGTCAAGACATCAAAGGCGGATATTGTTGGGATAGCAGAGACGTGGTGTCACAAAGATATAAGGAATGCAGAACTGGAATTTGGGGAGTACAATGTGTACAGAAAGGATAGACAGGACAGAAAGGGAGGGGGTGTTATGCTGTTAATTAAGAAAAACATAAAATCAAAGGAAGTGCACCCAGTTAATATAGATGAACAGTGCTCTGTTGAGTCAGTTTGGTGTGAGATAAGCACTGCGAAAGGAAAAATAAGAGTAGGAGTGTGTTATAGGCCTAATGACTTGAATGAGTACAATGAACAATTGTACAGAGAAATAGAGTGGGCCAGTAAATCAGAATGTCTTATAATGGGGGATTTTAACTTCCCAGATATTGACTGGAACTTGTGGGTTGGTCACTCACACACTAGTCAGACTTTTGTGGAGTTATTGGATGATTGTTTTCTGCAGCAGCATGTTCGAGAGGCAACCAGAGAAAGTAACACTCTTGATCTGGTTATCAGCAGTGATCATTCGTGTATTAAGAATTTGCAGATAAAGGAACCACTAGGTGGCAGTGATCACAGTGTGCTGAAGTGGGATTTACTCAAAGAGGTAACTACCGTCAGGGGTAAAGGAAAGGGTTTTTGCTTCCGTAAAGGGGAGTACAGTGGTCTCAGACAGTTTTTAAATTCTGTACAGTGGGATCAACTGACGATGTTACAAACAGTAAATTCTAAGTGGGAAGCATTCAAAGAATTAATTGTGGAAGCTACTAGACTTTATATACCGATTAAGAAATATCGTTCAAGGTTTAGGCCTAAATGGTTATCAAATGAACTAATGAGACTCGTGACAGAGAAGAAAAATGCATGGGATGCATATAAATTATCAGGTGACGCAGAAGCCTGTGGCAGATATAAGCTAGTCTGTAATCAGGTCACAAAGGAGGTTCGGCAGGCGAAGGCGGATTACGAGAAATCTTTGGCAAAAGATGCTAAGAAAAACAGCAAGGATTTCTTTACTTATATAAACTCTAAAAGGAAGGGGATGAATATGATTGGTCCACTTGACATCGATGGTTCGACTGTTGATGATCCTGCTCAGATAGCAAATAAACTGAATGAGTATTTTGCATCTACATTCACACGTGAGGAATTATTACAATTTGAAAATGGAAGAAGGTTATCAAATTGTAGTAGTGTGCTTAATGATTTTGTAATAACTGAGAGCAAAGTGGAGGAGAAATTGTTGAAGTTAAACATAAGAAAGGCACCTGGGGTGGATGGGATCTATCCAGTTATTTTAAAGGAGGCGGCAAAGAAACTAAGCAAACCCTTAGCCATAATTATGAGAGCATCCTTGGACTCAGGGGAGGTTCCCACGGACTGGAGATGTGCAAATGTGTCCCCAATTCACAAAGGTGGATCGAAGGGTGACACGAGTAATTACAGACCAGTTAGTTTAACTTCTGTTCCGGGTAAAATAATGGAGTCGCTGGTTAAAGATGCATTGCAGGATCATCTAGACAAGACTGCAGCAATAATTCAAACACAGCATGGGTTTGTTAAGGGAAAGTCTTGTCCGACAAATTTGATTGGTTATTATGATGTGGTCACAAAGGAACTGGATGCAAAAAATAATTTTGATATCATATACTTGGATTTCAGGAAAGCTTTTGACACTGTTGCGCATGGAAGACTACTGTACAAATTGGAGCAGAATGGTATTAAGGGTAAGTTGCTACAATGGATAAAAGGATGGTTAAGTGGGAGAAGACAGAGGGTGGTAATCAATGGGTGCTGCTCTTCGTGGACTAATGTTATTAGTGGAGTCCCACAGGGTTCGGTGTTGGGTCCACTGTTGTTTTGTGTATTTATCAATGATATTGATGAAGGTATATCAGGCTTAACGTCGAAGTTTGCAGATGACACAAAGGTTGGCAGGGTTGTTAATGACAGTAATGGCAGTGTGCTACTGCAACAGGATCTAGATAATTTGGGCAGATGGGCTAAGAAGTGGCAACTGAAATTCAACCTTGACAAATGCAAAGTACTGCATATGGGTAGAAGTAACCCCAGAGAAACGTACCAACTGTGTGGTACTACACTTAAGGTGATAGAAAATGAAAAAGACCTGGGAGTAATTGTGCAGTCAGATATGAAGTTTTCTGAGCAGTGCAGACAGGCTGCTAGGGCGGGTCATGGGGTTTTGTCAATGATATATAGGAATTTTGCTAGCAGGGAAAAGGAGGTGATTGTCCCTCTGTATAAGGCAATGGTCAGGCCACGCCTTGAGTACTGCGTACAGGTCTGGAGGCCTCATTTTAGGAAGGATGTAGATTTGCTTGAGCGTGTACAGAGAAGAGCAACACGATTGGTGAGGGGAATGAAGGGATTCTCTTACCAAGAGAGGCTTAAGTTCTGCAAATTGCAGTGGCTGGAGACTAGGCACCTGCGCGGTGATCTGATTGAGGTCTATAAGGCCTTGAATGGGTTGAGCACGCTGAATTCTGATGGGATCCTTCCACTTGTTCAGATTACCAACCTACGGGGACATAAGTTCAAATTAAGAAAGGACAGATGTAGAATAAATGTGCGGAAATTTGCCTTTAGCCAGTAGGTGGTTAATTGCTGGAACAAACTTCCATCTGTCGTTGTAGAAGTTGATAGGTTAAATAAATTTAAGGAGGAACTGGACAGGCATTTGGAGGGAATGGTGTGATTTTTTTTTTTTTTTTATTTTTTTATTTTTGCTGATGCTGCATAAGCTCCTACACTTGCTTTCTTGCATCATGTGCCACTACTACTACTACTACTACTACAAAGTGCATTAAAAAAGGTGTGATGCCTAAGTAGTGGAATAATGCAATCATAGTTTTGCTGCATAAGAAAGGAGATAAATCAGAAATTGGAAATTATAGACCAATTAGCTTGTTATCCCACATCTACAAGTTGTTCACAAGGGTCACTACTAACAGATTAGAAAGAATACTTGATGAGAATCAACCGAAAGAGCAAGCTGGCTTTAGGACAGGATTCTCAACTATGGATCACCTTCACGTAATATCACAGCTAATGGAGAAAGCAAATGAATCTAAAACACTATTATGCCTGGCATTTGTGGATTATGAAAGGGCATTTGACTCCATACAGCATAAGGCAATGTTTCGGGCACTGGAAAGACAAGGCATAGATACCCCATATATTATGATTTTGAAGAAAATATATGAGAGTGCTACCTCCTTTATTAGACTAGACAAAGACAGTAGCAAATTTAAAATCGAGAAAGGAGTTCAACAAGGAGACACAATATCTCCGAAGCTGTTTACTGCTGCCCTTGAGGAAGCTTTCAGAAGATTAGACTGGTCGCAGAAAGGAGTCAATGTGAACGGAGAGTACCTAAACCATTTACGATTTGCAGATGACATTGTGGTCATAAGCCACGATCCCAAAGAATTAGAGGAAAATCTTAATCAGTTATGCACAGTTAGTAAGGATTTTGGATTAAAGATGAATATGGCTAAAACAAAAGTAATGATGAACAAGTATGCCACGGAAAGGGAAATAATGATTGAAGGAGCAGTAATTGAAAAGGTGGAGTCATATACTTATCTGGGAAAAGTTATTAGCTGTAATAATGATAAATGGCTGGAAGTCAAGAGAAGAATAAATTTTGGATGGATAGCATTCAGGAAATATAGTCACATACTGAAGAGCAATATCCCAGTTTGTCTGAAATGTAAAGTAATTAATCAATGTATACTCCCTACCATGACTTTCAAAATTATTAATCAAAATTATTTCACTTTTAATGAAATTTTCTTGGTTCAAAGTCTACAATACTAAACAGGCACACGAACGTACAACTTCCATGACCATATCTGAAAACGATATTCTCGCGTCCTTCGACGTTGTCTCCCTATATACAAACGTACACATCGAAACCATGCTATTGGCTCTTAAAGAACTATTAATTAAAGAAGACACTTTGACAAAACGTACTGATTTAAACATTAATGATATTTTAGAACTCATGTCACTGTTACTTGACGCCAAACAATTTAAATTTCAAAACAACATCTACGAACAAATTTTCAGCCTTCCCATGGGCCTCGGTATCTCTGCCCCTTTATCTGAAATCTACTTCGCTTCTATTTTAGAAAATGCTCCAACCTTTCCCCTAGGGATTAAACTATATATGAGATGCGCGGACGACGTCCTCTTAATAGACAACTAAACCACTATCGATACTTCACTGAACACGTTAATACAACACATGAGAGATTCAAATTTACCCTCGAAATAGAAACCGATAATAAATTAATTTTCTAAACCTCACTATATGCAAAATAGGTACATTTTTAGGCACAAAAATATACAGAAAGAATACACATACACGTAAATTCTTACGTAAATACGTGTGAGAATTTACGTAAATTCTCACACCATCCTCGATACATCAAAAAAAGTAGTTCTATACAATCAGATATAAAACGCTATCAAATATAGTCACACACAAACAGACCTATCCGTAGAATTGCAATACCTCACCAAAAAATTCGACAGGAAATACCCATTACATAACTAATAAAAGAAACCATCACCAAAATCAATAATAATACTAATAACCCAAGCAAAATTAATAACCACGTGATAAGAATAAGATACACAAACCCCCTTATCACTCTCCCATACCATCAACAGTATGCTAGACGACTTCAACAGATTTTTAAAAATACAGATATCAAATTAATATTTACATTTTATAACAAATTAAGTTCTAAATTCAATTCATACAGGAACATACGAGTATGGTACACAAGATCATAATAATATTATATATTTAATTAGATGCCAATCAGATTGTCAAGCATGTTACTATAGCAGTTCGGAACATCAAAAATTTCTAACACACGTGCATACTACCACTTTAATAGCTTCAAATCTAATTTAGCAAGTACAGAACTAACACAACAAGTTCAATCTTATAATCATAACCCACTCATCGATTCAGCGATCACAATAGTTAAACTAAATTCCAGTTATAAAATCCTTCAAAACGAAGCCCTCGTCATTGAGTGGTTTAAGCGCCACACATCACTTAATATATTAAACAAAAAAGATTCCTGCCAACTTCTCCCCTATTTGAAATTTAGTATGTATTAATATGTATTAAGTTTCCACGTGCACTGAAATGCATTTTGGGATCCCAACCTGTATATAATACACTTGCGCACTCTCCCCTCCCCACTATATCTAACTGAAGACGATTTCGAAAGTTGCTCGTGCATGGCTATTAGCTTTTATCTCACTTCGTGTAATTTATTTTAATTAAACAACCATAGAATGGAAGGTGCACTTTCCTCTCTTAGAAAAATTTTTAAAGCCCATAACTTAGTTTTTAAATTTATAATCCCTGTAAGTTATTAGAATCTCTTAACACTATGCATGTGGCAAAACTTTCAACCAACTAAGCGGATTATTATGAGGATTATTAAAGAGTGCTGAAAAATTAAGCTAAGCTATATCCACAATCTAGTAATATATATATACATTATTTTTTATTACTTTTTTATTTAAATATATATATATATTACAAACTATTAGCCAACTCCATTTTCAAATTTATTTCAAAAAAATTATTTCAAATTTGGCACATCATGAAGCATGCAAAACTTGAAAACTACACAAGTTACACATGAGAAATAAAAGCAAGTAATCTTGATCTAAAAAACAAAAACATAACTTGAAACTTTGTAATGTTGGCACCTTCTGGATCTCGTACCACTTTTCTAGAAAAATTGTTGCAAAGAGAGTGACACAGCACATGATAGGTTCATATGCACGATTACTGTGATAACTGTAAGAAATTTCTTCAAAAATTACCAATCTAAAGGTGTGCCTATAGTTAGGAAGGTAAGAAACTTTTGATATTTTTAATAAATTACACTGAACAAAAAATTTTGTGTCATATCTTGTTATGGGAGAAAAGTAAGTTTATTTTATAGATTTTGGGGTGCTAAACACGAAAATAGTGCTTAAAATGGCAGATTGGCTCAGAAAAAAGTAGTTTTTTATATTTATACAAAAGTATTTTTTATTTATATGGCAGTAAAACGTAGCTACGAACATACCTGTATCAAACACGGGACCTTTTCCCATTTCACTTGTATTCAGCTTCAGGAGCATCCCTTTTCACATTTCAGCAATAATCGGCTAACATGGTGGCACTCCAAATTGCTTTTGTATCTTTGTTCTATCACTGCGATGTCTTGATAGAAGCAATCACCATGATTGTCGCTGACAACACCACAGTTTGGTGAGAAAAAATTCAGGTGTGAATACAAGAAATGCACTTCAATGACATGTTGCACCCCAGTTTTTCATAAGAAGTAATGAGATCTTCCACAAGCTGTCTGTAGTTGCCGCTTTAACATCTCCTAGAAAACCAGTCAAAACATTATGAAAGGCTTTCCACACTGATTTCTTGCTATAACTAAGGATACATTCGAACTGTTGTCTTTGAAAAGTCGCCTTACTTGTGGACCAATGAAAATGTCTGATTTAATCTGCTCTGTACTAAGTCTTGGGAATTTCTCTTGTATATTCACTTTGGAAGTGAATGGTCCTGCATCAGTGAATGCAGGACCATTCACTTCCAAACCCTTCATGAAATTTTACATGAGCCCCAATTTAAGGTGGAGTGGTGGAAGCAAAACTTTATTTGGATCTAACAGAGGTTCAAATGCTACGTTTTTCATTCCAGGTGTTAACGATTTTCATTGAGGCTAATTCCTCTTCTCGTGGTGCATATCCTTGGTACGACTACCTCACTCACAGAGAAAGCAACAATACTTAGTGTAACCCTTTTGTAGTCCTAATAAAATTGCGATTACTTTTAAATCACCACATATCTAACATTCATACTCCTGATAGTGTACACCTAAGAGGATGTTCTCCATGTTTGTGTATGTTTCTTTTTTGTGGACAGCATACGCAGGAGGTATTAAAGGCAGCATATTTCCATTGTGTAATAACACAGCCTTAAGGCTATCCTTAGAATTGTCTATAAATAGTCAGCATTCTTCGAGAAAGCACCTCACATTCATTGCTGCCATCAGACCATCAACATCCTTACAAACAGTGAGTTCACCTTTAGTTTGATACAGTTTATCGTAGTCTTTATTTCGAGTACAAAATGTCACTTTCACAGAATGATCTAAAAGATTCAACTGTTGTAGCCCTGAGGAAAAAAGCTCTACTTTATTCTTTGGCAGTTCGAGATCACTGATGAGGTCATTAATCTCAGTTTCTGTGATCTTATGTGGTTCAGAAGGATAAGGTTTGGATAAATGGTGGATTCCTTGACGTAGACAGCTGCTGTACTTCTTGTATATCAAGTTGATGTTCATCAGTGTCTTCATTTTCATCAGAGTGTACAGAAAAACAGTCAGGTGGTTCAGGAATAAGTAGTATTTCACAATGAGGCATGCAATGAATTGCAGATGGTATGTTTGGGTATGCCACTGTCCACTTTTTTTTTCCCTTGCCATCCCTTTTCTAATAGGAGGCATCATAGAGAAGTATGTCTGTGACGTTATTTGTTGATTCCCTCCATATCGTGGGCTGCAAAAGGCATAAAACGTACCTCCCGATTCACCCACGTATTGAGTTTTAATAAACAGATAGTGCAACATATGTGTGCAGCCCAGTTCTTGTTCTGGTCACCTACTTTATTCATTTACACCCAAAATACAAGAAGTATTTGGGTGTAAATGAGCCTTTTTTATGGCTCGAGTTAGGGGATGCTTTCTTGAAGCTAACACGTCTTCTCCAGATACGTAACAGAAGTCATCCGGACTATTCACACAATTATGGGGCATATTAATCTTACATGCGACAAATAATGTACAAAACGTAGGAATCTCACAGAAAAACAAATCACCCAGTACCTAGCCGTATTCGAGGATTATTGCAAAGAGTTGATGTATTTGTGGCAACAACTTATTACATAATGCAGGGCTAGGCGACAGTTGCCAATCATGATAAGAGCGTGGTGGTACTGAAACTGCGGTGTTGTCATGCATTTTGCCAAGAGCCATAGTTGATAATGTAGAGTAACTCACTAATATGAGACCCCAATTGTAATGCGAAAACAAGAGCCAATTGACAAATTTTAATGTGATTTTTGTGTTGAGCATCATAAAATTCATTTAGATTGGGTATTTTCGTTTTTGTAACATTTACATGTTTACCAGTGTTAGCTAACAGTTAGCACAGGATCATTATTGTGCAGAGGCACTATGAAGTAGCCCTCCACCGCCTGTAGTATATCACAGAATCTGTGATATACTACAGGCATATTTAGTATGTTATATAATACAATCAGCAATGATGCTAAATCTACCACTGAATTTTAGTTTTATAAGTAACACTCACATACCTTCTGCCATCTATAAACAGTTAGCTTTTCTGAACTGCCTTTTGCTCCTGAAAATATACTTTTACTCAAAGCCACTGTAACTGCTATTTCTTCCCCACTTTGTTGCCTATTAAATGTAAAGGATTATGGTTAAAAAAGGAAAAAATGGCCAGTTAAAAAATAATTCTGGACTGAAAGAGACTACTTATTTATGGATTCATTTTATAATTTTTTTTCAATGTTCTTTAAATACATCAACATATATCAAAAAAAAAAAAAGATTTTTGATTTAAGAATTTCACACCACATCCACCAGATCAGGGATTTCAAAATTTGGCATCATATCGGCATCCTTTTTGCTCTAATTTCCTTTCATTACACATATAGCCCGACTTAGCCAAGTGGTTAGCACAGGAATACAGTAGCACATGAGTTTAAGCTGACCATGGTTCAAGCTCATGTGACTATTAAATATGGCAATGTTCTTGTGTTTTCTAACTTGTAAATTCCACTGATGATATGTAGCTTCCCAGGGTATAAAGAGAAAATTTATTGTAGGTGATTGATTAAAATGTAATTATTGAGTAATATATTAAAAATTTATAACATTAATATGAGAAACGGTACGAAACTAATGCCTCATAATTTTTTTTTGCTTTCAACTGTGGCACCATAGATCATTTTGCAGTCACCAAATGGTCACTAGAGGTCTCTAGTTTCATCATACTGAGTGGGACTGTGATCGGTTTCATGAGTACAGGATACTGATAGTTCAAAATGGTGGACGTTACAGATATACATATCAAACAAAGAGTGGTGATTGAACTTCCTACCAAGAAAGAAGTGATGCCTATCGTAATCCATATGTGTCTCGAAAATG